>NC_087200.1:88863565-88918565 GCF_015104395.2 Macrobrachium nipponense | reverse complement strand
CACGAATCAGAATCGCTACGAAAGTAGTTTGGTGATTGGGCGCTGTCATAGAGCAAGTCATGAATTGGAAGGTTTTACCAGCTCGAGTTTATTCCCTCGACTGGAATTGCTGGCGTTAATGAACAAGTATAAAAGTCGCCGGAGTTTCTTCGGCGCAATCGAGTTTTCTGTACAGCTAATAATGTATGAAATTCTCAGCCATGGCCCATGAAACTTTAGCCGCATTCTGGTGGTGGCCTGTGTTGTTGGCACCTGTAGCCAAAAATAAATAAAAACTACTGAGGTTAGAGGGCTGCAATTTTGTATGTTGGATAACTGGAGGGTGGATGATCAACTTACCAATATGCAGCCCTCTAGCCTCGGCAGGTTTCAAGATCTGAGGGCAGACAGAAAAAGTGCGGAAGGACAAACAAAGCAATCTCAATAGTTTTCTTTTACAGAAAACTAACGAACAAGCTCAAAACGTAGTGTTAGGAAAATTAATTTTGTTGAAAAATTAGATACAACTGACGTATGGAAATGTGCTTTTAGATTTACGGTACAACATACAACACTTGTGTGTGTGTGTGTGTGTGTAGGTAGGTTAAAATAGATGAAAACTATAACCAGTGTAGCGTGAAAACGAAAATCATTCTGGTGTAAAGAGAAAACAGCGGGAAGCTGCATTTGGTTTTTCCCATCTATTTTAGTCGTTGGATTGTTTCTATGATTATCAACTTAGACGCTTGAATGAGTTTTAATATCACACGTTGAAACTAATAAGCCTGTGATGAAATCATTTTCTTAATGGACGTAATAAGGAAAAAGTCACACGGGAATTGTTATCTCTCGTGTCAGCGTTTCTTGCATAGGAATGATATTTGTGGGAAATATTTCTGACACAGTAGTTGAGGCAAACATCGCAGAAAACATGGTTGCGGTAAAAATTTCACAAAGTGGTTGTGGGAAATATTTTCAGCAATCATCGTTGCGGAAAAATTTCTACAAATGTTTGAGGGAAACATGACAGGAATTATGTTCGTGGGAAATATTTCAGAAATAATAGTTAAGGGAAACATTACTGGGATCATAGTTGTTGGAAATATTGCCGAACGTGGGCAAGGAAACCAGTGTCTCGTATGAAGGGGCGGATGGCCACTAAGACCCCCAAGTATAGGACCGCTGGTAATTGGTATGTGTGGGCGCGGGAAACACATTCGGCTTTAAACATTTAAGTTTAGTTTGAAACTTAATCTTCCGAGCTATAGAGGAGTACATGGCTAAGCATTCTGATAAAAACACGGCTGAGCATTTAGGGAAAACACATTCAATATTTTTTTTTTTAAATCACATGGCTAAGTACTTTGCTGAAACACATGGCCAAGCTTTTTGGAAAAAAAACGCGCTGCTAAGCATTTCGGGAAAAAATGTGATTTTTTATTTAGAAAACGGAAACAATTGAAATATTTTTATCAAAACTTACTGAAATGTACAGAATTTGCAATGTGAAATGTTTTTCTATCTGCCGTTGTTAGGCACAAAACCCATAAATGTTTTTATTTTATGCTTTATGAAGCCTAAAAAAAAAAAAAAAAATCTCCCGAGAAAGGTACTTACTGCCAGTATTTTCATAACAGAAAATGGACTTTGGGGAATAAGGTGGAAAGTAGAGCCGCAAAACATTTCAGACTATCGTCACTGTGGAACTCTTGATCCCTTACCGGTTTATTTCAACAACATAAACCGGTTATGATAAATTTTTATAATGATGCTGTATGATCGAAAGATAGGAATTCCTGAGCTCTCTTTTCCTTCCTTATTGCCAGCATATGTTAAAGCTTATTTTGATATTTACCACTGCTTTCAGATTAACTTCTTATTTTCTGATCACACTAGACGTAATTACAATAAACTTTTACTTAACTCCGGGGAAACAGTAGTAGTATTTATAGTAGCTTTGATGAGTATACGTACGGAGACATGCATACACTATATATATATATATATATATAATATATATATATATATATATATATATATATATATATATATATATATACCAAAGCAAATTCTGCCTTTGTAGTCATTAGTGCTAATGAGGAATAATAAGCTAATCGAGTTTTCATAAGGATAGAACAAACTATAGGTGAATAAAATGACGTCCTCTCGTGGATGTGGAGGTAGGTGATACCTCATCCTGCGATTCCGTCTAATAATAAAATACTATTACTGTTACTGGCATTATGCTTAGATAGGCAAAATATAACATATAATAACATTAGAAACTTATTTATATATATTTGAACGTATAAGAGACGTATACTGCTACGTTATTTTATGTTATTGGCATTATGCTTAGATAGGCAGATATAACATATAATAGCATTAAAACTTATTTATATATATTAGAACTATAATAGATGCATATTGTTGTATTGTTTTATGCTTAATTGCGTCGTACACACTTGTTAGGTTTTGACCCTTGAAGTTAATTGAACTCTTTGTCAACCCCGTTTGAAATCCTAGTAATTTCTCGACCCCTTGACTCGTCCCAACAACAGCCATATATCTACGAAGGTGCGAAGGAAGCTTGGTAGTGTGTCGACCCTTAGAAATAACTGCATTTTGTAAGCAATATCATCAACTGTTTGTTGTGCTTAAAAAGTTAAGTAAAAGTTTTTTGTAATCATCAAAATCACATCGATATAATGATACTACTGGCAAAAGTTCGTCTTTGCTCAAATAATTGAATAATGGTTGACTGCTTTCATCGGCGCTCAAACTGACAATGATGGTTATCAGGAATTCTGAATGAAAGTTAAGAGGAGTGTGGATTCAGAATAAAAGCTCTCTCTCTCTCTCTCTCTCTCTCTCTCTCTCTCTCTCTCTCTCTCTCTCTCTCTCGCCCATCCACCCTCTCTCTCTCTTCTCTCTCCTCTCTTCTTCTTCTCTCTCGCCGCCCTTCCGCGATGCGTGAGCATATGAGTTGTGATGCAGTTGATGTTAATGGGGTCTTCGTGACGTTCATCAGCCATTTAAAGTCACTATCACTGAAAAGCTATTTCCTGCTGGAAGTTTGCATTTTGTGATTGATTTGTCGATTGAGCTTTTACCCGTCCATTGCTGCATGCCTAATCGCGTTGCGATGTCACGTGTTGTCTGTCAGCTGCTGTTATTATGTTTCAGTTTCAAGTCCCTGTAAGCTTATTGCTTTCGTTTACCAGGATGACAATAGTGGCACTTATTGTATTGTACACTGTAGCTGCGATAGTTCGAATGCTCGCTCCAATTACGCAGTGTTGTTGTTGGTGAAGAGATGTAGGGGAAATGGAAAAGGAGAGGCGTGTTGTAAGGTTGAACTGAACTTGTATGTACACCGAAGCCGTCATTTTTGGTGAAACAGTAGTAGTATTAATAGTAACTTTGACGAGTATACGTACGGAGACATAGATACACACACACATACACACACACACACACACACACACACATATATATATATATATATATATATATATATATATAATATATAATATATATAATATATATATATGAATATGTGTGTATGTGTTTTATCATACTTTCATGTGTGTGTGTGGAAGAGAGAGAGAGAGAGAGAGAGAGAGAGAGAGAGAGAGAGGGGGGTAAATGGGGAGTAGTGTCTGGAATTCGCAGTTGGATCCCTTTTCCAGTGAGTGAGACGACGCTTGGAGGGGCGGGGCGTGAGGACGAAGGGTGGTGGGAGAAAATGACGGGGAGGGAAAGCGGAGGACGCCAGAGCAGAAAAGCGAGGGATGGATGCGTCATCAGCACGTTGAGTCAGCTCTGTTTGATCAGGGGAGTAGTAAGAGTAACGAGGGTCAATTCGAATTTTACCACACGGTGGTTTTGTAGCTTCAGTCCTGTTGGGAAATACAATATATATTGTGGAGCCCAGTCTTTGGGTTTCTTGCACTGAGAATATAAATTTTTTCAGTGTTTTCTTTAAAAAGAACTAATTACTGTGTATCAGGAACTATTAAAAAAAATCAAGACTTTTGAGTCTGTACAACATCATTCGCCCCCCCCCCCCCAACACCGCAAAAACATTGCAGGCTGATGTAATTAGTATATACACACATATATATATGTATATATATATATAGATATATACTATATATATATATATATATATATATATATAGTATACTATTATACTTTTTTAAACTAGTACTTTGACACGTCACAAACGATGACCGTGATAAGTATTGCCTAGTATATTTTTGATGAGGGAGATGAACAATCATGATATCAAAACTTTATTGGATTTTTGAGTGATTTTTCATCTTGTAAGATTTTTTTTATGATAATTTGAAGACTTTTTTATTCCTATTTAGCTGTTGTAATTTATAAAGATTTTTAAGATTTCATTTTCACTGATAGAAAAGAAAATTTAAAGGTTAAAGATGAACCGACATTCTGGTCATCACCACCAATGATTCGGTTCGGTTTCGGAAACTTGAACGGAATTAAGTTCATTACTAAAATAATTTCTATTAATATACTTGGAATTGCAACATTATTCATCTCCACGCTTAATAATGATATCGTCATTGTTAATAAGTAAATATTATTATTATTATTAATATTATTATTATTATTATTATTATTAATAATATTATTATTATTATTATTATTATTATTATTATTATTATTATTATTATTATTCGAAACGAGAGCACATTCATATGAATTAAACCCTGAAGGGCCATTAACTTTTCAAAATAGCTCCTTAGAATATGGAATTAATAATGTATGTAATACCGACCCACCAAAAAACAAAATCTCCTTGAGTGAACAGAGGAGAAAATCATTAACAGATAGTGAAATACAGATATAAATGAACCTCATGTAGATCAACTATATATTAATATATATATATATACATATATAATATATATATAATTCTATATATATACTATATATATATATATATATATATCCATATACACACACACACACACACATCACACACATATATATATATATATATATATATATAGATATATATACATATATACATATGTATATGTGCGTGCGTGTGTGTGTGTGTGTATGTGTGTGTGTGTGTGTTATATTTTTCATGTATATATAATTTTATATATATATATATATATACACACAGTGACAGAGAGAGAGAGCATGCGCGCGTACAAACAGCTCTTGTTAGAAGTATTGTTGAGAGAAAATTCTCCGAGATCATCTTGGATCATCTCAGTTGAACACTTTCAGCCAGCAGTTGCCACGAAGCCGGATTTGATATATTTACCAGGAAATGAAGGTGAAATTCCTAACAAGGGCTGCAGTGAAGGATAGTCTCAAAGTGAAAGCTATGTAACTGTGGCAACTGCGTTACGCTCAATCGAGATGAGCGTTGTAATTGCGCGTGAGAACCTGGGTTTTAGAGCGTAAGATTCTCGGCGTGAGACGCATGCGAATATTGCGTAACTTATGTTATGCTTAGGTTGTATCAACTTTTTTTTTTTTTCATAAAGGTGGCTGACCTCTAGGTAGGCGTCTTGCGTAGATTTCTGCCATTGTTTATTTATGGACGGTGATTGTTGTTTCGTCTTCTGGCTGACCTTTGGTGATTGTGGTCCTCTGAAAATGTTAAGAAACGGTGTTTTATGAGTTAATTAAAAGCACTTGACATGGCTTATTTAGAAATATGGCTGACACTCTACGTGTGTTTGTACATGTTTTATGCCGAAAAGGTGTTCATACTTGTGAGAGAGAACGAGAAATCTTGTTTGTATATATTGTTCACAAATAATTTAGAATGAAATTTGTGCTTTTCCCCTTTTGGCCCCATGCTGTGTGGGCTTTGCTGTATCCGTCCCCGACCAGTTCCTGCATAATTGTGTTTCTTTACTATTAAGCTGTGAAGAAGATTATAGTGAGTTTACGAGTGCATTTGTTGTTAACTTATTGACCTGAATGCTGTGTAGTTTTAGAAAAGTTTGAACCCCTTTTTTTTTGAGCAGAAGTAATAGGTATTTTTGTTTTTCATATTCCTTATTTTTGGTTTACGTAACTTCGTGTTCAGACATAATAAGTTTATGAATGTTTGTCGATCCTGTGCATGTGATTTTTATGGCTTGATGTTAACAACAGGAATGGCAGTCATTTGAAACTGAAATAGTCCTACTTTGTTTAGAGAGGGATCCAAGTGCTTGAGGTATCCATTTGCTCACTTCTGTCTGTTTTCCGAAAATATGGGACATTTTAGATATTTAGTTTAAATTTTTGACCCTTTAACATTATTGATGGCTAATATTTCATTTCTAGACCATCTTTAAAAGACTTTGCTCTCGTCTTATGAAGTAATATCCTTCTTAGTGTTTTTGTTTGTGTCATTCCGATTTTGTGTATTAGAATGGTAGGTAATTGAACGGCTGTTAATTTTCCCGTTTTGATTCTTTTATTCGTAATTTATTGCTCTAATAATGTAGACTTCATACCGGCATTTCTTTTTACTTTTAATGAAGAATTGTCTCTTTAATCTTCTCGAGGGAGACAGTAACGAGCTACTGGAACGACCAAGGATCCACTTTTTAGTCGAATAACCACCGGACGAATAGGCACCGACTTCCCAGTGACCCCTTGAATCGTTTTGACATCTACCCGATTAGGGGATAAATCGTGATGGTTCGGATAGAAGCCAGGTTCTTGCATGGTGTTGCAGGAAAGAAGAATGTGGCACTATCCGTGGAAAACATGGAAGGCAAATAATAGTATTTGCTTTGCTGTTGCAAGTCGATTTTTTCGAGATAACTGGTAGGTACACCGGGAAAGTTCTGAGTGCCAAGCGGAACATGGAAGGTACTGAGTACGTATTCGCTTGTCTTCTTAATAAAGATTTTATAAAGCGGAGATGTTCTGTGCCGTTGTTACGTCACTTAAAGACTCGCTGAGACAATTTTGCGTTGTTGCGCCCTCGTCTGCTGTTCCGTGAGAGACAGTTTTCCGTTTTATCCCGTTTAGCAACTAATACTCGGGATTAAAATTCCAGTGTGGGCTTATATTTTATCAGATTCTTATGTATATAGAATGTTGTGCCTCATGACGAATTAAATACCTTTGTTCTGATTCAAACGGGACTGTGATATGCGGTGGAATGAACTATGACAGATGAGTCAAAAAAAAAAAAAACATTTGGTCAAAATTTGCATCCTATCAGTAAAACGTTATGTTTAGAAAAGCCTTCACATTGCCTTGAGAGTTGAAAACTAAGACATTAAATTGTTCCAGATACGATGCCGCTCTCATAGTTGCGCCGGTGTCACATATTGGGGAAAGCCCAATAAAGCTTCGTTGTGCCTTACCCGCAGCGAGATATCGGAAGGAAATGGGGTTTAGGAGAGAGAGAGAGAGAGAAGAAGAGAGAGAGAGAGAGAGAGAGGTGTTGGCGGGGTTGGGGGGGTTGGGGTGGGGGTGGGGACGCCTCTTTTTCTGGTGGGGGAGAAGGTAACATCAAGAACAGCTTCAGTTGGCCATCGATTAGCTTAACGGTGTCAGAAAAGGTTGTGTAGGAGGAGTGTAGGAGGAAGAGAAGTAGGAGAAGCGTCAGGCAGAGAGAGAAGGCCTGGGAGTAGTTGGGGTAAGTGATGGGCTGGGGAGGGGGGACCACCCATCTAGGATATTGTTGATTGTGGCGTTTGCTTTGCGACGTAAAGTTCAACCGTTTCAAATCCTCCAAAACTTGTTGAGGTCCTTTTCAAATGGCGCAAATCTCTCTCCCTCTTTCTTTCTCTTGGCCTCTTGCGCTCTCGCATCCGTGGAAGACACAGGAAACACAACAAGAGAATACAATACATTTTACAGGAAATGAATAATGATAGTTGTTGGAAGAACATCATTAGACGAGTCATTCATCTGCTCTTGTTCCTTTGTGGCATGACTGGCGGTGTTTTTTGTATTTTATATTTTGGTACATTTTTCGTTAATGACTCGTCACTCTTGGCGGTTTTAAGTATTTTTGTATCTCAACTTTTCATGATCATGAGATTTTATTAGTACGTTTTTGTAGTTATATAACTATATTTCAAGGTCGGGTCTTTATTTGGCTCGCGAAAGGATGCGGTCGTTGTTCTAGATTTTAGCATTAAGGAATTTTAAAGTTATTTATCTGCTAAAAGACAGAGATTGAATCTAAGATATACGGCGTAACTACTGACAGTCACTGACCGATTGCTAGTCGAAATATTTATGGCCTTATTTATCTGGGAATGTAGTTTCTTTGGTCTTCATCATTTGTTATAGTTAAAATTTATGACTTTTCATAGTTATTTGGTACCAGAGTTATTTATTATTGTTTTTATTTATTTGCTTTAGTAGAAATGCTTGGGACTTTTTATTACTAAATTGCACGTCGAAATGTTCGTGACGCGTATTTATTGATCAATTATTGAACGTATTCGCACTTAATCGTAGAACCGTTTGTTACACTTTTCCGCATTTTCACCCAAAACTAGAACTCGTAACCTGGAACACTTCGCATTTCTGCTCTCCGTCCCATGACTGAGAGAAGGCGTAAATACCGACACTGCTTCATAATTTGTCAGACGTCTTCCTGACCTTTTCTTTCTCTGGGTGACTTTGCCGCAAGTTGGCGTTTCTCTTTCTCACAGCTTCAGCCTTTGGACGGTTTTGCTCTCTAGTGGAACAATGCGCAGAACTGGAGGTAGGCTCCATAGAGTTCGTTTCGTCCGCTTTCGTCCGTATCGCCGGTATTGGATATTTTTTTCATTAAGTACCGCATAATTAGCAATCATAATGAGAGATTTTTACTCTCTCTCTCTTCTCTCTCTCTCTCTCTCTCTCTCTCTCTGCAGTAGTAAGGTAGAGAGGCCCTTGGTGGTACCACCTTCAGCTCGAATTACCTTTCAAGAACGGGAAGACTAAAATCTGGAGCCTCCCTCTCAAGTGCAAAAAGCCTAGTATATGGTGAATACACACACACACACACACACACACACACACACACACACACACACACACATATATATATATATATATATATATATATATATAATGTATGTAAGTATGTATGTATGTATGTATGTATGTATGTATGTATATATATATGTATATATATACACTATATATATATAAATTATATATATATATATATATATGCTGTGGACTCTGGTACTGTAAATCATTGAAATATAAAGGTTATTTATGCAAAAATTTTAATGACATAATGTATTTCCGCGGGTTTAAAAGCTTTTGGAAATGTCACTAAGAATTAGCACAGATGAATACCATGTGACTGATATTTATGTGAAATGTAAAATTACAGCATTAGATGTTATACGTACGAATTTTTTCCTCATTTCTCTGTGGCTAAATTGAATAATTCTACAGGTTCTTCACATCAGTATATACGCAGAAGCACACTCAAACAGCTTTATTTTCATTTTACCCACACGCGGACACGCATACGCTTACACACACGCACCAATATTATACACACACACACACGTCTGAGTATACATATCAAGCAGTGAGCCATCTACCATAAAAAAAATGTTGGTTAAATTTATATTAATATGGGGATGAAAAATGTCCTTCCAATTTTATTTATTCTCCCGCCCACGGAATAATGAATAATAATGAGCATGTGCGATGCATAATTTTTTTCCATATGATAACCAATTTTGCTACCATTTAGGTTTAGTTTTAGTATCAGCATCATCATTGTTGTTACAGTATTATTTAGTGTGTATTATGTTTTTTTATATAGGGTCTATTGTTTAATGTTTAGAAGTGTCATTAATGGTCATCTCACTCAGGGAGTGGCTCCAAGAAAAGAAGGAATAATTATCACTGCTACACAAAATCAAACTAATGAATCCTGGATGACCCCTGTGTGCGTAAAGCTTCCATAACACTAGCCGCTTTCTACACCTACACAGAAGACTCTCCAGCAGCTTGTAAACCCCTCTGTGGAAACTGCGTTCTTCACCTCTGATAATGCTTGCATTCTTGCTTTATCAGTAATTATTTCACTGTATGGTGTTGAGCGTCAAGGTCGTTTAGGGCAGTTTATGAAGACTTATCCTTTGATGTAGCATTAGATAAGGTAATGAAGACTTAGCCTTTGATGTAGCATTAGATAAGGTAATGAAGACTTAGCCTTTGATGTAGCATTAGATAAGGTAATGAAGACTTAGCCTTTGATGTAGCATTAGATAAGCTATGAATGACTAGCCTTTGATGTAGCATTAGATAAGGTAATGAAGACTTAGCCTTTGATGTAGCATTAGATAAGATAATGCAGACTTATCCTTTGATGTAGCTTTAGATAAGGTACATACGTATACGCAAAGTGTAATGTGTATAAATGAATTAATGGAAATGCTTTCGTCTCTCTTTTTTTGTTTATTTTCCAATGTAAAATTTTTATGTGACCTGTATTTGAAGAATGGTTTGATTCAATTACTATTCATTTCAATTTATTATTATTCCTTCTTGCAAAGGATACATGCCTGTAAAATCTAGATTTTCTGAAAAAATGAACATGCATTTACTTGCAGGTTTGTTATGCAATGTTATATATTACTAAGGGATTAGAGAAAACGGCAGATTATATTTAAAAAAAAGTTGACAAGAAAATGAGCAGTTATGGTACGGCACTGGAAAAGTTCTGCTTCCTGTATACTTAAGAGCCTCCCTTCTTACCTCCTTTTCTTTTTCTTATTCCCTTCTGACCTGACCTGGAAAAGCTAATTGAATTGGCCACGTCATTGTTCTTTTGTATTATTATTGTTATCATTTTAGTAGATGAAACCTATTTACATGGAACAAGCACATAGGGGCCATTGACCTGAAATTCAAGCTTCCAAAGACTGATGGTTTCAACCTCCCACGGCAGACCACACACTGCAGCAGTAACTGATCATGATACAGAGCTAGTGATTTTACATCGCCCTTGGGAAGACACGAATCCGCGACATTTTAGTGGCGTACCACGACACTAACCAATATACCACCCCGAAAAAAACTGATGATTGGATTTTGAATGATTGCCCTTTACAGTAATGCTCGTTAGTAATGTTATTTCTGGATGAAATGTCTCACAGTGTTAAGGATGCAAATGAATCTGACTACACGAGAGAATTGTTAACAGCAAAGGAATTAATGAAAGAACGTTTTTCATTAGATTCCTGTTCAAGGCACAAGAGGCCTCAAAAATTACTGGGAAATGTTACAGTTCCTTTGAAGACAAGTAGGATTCCAGATTTTATTTATAATTTGTTTGGTTTTTGTGCAGAATATATATAACAGTATATATATATATATATATATATATATATATATATATACACTGTTAAAACTCGTATATATACATATATATTTGTGTATATATATATTATTATATATATATATATATATATATATATATATATATATATATATTGCCTATACATGTACGAGTATATTGTGTTTTACGGAAATCCAAGAGTACACTATGAAGATGAAAACGCTAATAAAACGCCATATACCCGTTGCAACCACATATTTATTATATTATTGTATCCCTGCCCACTAGTGAGCAGCATAGTGCATAATGAAAAATAAAGTATATTTGTAGTTGGCATAAATAGGTTTTGCTGTCAAGTAAATTCTGTCACTTGTATATTTTAGTTTTTTGTTAATAGAAAATCAAAACAGATTACTCGAAATGAATATATTTTTGAACGCAATCCATATTTTTCTAGTACAACAGCTCTTTTTGTTTTATATCCTGATCAGTGTCTTGTAAGAGTCAACAATTATGGTGGGTGACTGCGTATTCGATTATATATGGAATGCTGCATCTGTTTGGCAGTTTAGGAAAATTTTCCTCGAGTTTTATTAAGCAGCCATTTTCCTTTTTCCCTTCCCTGAATTTAAATATGATTCTCTTCTTTCTCTCTCTCCCATCTCTCATCTCTCTCTCTCTCTCTCTCTCTTCTCTCTCTCTCTCTCTCTCTCTCTCTCTCTCCTGTTTGTGTGTCGATTAATGTATTGTTATAAGAAATTCCTCGAAGAAAGCTAACCAACAAAACCCACTATGCGTACAGTTGTGCACGATTTCTCTTACGAAATTGTCGCCTTCATACGAAGACAGTGAATAGTTCAACAAAGAATTACAGTAGTGCAAATTAACTTATGGATGAGGTGAAATGTGGCACACGCTTAGAATAGTGCCATGGAAATAGTGCCCTTTGGCTTACTCTGTTTTTACGTCTTTTGCGTATGGATTGCAGAACTTGAGAGAGAGAGAGAGAGAGAGAGAGAGAGAGAGAGAGAGAGAGAGAGATCTACAGCGGTCCAGAGAGTGGGAAAGAGACAAAGGCACAAAGGCAGAGAGAGAGAGAGAGAGAGAGAGAGCAAGGGGAAAAGTGGAGTACTAATTCTATAACGTAAGGTATGTTTGCTTGAATCTTTCTAATTTGAATTTATGGTAATTCTGATCTAAGTTTCTCATAAGGTAGCCTGAGTTGATCAGGGGTATGTTGTAAGATAATACTGTATTCAGATTTGATGGAGCACGCTCATAGTTAGTTACTTTGGTTAATATTTCTCGTGCCTTTGAGAGATGTCAGGTTCACGTCACGCTGGAATTATGTAATCATACTGTTTATTTGTGTTACGGTGAAACTTTATATGTCTCTATTTTTATTGCCTAGAATTAGGCCATAGCCTTTTTTTGTGGATATTTTACATTTACTTTTCATAGTTTCTTATGTTGGCTTTCTTACTAATAAATTTATCTTTTAGTTCCATGGATAAATTTATTCAGTTTGTTTAATCTTTGCGAATAGACCGTCCTCACCTCCCCTTGTCTTGGAAGTGGTAATCTATTTTGCATTTTAATTCTTTATTAGAGTGGTGGTTATTTAAGGCCTGCGCTTTTTTTGCGGTTTATTTCTTTTATCTGCATGAACATAATAGCAATAATGGTTTAACACTTACTGCAAAATTCATGTTTAAATACGTAAGATGTTTTACATCTGTTGTTAGCTATTCAGTTTGGCTAATAGTTACTACTCTTAGAAATTATAATTTTTTTCCTTTCACAATTCTAGATGAATCTTCATAAAGTTAAATGTCTCGTATGCTTGCTTCCCTATTACTATAGAGATAGCAGAGATTATGTTTATGTAAAGGTTATGGTTAATTGTATATTATTATTATTATTTATTATTATTATCATTATCATTTATTTATTATTATTATTATTATTATTATTATTATTATTATTATTATTATTATTATTATTTTCTCCATACCTTATTTTCCTCTTCAGTATCATGAGAAAGTTGATTTTTTGTTTTAAGCGTCAATATGTTATTGATAATAATATTCCGATCTATATTGCGTGTTAGAATGGTAAGGAAGTTGAGGATTATGGCCAATTATGCATTTAAAAAGCGAGAAGCTCGATTATTAGAATAGCATCCAATGACGTAACTCACAAAGCACCAGAATTACGATGGGAAATGACTGACCATTGTGTTTGAGGAGTTTTTTTTTTTTTTTTTTTTTAACGTTAGTTCTATTGTTGCCAAATGAATCTTTCCGGGCGGATCTAACTGGTGACGTCGTGTAACCTATTTTAAGCAATGGAGTATGACCTTGATCAGTTTTGCCGGTTAAACATACTGCATTAATTTTAAGCTTTGCTTTGCCACTCACAGGGACGGTCATTACGTAGAAAGTATGATGATCGTATGTTAATGTATCAGCACGTGCTGTGCGGGAAGTGAAAAGTGCAACGAACTATATAGTACACTAAAAGCTGTACACCGTTGGGGGTTAGTTCCGCCAATGCACCTCATTCGGTGCAATGTAGGCAGTAAGCAGTATACTTAAGGTTCTTTGCAGCGTACCTTCGGCCCCTACATGCAGCTACTTTCATTCCTTTTACTGTACTTCCGTTCATATTCTTTCTTCCATCTTGCTGTCCACCCTCTTCTAACAATTGTTTCGTAGTGCAACTGCTAGGTTTTCTTCATGTAACACCTTACAACCCTTTTACTGCCAATTTCCGTTTCAGCGTTGAATGGCCTTAGTTGCCCCAGTGTTTGGCATAATGCTAAAAATCTAAATAAATAAAAGAAAATTAAAAGCTGTAAGCAATAGCCGTAGGTGTATTTTACATTTCCTCCTTGGGTTTTGAGAACACAGGGATTATTATTTAGTCTTTTTCGGTGTGGTTGGCCTCTCTCGGTGTTGAACGCTGTTTGAAGGCCGGCTTGACAGTCCTCCATTAATTACTTCTGGAAATACAATGTGTAGCATCAGTCTGATGAGGATATTTTATGCAGTGATTCATCGCATTTAAAGGTGTCTCACCAACATGGTATGTTCCTTTGCAATTGTTTTCTCTCTCTCTCTCTCTCTCTCTCTCTCTCTCTCTCTCTCTCTCTCTCTCTCAGTTCCAGAGGTCCTTTATCCCTCACACCGTTGAACTGTGGAACAGCCTCCCAGAGGAAGTCGTGCAATTGGAGCTTCAGAAGTTCAGGCGAAGTTGCAGTACAATACTACACTAATATGTACTGTTCTTGCATTTTACTTCATTCTTTGTTAATTTATTCATTTATTTTCTTTTTTAATAATTGGGGTTCTCTGTTTTCTGTATTTCCCTTTACTTCGTCTGACTTTTTCCTAATGAACACCATATTCTTTGGAAGCTCGAATTACAAGTCAGTGGTCCCTATGTGCTTGTTCCATATGGATAGGTTTCATTTTCTGAATAATAATAATAATAATAATAATAAGAATAATAATAATAATAAATAATAATAATAATAATAATAATAATAATAATAATAATATGGTGAAATTGTGGAGCGTTTGTAGTGATAGTTTGCTGTCTTTTTGCTGTAGTCCCTCTTACCGGTAAATTTTTTTGTTTATTTTTGAAGCCGAAGTTCGCATATAACTTATCAGGTTTTTCTCTTCTTTTAGAGCTTCCAATTCTTGAATTTGCGATACCGCCATTTCCTGCTGTTGTTGAATTTTTAAAAAAATTATTACTGTGTGTGTGTTTAAGCCATATGTATCGAAGGCGCCTTTCAAGTTTGCTCTCGTTGATTTAAATTATTTTTGTGGGAACAACCAAGCATGTCGGCATTATTGCTCTTCTTCAGAGAATCGTCCTGGATGTGGTTCTTTCTTCAAAGTCCATAAGTCATTTTAACATTGATAGTATTGATTTTACCCAAGTGTAAAGGGAGGTGTACCTCTTATGTGAGAGTGTTTTTTGGTTTTGTCAATATATCTAGTATGGAATATCTTTAGTATGCAAGAAGAAGGAACTTAGCCAATACATACAAAGTTTGGTACGTACATTATTTATAGGTAATTTGTACTGCCAGATATACATTGTAACCTCTTCCGCAAAGGATGATGATATGTAAAAGTATTAAGATGCAGAATTTTGTATTTTACAGACCATTATGTGGAAGAAAATTAAGTTGTTTATTTTCCTGATTTGTTTATACTGAATGACCTTTCCTTTCGAGAGAGGCTTCGCAGTCTTCGCGAAATTGAGAGCCTAACTGTACTATGCAAAAGTAGACCAAACGTCTACAGGAAACCAGACCTCCGGAGCAATTACAAATAACCTATCTATAACCCCAACCCCCCCCCCCCCCTCCCCCGTTTCCCACGATCCCATTTCCCGAGCAAACGGGAAGGAAACTAGTGAACATCAGAGCAGAGGAACATTCCTCTTGTCAAGTTAGCAAGAGCCGTGTAATGTGGTTTCTTGCGAACTCGGGGTCGATAGTGCCGATTGCAGTGGGATCTGGAGCCTCACTCCCATCTGACAGAGCAAAGGAGTGGGAGGACCCGCGCTGTGGTCCACTGAACTGACTGACGTTCCACCTCGCCCATCCAGTTGTAGTACGGGAATATTGTCTCGTGCAAACATTTCATACTCAGTTTCTTGCATGTATATTTGTGCTAGCAGAAATATTATATTTATATATATATATATATATATATATAATATATATATATATATATGCTTAAAAAAATCACAGTAGATGCACGTGACTTCATAAATAAGCGAATACCACGGGAAATGATAGACAGGAATCCAAGCGCTTTCGTCTTTATTCAGACATCGTCAAGGAGCTACTGACGATGTCTGAATAAAAAGACGAAAGCGCTTGGATTCCTGTTCTATCATTTCCCGTGGTATTCGCTTATATATATATATACATATATTATATATATATATATATATATATATTATATATACATATAGTATATGCATATATATATATATCATATATATATATATATATATATAGTACACACACACACACACACACACACACATATATATATATATATATATATATATATATATATATAGATATATATTCAGTTGTATTCCACATAGGAAAATAAAAATGGTTTATCTCAGAAAATACCCAACAGTTTCGTCCTGCAAACGGACCTCTTCTTGGTGTGTTTATTAAGGCTTCTATCAAGGCTCCCTTAATAGCCGCTCCAAGAAGAGTTCCATTGGAGGACGAAACTGTTGGGCCTTTTCTGAGGTCAACCATTTTCATTTTCCTATATGGGATACAATTGAATTGCCATATCCTCGTGCCTAAGAAGATTACCAGTAATATATATATATATATATATATATATATATATATATATATATATATATATATATATATGTGTGTGTGTGTGTGTGTGTGTGTGTGTGTGTGTGTGTATGCACAGAATACACACACACTCGATGTTGACAGCAGTAACATGCTTTCGAAGTTCTGGTATATTGATGTGGTTCGCCTTTGGGAGGGTAACTAGAGAAGTTGGCGTAATGCCATCTGCAGAAGCTGTTAAACATCCCGCGGTAAGGTGAGGTAGCAACCACATCCCATACTAGGTCTTTCTGCAAACCGGAAAAAAAGGCGTATGAGTAATGTGCAGTACACGTGAGTTGTGTGTTATTTGTAAACATAAGAAAGGCACCCTTGTTGAAGAGACAGGTTTGACAAGCTCCCCAGTCGGTTGTCATGGTGGAGATGGGCTGACAGAGATTCTAAGTACAGAATCTGCATTCGAATGGCATATGCAATGTAGAGCCTATTATCAGTTTTTCTCTTTCATGATACCAAAGTTGTCAAAGTCGATTTGACCGCTTTACAACGAATCTAGGGCGAGGCAGATGCATACCCCTTGAATATTAAGTTATTCTTAAGATACAGAGAATTCCATATTAGGCGATGTTTGTGTGTAGGTGGTAAAAATTCATGCGTAATTGTATCTCAAATATATACTTTATTTTTATATATATCCGTCTCATTGGCTTGATCGATATGGTCAAGACCTGCCACCTCGGTGGTCGCGAGTTCAATTCTCGGGCATTCCATTGAGGTGTTAGAGATGTGTATTTCTGGTGATAGAGGCTCACTCTAGACGTGATTCGGAAGTCACGTAAAGCCATTGGTCCCGTTGCTGAATAACCACTGGTTCCATGCAACGTAAAAACGCACAAAAAAAAAAAAAAAAAAAAAAAAAAAAAAAAAATATATATATACATATATATATATATATCTATATATATATAGATATATTATATATATATATATATATATATATAGATAGTGTGTGTGTGTGTGTGTGCATGTTAATAACAGAGAGAGGGAGAGAGAAAGAAAGAAAAAGGATCCCCACTTTTATACAACCAAAAGCCTTCAGTACAGCTACCTGGAAGTCATTTTTTGACCTTGCTTCTTCTGAACTTGTTTTCGTGTTTAACTCCTTGCTTAAAAGTTCCTTTCCTTCTGCCTTCGGTCCTCATACACATAAATATATAATTTTTTATATGTTTTTCTGTAAATGGAAGTGCTTATATGCTCTCCAGACTTTTTTGTCCAACAATTATACCAATAATTGTCTCTTGCTTGTTAAGTCAGCAGCTTCCCGACCCTAAAGATTGTTTGGAGATTTTGCCTTTGACCGTCATCGGAAGTTATCCTAGTTGGCCATCTTTCTCGGTTGTTATTTCAAAAGGGAACTTTCCTCACGACCTGTAGTATTCGATTTGGAGGACATCAACGTCCAGTTTGGACTGAAGTTCGCAATGGACTTGTGACACCTTAAAAGACGTGGAATGGTATTCGTGGTGGTAATATTGTTATTCAATGCTCATATTTTGAAGAGTTGTAATATTATGCTTAAAACGCGATATTTTAGCTTTTCTGTCCTTTTTCTATTATATATATTTTTTGTTTACTAATACATATTCATTGATTAGTAGATTTATTTGTACATTTAATTTTTTTTTCGCATATACTCATTTTACAATTCAGTGACTTTAGGCTTGTACTTTATGAATGCTCGTTCATTCTGAATAATAACAATAATTTTCATAAATAAATGACGCATTGAGTATATATGGAAAGATGACGCAATACACGTGTGTACGTAAATATGACGCAACACGCACATCTATGCGTAATGATGATGCAACAGGCACCTTTATGGGTATTTAAGAAATTACTGTACATACATCGTCAGCTCTAACAGTTTTGTGGAAATGAGGTGTTTCGGAAGTGTGAAGTGCAAAGTCATTCATTTAAGGTGTTTCCTTCTCTCGGTAACCCTGAAAGAGGATGACATCGGCTGCAGGAAGAAGAGAAAGCTCATTTTAAGGCTTCCGTCCCGTTGGTCAAGAAGACTGTCAACACCTGAGCGAAAGGGGGCGAAGGGCAACGGCGGTGGGTGGATAGTGGATGTTCGTTCGGGGCCTGTATTGTTTGTAAAGATTCGTGAGGTTTAAAGGAATTTTTACCTCGTGTGTGTATGTACACGGTTATATCATATTTATTTTTTGTATGAACGATGAAAAAGAAATTTATACTCTCAAAACAAAGCAAAAATGAAGTCCTATGACACACAACCACATATACCATAGATATGTATAATTAATATATATATATATTAATTTATATCGTGTATAATTATATATAAATATTAGTATTATAAATAATATATAAATATTTATATATATTATTATTATATTTATTATATATTTAAATTATAATAAATATAATATTAATATAATAAATTATAATTTATATTATATATAGATATTATATATATATATAAGTATATATAATTATATATATATAATATATATATATATAATATAATATATATATATATATATATATATATATATATATATATATATTTATACATATGTAAATATATGTATTATCTTATTAAAAATACGCATTTTTAGGTGGCTAAGTAATTATGTATGCTACATGTATATTATATATGCATATATGTATGTGTATATAATTATATATGTATATATATTATGTATGTAGTGTGTTTGTGTGCATTTGTGTGTTTGTGTAATACGTCGAATTGTTAGTTGTCGTGGTGCCCTTAAGATGTGTAGTTTACTTGTGCCCGGCTATTGTTTTCCAGTTTTTATAGTAATTTTGCTCAGACGTGCTCAGCACAATTTAATGTTTCCATTGTCTTTTTCATGGTCGAGGTATTAATTTTTTGCTGCGACTGCTGTCACTAACAGCCTAATTGAAGGGGGCTGGTGAATGCCTGAGTTTATTTAATTAAGAAAAAAAAAAAGATATTTCGGAAAGTGATTGATTAAACTGCAATCAGATTCTTATGGTAATGAGTTTTGTATTGCTCTTCAGGCAAGTAGACGCGTGCAGAAAGGTACAAAATTGTACTGCCTTCAGTATGTTTTAACGGAACGTTCCTGAATCGTTCCGCTTCATTCGGGAATCGAATCTGTGCATTCTCGCTTTGGAAGCGAGCTTCATTGCCGCTGGACTGCGAACTTGACGTGCGTCGTTTTGTAAATGTCAAGATCTAAAGAATGACATTTAACCTGCTTTTGAAGAGAAGAGGAACGTAGTACGTGATTTTTTTTTTTTTTCTTGGTTATACTCCACCTCTTCAGAGCGCGGGAAATGGAATCTTGTGACATTTTACCATCATTGTGGTGTTCAGGTCTACATCCTAGGGATAAGTTAACGTTGTCGAGTACAGCCTATATGCAGTATGTGTGTATATTGTTTTATTTGGTATTTAAGTGAACTATGCGTAATCGTGTTATACGGTCACTCAGTGCAACTTCTTATATCGGTTGAATTGTTCCAGACTATTTTTCGATTATGAAGTATATCACTAGTGAATCACATTTCCTCATTATAGGCGAACGGACTGAACTAATCTAAATAGTTTCATTACTATGATCATTATTGTCAGTCAAAATGTGTTTAGATGTCTTCGGTAAAAAAAAAAAAAACCGCTAACTTGAAAAGTAAGCTGCTACAGAATGAAATGTGCAAAAGTTAGATGAGAAAAGCAAGCCTTAAAGAACATATTAAGATGTACAGATTAACAAACCAACAAACTTAAATGTATGCATAACTATACAGCAGTAAAAAAAAAATAAGTCAGAAGGGTAAAAGAATGGCGTAGGTGGACATGAAGTAACTGTACAATTCCAAGGTGCAGAGCATCTTTCAAACCAGGGTGTTCATGAGACTACCGTCGGTGTGAAGAAAGTTTGTTTACCCGCAATATGCATTGCCGTGACCATGCAAGTATTGTGCACCTGTTGGGATGAAGGAGTAGTGGAATGTGTGTCCAGCCTTTTCTGTTATTTTTATCTGTTGAAGACTACTCAGCATGTTCTCCTCAGCGCCTTTGACCGATTCTGTAATCTGTTTGGTTTTTGTTTCTGTATTTGTGGAAAAAAATGCCATGAGTGATTAATAATGGTGCCTAGCATACTAAGTTACAATTAATTCTTGGTGTGCCTCGTATTCCCCTTCAAAGGATTCGTCAGTGAGCTGTTTTCACATTGGGTTTTGATTAAGAGAAGATCACAGCATTGATCTGGTTTTTAGTGTTTGCTGTATAGCTTTTAAAATTGTATATCCGGTATATATTATATATATTATATATATCATATATATATATATATATATATATATATATATATATATATATATATATATAGTATAGATATATATATATATATATATTCTTTCCTTGAAAAAGAAAGGCGAAGATTTTCAAGGCTTGCGTCTTCCCGGGGTGTGTTGTAAACCTGCCGAAGGTGTTCTTTTGACCTCCAGGATAACCTAAAAAGGGAAACCGTTGTGTAATGAAATACCTTGTACCGCCGGGGAAGGATTTTTCCCGCATTAATTTTCGTGAGATGAAGAATAAAGGAAAGGAAATCTGTATGATCCAACCACTCGTTCCTTGCACTTCAACATTTGCAGACAAAACATCTTTTTCTTTTTCTTTTCTGGAATAGAACGTGGATGTCTGCGGCTCTTTTTTATCTCTTATCTCTTTCATGTCTTACCTCGTTATCTGTGCCTTTTCCCTTAAGGCTGGGAAAATCAGTCTGTGCCGGTTTATATTTGTGGATGAAGGATGGGTAATGATATAAGAGATTTCTTATCTTATATCATTAATTATATTTAATTTTGAAATGGCTTTAATATTTTTCAGCAATAGCTCGAGATACCTTCATATATTAGAACAGCTTTGATGAATGCCGAGAAACGAGTTATACTAGAGTTATACTAGACTGTACTTACTGATGATAAAAGGTAATAGAAATATGGACTCAATAAGCTAGAAAAGCTGCCGTCCTTGATAAATTTGTCTTCGCATTGACAATGTAAGTCAAACGTTACTTGAAATGTTCCCTAAATTATGTGATACATAACCGGATCAATTTACGAGCTGTATGTTAAGCTGTGTTGAATTATCAATTACCACGGTCGTTGCAACGTCAGTAAATAAAAAAAAAAAAAAAAAAAGAGACGGATCGTTTTTAGTTATCACTGTTGGCATTTTAAACACCCGAAACCTTACTCTTGTCGTCTGAAAAAAAAAATATATATATTTGAAGGCTTTAATTTTTAAAATTCCATCAGGTTATGTTTTATAAGTGACAAAATATTAGTCTGTATAGTCTATGTAAATGTTTCATGAGTTTTTATTAATGAAGCTGGATGTGTATGGATGGAAGTGTGCTCTGATTTTTAATACCATTTTAATAAAACTTCCAATCAGTTTATTCATATTCTTGAAGATTGTGGCCGTATTTTGTTCACTGTTCATGTTGGGTCCTTTGACCTCTTCTGAAATAGTTGTGAATGGCGAGGGATCATTTGCAACAGTGTAATGTAGGACAGGCGACTTTATCAGTTGAGTGAATTGCATGCTCAATTATTCAGTTGTATCTTTGCTTTCGTCATGTGGAGTAATCCGGTTACATTATGTAGTTGCCATTATTGGGCTAACGAATCAAATCTGAAAGCTTCTGCGCGTGAGAGTGGGTAGTTATGTAACCAATTGCAGTTTTGTTTATTCGTCCCTGTTTTGACGAACTGGCTTATTCTGTTTTTTAAGTTTATAACTTTTCATCCAATGTTTCTCGTTTTTGATACTCTCTGCTAACATTTCAAAAATTCAGCTGTCTGAGTTGTTGCATTTTCCAACCAAATTTCCACATAAGATGAGCTAACTAGCAGCTCTGAACGGTATCAACATCTTTGAAGTCTATTTGCTCCGAATGGGGGAAAAATGGCTTACGCCAGTTCGTCAAACTAGGGACGAAGTTGAGCCTCTCTCTCTCTCTCTCTCTCTCTCTCTCTCTCTCTTCTCTCTCTCTCTCTTATTATTACTCAACGAAGCTTTAACCTTGATGAAGAAGGACACGAAACCTCCAGGGAGATTCAGTTCAGTGTGTTAATTAGTTTAGAGGTTTTTGTGATTTTTATTGACCGACATGAAAGGTCAGGAGGAAGTTATTTTTAGAAGGTGTCCTCACAAGTAAGCAAAGTTGACATTGAAATGGATTATGTATTGCCAAGGGCATCACTAGTGAGACCCAAAGGCAATTACGTCCTTTCTTCGCAGGGTCTTTTCCCATATTACCATAATCATCATCATCGTCTCCAAGACCGTGAGGGGCAGTGTTCCTCTTTAAAGATTCCCCACTCTCATCTTTCCCGCGCTTTCACTTCCACAAATCTCCACTCATCTTCAGCCTCCCGTCTCCTGCTTCTTATTCAAGTTGGTCTGTGCCTGTTCACAAATCTCCACTCATCTTCAGCCTCCCGTCTCCTGCTTCTTATTCAAGTTGGTCTGTGCCTGTTATCTCTTCTGGCGACTAGAGGTTCAGTTGGCACTGCCACTCGGTGATTATCCCAAGGTGGTTGAAGGACGTGTTCCAGCCGTCCCAATTTCCTTTTCGTGAGTATCGCATCTCCTCAACGAACTTCCGTAATTTTCTTCATTAGTATTGTTCTCAGTCTATCCTGCCATCTGATTCATCATATTTCCACTTACTCGGGGAGTAAGCCTACAAACTTTGTTGTTGTTGTTGTTGGGTGGTAAGAGAGCACAATGGAAAACCCTATTAAGGTTTGAAAAGTGTTTCACGGTGAGTTAAATATACAGGAATTTTAGGATAGGATATTTATAATTTATTTATTATAATGAAAATGTAGAAAATAAATTATGTGCATGTTAAACAATAGAGAACTATTTCCAATAAAATATAGCGTATTTATTTTAATTTTCGTTAGTGAAACAACGTTCTATTTGACTGTAGATTATAGCATGCGGCTCGAGTAAGCTGGAGGTCGGATCACGCCTTGTTCTTGAAACTTCATTCTCAAACCGACAAAATCATGTAGATGTTTGTTTCGTTGTTATACCATGAATAATGTCCGTATAACAGCACAGATCACACTGAACTAAAATGTAATCCTATTATCGTATGAAGCTTCAGTCTGTTTGATTTGCAGACTTTTCTCGACCCATTGTTTGATGTACCTTTTTTTTAGTCTTCCATTAGGTTCCAATTCAGGGGATCCTTCATTGGATGCAATTGTTCTTCAATATTTCATAGATTCATTTCGTCAATCCCTGCTCCATTTAATAAATACTGTTTCGTCCATTTGCGATTATTCAGTCTTCTGTTTCCCGTAGATATATCCTAAGTCTCATCTCTCAAGATGTAGTATGATGAATGAAAAAGAAGCGGGGGAGGGGGGGGGAGCTTCGTAAGTTATAGGCGTTTTGATAATAAAAACAGCCCCATGGCCGTATTCAAAATCCGTTAAGTTTCTATCGATGCTTTAATCCAAGAAGTGTTTTCGTTATGAAAATCATTAGAAGGGCAAACAGCAAAAGTGACAGAACGTTTCCTGTAGGACTGCGTTATTTAGTGCCAATTCACTTCACAAGACTACATTTACCCCCAACGAGTAAAAAAGCCACACTAATGAATATGAGACTGTATTTTGCAAAATTAAAAATAAATTTAAACGAGAGAGGGAGCTTTCGACTGTTGTGCAAACGGTCGAAAGCTCCCTGTTTATTAACCTTTTCTGTATTTTGAAAAAATACAGTCTCATCTACATTAATATGGCTCTTTTACTCATTATGTCGGTCACGGTATAGTGAAGCACCATCAATTAACTCTAACCTTCATTCATGAACAAGACCACTTCGTTTTATATACTTAACGGGAATACCATAGTGACGTAAAATCTTCCATAATGTTGGTCTTGTTATGCTGTTAAATGCCATCTCATAATCAACAAAGTCATCAGATGCTGATTTTTAAATTTCATATACTATGTTTTTTTAAATATTTAATCCTTGCGACTATTGCTTTAGTAAAACCACATTGTGTTCATCTCGAGTAAAACGTTGAGTCAGGTCACCTTTCATTTGCTGTCTTTGCTGTGACTTCTAGTTCCCAATTATCAAGCTTTATTTCCTCATTCCATATTCTGCAAAGCAGTTTAATAAATGCAGTCTCAAAAAATATAAAGTAATATCCTGTATGATTTTTGGTCTAAATTACTGAAAATGATGTAGAGTTCTAGACATACAGCGTCACAGCCTTCTTACAAAGGTGGAAAGGCCTCTTCCCTTAGACTAATATGTCGCCATTCCCAATTGACGCGCGTCTTTTTAATAGATGGTGAGCCACACCCTTTTCATAATGGCTTCATGGTCCCTTAGCATCAAGAGATTTGATGGATGGACGTTTCAGCGTTGAAGACTAGAGATATATTTCCTCCCTCAGAGACGAGATCAGTAGGGCAGCCATCCTATTTCTAGGGCCTTTGAGAGGAAGAATGGTTTGAATACCAAATTTTGATTTAAATACAGGTGAAGTTTCTTGATCATGGAAGCACGCATAATTCTCTCTCTCTCTCTCTCTCTCTCTCTCTTCTCTCTCTCTCTCTCTCTCTCACCTCGTCAGTCTCACCCAAAGATGTAGCATTCCCTTGTGTCGTCTCTTTGCCAAATGAGGCAATTAAGGAGCGTATAAGGCACCTCGCACAGTGTTAAAAGCTGTTGAGGTGCCTTCGCTCGTCAGATTTTTCTTTTTATTGCTCAATTTCTTTCAAGACGATTCATTTTCGTGTCAAGCAGTGTATCCCTTTCATTTTACCAAGATTTGTTTTACTTAAAGCAGGACTGGTGTAAAAATATCTTCTGGCAACTGCATATTGTTGATCGTATTTCTAACAGATTTTCGTCATTGCTTTTCCTTGATTCCACGCTTGTTATGTGTTACAAATCGGCGGATAATTAATCAGTAGATTTGTTCCTTTCTTATGTTTTAATAGTGGCGGTTTGGGAGTTGATAACATAAGCTGAGACATCTCAAGAGATACGTGACGTTCTTTCGTGTGGAATACGTGGTTTATTGTTCTTTTATGGCGCCTATTCTCTCTCTCTCTCTCTCTCTCTCTCTCTCTCTCTCTCTCTCTCTCTCTCTCTCTCTCTCTCTCTCTCTCTCTCTCGTGTAAAAATTAGAGTAAATCAAAGTCGTTTTTGTTTCACTTTTAAAGGAAACTCTCATGGAAATTTTGCTCTCTTTTTTTTCGGGTTATTGTCTGTCATATAGCAGTGATCATCTTTCGGTTCCATTCCTTAGCAGCACATTCCCAAGCTTCCTAATAGGATGGAAATAGGACAAGGTTAAATCAGTGTAATTTATTCGAGATTGCAGATAACATTGGAATTCCCATTTGCGATCATAAAAAAATGCCCTTATATGTAGATAGGGGATACGATTGCTAGGTAGATATTGACCGAAATTAGAATTTTTCTGGTTCTATTCTTTTGTGGCTTTATATAATACGGATTGGCTATGCAGTATGTGAATTCATTTTGCCTCAGATTGCGATTTAATATGAAGTAGAATGCCGCGCCAATTTGACCCTTCAGTGAGTTTCCTCCAGTTTTGCTTTACAAATAGAATATTCATGTTATCCTTTTGTGGTCTAGGTCAACCACATAGGAATATTGAGCGGTGCGTCCATGTTTTTGTCTGTACGCAAAACTATTAATCCCCCTGATATGCAATTGCCTTTTCTTCAGTCAGGGGCCGCATTTCACATTGTTTCATATTAGTTTTTATGTCTTCTTAATGGATGAATATTACGGCATCCAGTGTTTTCTTTTTAATTGAAAGTAGTTTTCAAGTCTTTCACATTGACGGAAGTGGTGTTCTGCTTTTGTATGCGTTTGCTGAGGATTAGTTAGAATTTTAAACGGGGATTTTGAGTTTCCGTTTGTCTATTTTTGCTTATATAGTGTCTATATGGAAGATATTAAAACTGCTACAAAGATACTCAGCCTAAATTGAAAGTCCGTTCTTTGTGCGAAGAGATGTTGTATTATATTGTATTAAGTGGTGTTTCAAACGTAAATATATAAAATCGCGTTTTAATGAAATGTGGGCATTAAGATGCTTCCTTGGTGAACATGTTATATTGAGATTTATTTTTTTTTTTATTTGCGGCACTTGTATGAACGTAGGGGTGAGCGGATGCGTATGTGACTTGCTTAAAGTATGCTATCTTTATTTCTTAATTTCCTGTAAACAGTTGAGGGCATTGTGAAAATGCCATGTGCTGTGATTTCTATGCACACTCAGGATTCTGATTTTTTAATGTTCTTGCGTGGTTGCATATATATATATATATATATATATATATATATATATATATATATATAATATGTGTGTGTGTATGTATATACGTATATATATATATATATATATATATATATATATATAAAATGTATATAAAGTTAGTGTGTGTGTTTGGTTTGGACAGGTGTCTGTATACGAGTATATGAAATGCAGTCTACTAGGCGCACATCCTTACTGAGAATAATATCATCAGCATTTATCATTTGAGAGAGAGAAGAGGAGAGGAGAGAGGAGAGAGAGAGAGAGAGAGAGAGAGAGAGAGAGAGAGAGAGAGAGAGAGAGAATGATTCTTATAGTAATTGCCATGTTATATAGGGGAGTTATTAGGAAGTATAAATCAATACGGTTTATCGACGCTTCTAAGATTTCAGTAGTTGTAAAAACGGGATGCAAAAAATTCATTCCGAAGAATCATGTTTGTGCTGAGAAACGCTTTGTAATGCAGACTAGGCCGTGAGCAGACAGAATGCCTACAGACAAAATGCCTAATTCGTCAAAATGGACAAAATGCCTAATAATTCGAAACCATCTGAATGGTCCAAAACCATATAACTATCCAACAACAAGCTTTTGTTCTTTTTTCTTTCTCTCTTATTTATAGTTTTATAAGGAACCTTGTTTTACTTTTCTTCCCAAAACAAATACCTTCCTCGCTCACTTATATTTTTGTAAGGAACCCCTTCAATCCAAAATGGAAATCATCTCCAGTAACAAAAGAGGGAAGAAGCTAATATATGAAGGGTTTGCATAAACCTGTGAAAAAAATCAAAGATGAACAAGCAAGTACAGCATTTATTCTCGAAAAATCGGGCTTAGCTGCAAATATTGAAAAAATTAATAAGAAATATATTCGGATAAACGAACGAATTAGAAAAATCCCTGCCATTCACAATAAAGATGAAGGCTTATCTTATCTAAGGGCAATGGCGCCTAATTTTTACCTATTTCTTTATCTTTGGTATATACACATGATCTTCATAAATTTACACTTATTCTGTTTTTGTTTTTAATGGTAAATAGTGTAAAATACTGTTTTATGTTTTTATGGGTAAATAGGGTAAAATAATAATAATAAACCTACTGCAAGGTTGACACTTAGTCAGTTTTATGTTTTTAAAGATAAATAGTGTAAAATAGAAATAAGTCTCGTACTGCAAGGTTTTTGCTCTATCCTGAAGTTACGTATGCTCAATGCTCTAAAAATGGCCTTGTTAGGTATTTTGTCCATTTTGAAGAATTAGGCATTTTGTCTTTGTCTTCCTACCGACTAGGCTGTATGAAAGAGGATGTAGTTTTTTTGTGTTGTGATTTGATTGTATAATATTTTTATTATGTCATGTATATTTATCCATGAAAAAATTACATGTAAAATAATTTTTCAGTGACAAATCATGTTCCTTGACCTTGATATACACGCTCGTACAGTATTCCTATTACTTTTGAAAAATATTCATGGATAAATGGTGCAGGTTTTGCCTAGTTTATTTTTTCAACAAACCCTTCAAATTATATCAGTCCTCATCTCCACATTGAAATAACATTTTTTCTTCTTTCGTACATTTTGATATTTAATTGATTACATTGTTGTTGAATCATTCTTTGTTTTATTTGACATCCCACTCCTATTGTTCGTAGAGCAGCAGCCTCCCAAAATGGCCGAACCCTTGAAAATATAGTGTATAGTTTCTGCCATCGAACTTTGATTTATGACACACAGACTGAGGGCATTGTTTGAACAAGAGAATCCGGACAAATGGGTAAACTGGATGACCCCATTTCTGTATCAGCACATGTCTATGAATATTCTACTGCTGCCTTTCCATTGCAACAGATGAGCCACGCTGATGATAATGATGATGATGGTGATTGTTATTGTCGTCGATGTTGGTTATATCAGTGACTCCGTTGTTATTATTATTATTGTTAAACTTGTTGTTTTAATCATTTTTTCGGTATTTGCAATAACTGTGACCATGGATGTGATTTTTTAAAAAGATTACTTTCTATTATCGGTAAGGCTTTCGTTTTAATTTCTTTAATAGGATTTCTCTCTCTCTCTCTCTCTCTCTCTCTCTCTCTCTCTCTCTCTCTCTCTATTCCTCTTCTCTCTCTCTCTCTCTCGTATTGGTTTGTTGGATCGAGACAAGAAGTCCACATCAGTTGTTAGCATAAAGCCGGCTCGAGCTAAACCAACCTGCGGTCTCTCTCTCTCTCTCTCTCTCACTTGAGACATCTGCTTCTTGGCTCTCTGGGATTAGCACAAAGATTATTAAAATTACACAAGTGATAGGAACAGCAGTCTCTCTCTCTCTCTCTCTCTCTCTCTCTCTCTCTCTCTCTCTCTCTCTCTCTCTCTCTCTCTCTCTCTCTCTCATTTCCGGAATATGATGGCCGGAGAGATTGCTAGTAAGTTTTACGAAGAGTCTAAATGGATCTTGTCTCAGGATTAGTTTTTTTTACAAAATGTTGAGCCGCGTAGATGTTGGTGGTATATGATGCTCTTCGTATATGTTTTTCATTACTTCTTTATATGTTTTCATCATTTCATTGTTTTCCTGATTCTTTATCTCATTCTTGGTGATGGACGTTCGACTCGTGAAAACTCATCAGCTTGCTGATATCAGATTTAACCAAGTAAATACAGTTTAGATTATGTGCGGTTTTACGATAATAATAATAATAATAATAATAATAATAATAATAATAATAATAATAATAATAATAATAATAATAATAATCTACCTTTGTTTGATATTTACAAAGTTATCAAATACCATTTTCTAAGCAACTTTTTTGTTTTTCACATGAGGACTCTAAAAAACTGACACATCTATATGAGTAACAGGATGCGGGTATAGGAGTGGCTTTAAGGAGAATATCCGATAGCAAGTGTTACAATTTTTATTATTATGCTTCGGATTTTTAGATAGGCCTATAAGAGGGCCTATAATGTATGAGAGGGCTGACAAAACATTGTGAGTGTACGTATGTGTGTGCATTCTATTTTAATGGCTGTTCTGTAGCACAGAGTTTAAACTCGATGGAATTAAAGGATACCCTTATAGCAGGTTGACGAATTACCTAACATGTAACGGGTTGCAGGACATATTGTTATTGTATCGGTTCATTGATTGAGTTATGTAATATATTTGATGTAAATATCCGAACACCTTTCACTGGACTGGCTGTAGATTATTATTATATATTTTTAATTTCTGCTCAGTTTATGCATATATTTGAGCTCAGTGTCATTGCCGTTTTCCAAGCAGTGTAATGTATATTGCTATTTTGCATACATATAAGTGAGTAGCCCCCTAATTTACTATAATATTTTCCGTTTCAAACTTCGAAGAGGTAGTGGAAATGTGATCACATTTTATTCTGGCCTGTACATGCATATCGCAACATACAATCATGTATATGTAAATTTGCAAGATTTCCCAGTGCAATATATCCGCAGCTTCCACTATTTGATCTGAAAATGTTGCTTTAGAGATTTATTTTTTCTGTTTGAATCATGGAGATGGTGTATGTCAGCTTATTATATTATGTTGAATGTTGCCCTAGCATCAATAAAAGCTTTTAACAAAAAAATACACACTTGTCAATATTGGGGCTTGTACTGATATGTTGTTTGGAACATTCATTTACTTACTGAGTTCGTATTTATTATGTATGTTTATCATCATTGCTGTCCCAGTGGGGTACACAGGCAGTCTTTCCAATGCTATTGCTTAAAGTGGCAACATAGATATAGTTCGATTTTCTGACAGGGGCAGACTTACCACCCTTTATCACATAAAAACCACGTAAATATTTGGAGAAATGTTGCTTAAAAACAAAAGATTTCGGGTCGTGTAGATCATAAGTGCTGTTATGCTGTACAGAATTCTTTTCTTTATCTGTGGGTTTTATGATTTCATTAAATGAGAACTGATGTCATTGTGAAGCTTCAACATCCCCACTTCAAGTAAGCTAAAGGCAAATCGTGATGTCCTGATTTAATCAGTAATGGAAAAAATTTTGGTTTGCTTGCAAAATTGTAAACCGAAAATTTAGGAAGTAACAAATGTCATCATGACATATCTTTTTTTTAATCACCTCTCTCTCTTTTTATACGCTTAAACACACACTTCCCTTAAGTGCTAAGGTCAGCGGAATTATAAAGGGTTTAATAGGAATGCATCTGTAATGCCGTTTTCTATAGGAGCTCAGATTCAGGCCGTTTTTAGTTTTCAGTAAAAGAAAACTATTGTACCAGCTTTTTTCTGTCCGCACTTTTCCTTTCCGCCCTCAGACCTTGAAAACTACTGAGGTTAGATGGCTGCAAATTGGTATGTTGAGCATCCACCCTCCAGTCATCAAATATTCCAAAATACCGTCCTCTAGCCTCAGAAGTTTTTATTTTATTTAGGGATAAAGTTAGCCATAACCGTGCTACCGACAACGATAAAAGATAGGCCACCACCGGGCCATCGTTAATTTAAGTTTCATGGGCTGCGGCTCATGCAGCATTATACTGGGATATATTTTCGGTGGCCTTGATTATACGCTGTATCGGCTGTACAGAAAACTTGATTGCGTCGAAGACACCTCGGCGTATTTTGACTTGTATTTGTTTCTGAGATAAGCGTCTTACTCAATCCTTTGACGTAGTATTCACAGTAAATACACGGAAACGCATATCAAGCATTCTTTTCCTCACCCCAGTCTTGGTATTTTGTAGTACATACTAGATAATTACATAATTACACAAATATATCCTCACAGGAATAGAGGAACAAGCAATACCAACCTACAAATGTCTTGAATTAAACACAAATGCTTGGTTCTCTTTTCCCTGCTCCGCGCTCTCGTGCGTGTATATAATTATATATGTGTATATATATATATATATATAATATATATATATATATATATATATATATATATATAATATAAGATATATATGTATATATAATTAATTTACCGAGCGAATGCCTTCTAACTAGGGCTAGTTAATCCTCTTGGTCGCAATTAGTCACCTATTGAATAGACTGCCATTTATGCCAACCATCCCCTGGAATAATGATTAGGATGAAGGAATTTTCCCCGTGATTATTTTTTCATCTTAATTATGCGTATTCAGGTCATGTGGCCAGAAAATGTGTAGCCCTTAGTAATTTCACCGGCAGTGATTTTTTTTAAAGCTCCGTTTGTTTGTTTTTCTCTCTTTTTAGCAAAAACAAGAAATCAGCTGTGATCAGTGTTGTGTTATAATGAAAGAAATAAGTAATAAGATTAAGATTTTCGGTTATATTATGATGAAGGAAATAAGGAGTAAGCTTAAGGCTTACTTTCAGTAAGGGATTAAGAGTCAAGCAGACTCGAAGCTCTGAGCGAAACTTTGAACTTTTGGCATTTGTTTTGGTGATCTAAAAAGGCTCCTTAGGACTTTATTGCTTCGTCAACTAACAATGAAACTTTGACTCGTAATATTATGATTATAGTTTTATGTAGCAGCGATCACAGTAACGGCGTTTTCATGAAATTGGTATTTTTCCTGTATTCTTAATTTCCGTTTTGTTGATCAGCTTTGTATCATTATTTTAATTTGATTGATTGTAGAGCGAACTTTGTTTTTTAATAGAATTGAGATATTTTTTAACAGGATTGAGATTGAGAAACTCCACTTGTAATGTTTTCCACACACATTAATTAATAGGCGCGGAAGGCATAGACGTAGGTGACTTGTCTGTGGCTTTCTTGGTGATATTTGCATTTTTAAGCTAATTCAAAATTAAAAGTAATTTTTTTTTTACCATTGAAAATTTGGTAGCATTTCCCCTGAAACAAGCCGCGCTCCTGGATGTCATAGTGCTATAAATATATCTTGTGGGTTACAGTCCTATTGAAAACCGCACTACCTATGCTATCAATTTACTAAAGTGTATTATGGAGATTGTCACTGATACCGTATCTTTTCTGTTCGCAGGTTTGTCATGTGATTTCTCGTCTGTTTGTGATACGGATCGTATTGGTGAGTATGATGTATTATAGAATATATTTGGGATAGGTAGCAAGGACGGTTGTACGCAGATTTTCTTTTAGATCTTCAATCTAGTCTTGGTCACTTTCAGATATAGGAGTTACATATGTGTGTGTGTGTATAAATAAATATATATATATATATATATATATATATATATATATATATATATATATAATATATATATATATATATATAGATATATATATATATAATATATAGATATATATATTATATATATATATATATATATATATATATATATATATATAATATATATATAAATTTTATATATATATTTTATATACATGTTTTTTTGTTTATTTATAATCCTATTAGATTCTTCACATTCAGGGTATTCGTGATATAGAGAATCAGTCGATTTGATCCTTCACCCGTAAAGTAGTGTACATTTTACTTTTTCCATTTCTATCAAGTTGGGGTGATTCAGGGTAAAAATCTATTTTTATTACAATAGTTTTAATTTTCTATTACACTAGTTTAGCTCGGTTTTTTATTTCTGTTCGTCTTACTCTTCGTAACATGAGACGGAATTTTTTTGGACACTGAAACATTTTGTTTGAAGATTTTCTTCTAATCTGAGAGTTGCATTTTGTGTCTGATCTTTCTTAAGTTAATTTCTTTCGTAAGAATGTCTAATTCGATTTGACTGACATTCACTTCTCGGCCCTCCACAGGTAATTATCAATGTCTGTGTTTATAAGTGCAAATGTTAGATTGAGTTGCCCTTACCAGTTGAACAGCCCGTGTTTAAAACGTAGACTTTGACATCACTTTTGGATTTACATCAAGCACCGTTTATATTGTCCGTTTTAAATCTCATGGGAAGACTCATTTGGTGGTGCGCTAATGGTGTTTGCTGTGGTTTATGATTATGTTTATGTTACCATTCGTATCGAATTATAGCGCCATCTCTCGTAAAGAAGCGGCTTTTCTACGATGATGGTTGAGGAATGTTCCATGAATATTTTATGGTTCTTAGAGGATCTGCCTTGAAGAAGTTATATCGATCTCTTTGAGAATTTCGTCCTACATTGGTAGACGGGGAAAGGTCGTGCATCCCTATAGGTCACGTGACTCCTCTGAAGTTGCGGTTGGGGCTGAGGTATTCTTCTTCTTCTTCTTCTTCTTCTTCTTCTCTTTTCATAGGGGTTATTACTTTGTGAATTATAATTTGACGACTGGATTTTACCGTTGTCCTTGGTGACTCCTCAGTGACTCTTCACGGGGGAGATCGTATAACGTTAGATTAAATTAATGTAATCTTTGTAGCTATGTTCCTTGGTAACAATGCTGCTCAAATTGTTGAGATAAACATTGCCGATAAGAAATATAGCCCCTGTTTATGAGTGACTAACTACAATACTGGGTAAGGATTCTGCAGACGTTGGCGCCCTCGGAGATTTCTTGGCAACAAACTTGTTCTTCACTACTGCTTGTCTCCCTGTAAACCTAGACGTAGAGAAACGGACAGTTTCTACGGTAAGGGGCGGGAGGGGGGTGGCCTCAAGAAGGAAAGATCGATCGTTGATCTTATCGAAGTCGATCGGACGTCACTTGAAGTGAGGTAAACTTTTGTATCGTGTGACCTCTGCCATCTCTGAAACGTTTGGCATGTCCCTAATATTAAAGTCATGGAGCCATAGGATTGCATGGAAACATTGTCGGTTTGGGGTACCTGAAGGACCGTCTTTGATGCACATAGAAAAAAAAAATGTTTCTGATGTGTGTTCAAAATTGTGTTAGAAAAACAAAAGCACTTCTGAGGCGGTTTTAAGGATTGTGTTACAGAAACTAAAATGCTTCTGAGGTGGGTTCAAGATTGTGTTAGAAAAACTAAAAATGCTTCTGAAAAGGTGGGTTCAATATTCGTGTTTTAGAAAAATTAAATTGTTCTGAGGGTGGTTCAATATTTGGTGTTAGAAAAATTAAAATGTTGCTTCTGAGGTGGGTTCAATATTCGTGTTAGAAAAATTAAATTGCTTCTGAGGTTGGGTTCAATCTTGTTGTTAGGAAAAAATTAAATTGGGCTTCTGAAGGGGGGTTCAAGATTGTTGTTTAGAAAATTAAAATTGTTCTGAGGTTGGGTTCAATATTCTGTTAGGAAAAAATTAAATTTGGCTTCTGAAGGTGGGTTCAAGATTGTGTTAAGAAAAATTAAATTGCTTCTGAGGTGAGGGTTCAATATTGTGGTTAAGAAAAATAAATTGCTTCTTGAGGTGGGTTTAAAGTAAATCGTGTTTAGAAAAATTAAACTTGCTTCTGAGGTGGTGGGTTTCAATATTGTGTTTTAGAAAAAATTAAATTGTTCTGAGGTGGGTTCAAGATTGTGTTAGGAAAAAATTAAAATTGGTTCTGAAGGTGGGTTAATATTGTGTTTTAGAAAAAAATTAAAATTGCCTTCTGAGGTGGGTTCAAGATTGTGTTAGCAAAAATTTAAATTGCTTCTGAGGTGGGTTTCATTATTGTGTTAAGAAAAATAATTGCTTCTGAGGTTGGGACAAGAAAAATTGTGTTAGGGAAAGAAAAACTTGAAAGCTTCTGAGGTGGTGGGTTTCAAGATTGTGTTAGAAAAAATTAAATTGGCTTCTGGAGGTGGGTTCAAGAGTGTTAGAAAAAATTAAATTGCTTCTGAGGTGGGTTCAAGATTGTGTTAGAAAAATTAAATTGCTTCTGAGGTGGGTTCAAGATTGTGTTAGAAAAATTAAATTGCTTCTGAGGTGGGTTCAATATTGTGTTAGAAAAATTAAAATGCTTCTTGAGGTGGTGTTCCAATTATTGTGTTCGAAAAAATTTAAATTGCTTATTGAAGGTGGGTTCAATATTTGTGTTAGAAAAACTTGAAATTGCTTCTGAGGGTTGGAGGTTTTCAAGATTGTGTTAGAAAAAATTAAAAATTGCCTTCGAAGTGGGTTCAAGATTGCTTCCTTAGGAAAAATTAATTGGCTTCTGGGTTGGTTCAAGAATTGTGTTAGAAAAATTAAATTGCTTCTCAGGGTGGGTTTCAAGATTGTGTTAAGAAAAATTAAATTGCTTTCTGAAAGGTGGGTTCAATATGTGGTTTAGGAAAAATTAATTGCTTCTGAGGTGGGTCAATATTGCGTTGTTAGAAAAATTTAAATTGCTTCTGGGGAGGTGGGGTTCAAGATTGTGTTAGGAAAAATTAACTTGGGCTTCTGAAGGTGGGTTCAAATATTGGTGTTAGAAAAATTAAATTGCTTCTGAGGTGGGTTCAATATTGTGTTAGAAAAATTAAATTGCTTCTGAGGTGGGTTCAATATTGTGTTAGAAAAATTAAATTGCTTCTGAGGTGGGTTCAAGATTGTGTTAAGAAAAAATTAAATTGCTTCTGAGGTTGGGTTTCAAGAAAAATTTCTTAGAAAAAACGAAAATGCTTCTTGAAGGTGGGTTTCAAGATTGTGTTAGAAAAATTAAAATGCTTCTGAGGTGGGTTCAAGATTGTGTTAGAAAAATTAAAATGCTTCTGAGGTGGGTTCAAGATTGTGTTTAGAAAAATTAACCTTTGCTTCTGGAGGGGGTCAAGAGGTGGGTTGCAAGAAAAATTAAATTTGCTTCTTAGGTGGGTCCAATAAAAATTGTGTTAGAAAAAATTAAATTGCTTCTGAGGTGGGTTCAACTATTGTGTTCGAAAATTAAATTGCTTCCTGAGGGGGTTCAATATTGGTGGGTTGGAAAACCTGGGAAATGCTTCTGAGGTGGGTTCAAGATTGTGTTAGAAAAATTAAAATGCTTCTGAGGTGGGTTCAAGATTGTGTTAGAAAAAATTAACTTGCTTCCGAGGTGAGGTTCAAGATTGTGGTAAAAGAAAAATTTTTAAAAAAAAAAATTTTGGCTTCTGCAGGTGCGGGTTCACAGATTGTTGGTTGAGAAAAAATTAAATTGCTTCTGATGGTGGGTTCAATATTGTGTTAGAAAAAATTTAATTGCTTCTGAGGTTGGTCAATATTCTGTTAGGAAAAATAAATTGGGGCTTTCTGAGGGGGGTTAAATATTGTTGTTAGGAAAAATTTAAATTGCTTCTGAAAAAGGTTTTGAGTTCAAGATTGTGTTAGAAAAATAAATTGGCTTCTGAGGGTGGGTTCAAGACGTGTTAGAAAAATTAAATTGCTTCTTGAGGTGGGTTCAAAAATTAAATTGAGGTTCGAAAAATTAAATTTGCTTCGAGGTGGGTTCAATATTGTGTTAGAAAAACTTGAAATGCTTCTGAGGTGGGTTCAAGATTGTGTTAGAAAAATTAAAATGCTTCTGAAATGTGCGTTCAAGATTTTGTTAGGAAAAAATTAAATTGGCTTTCAGGTGGGTTCAAGATTGTGTTAGTTTTAGAAAAATTAAAATTTGCTTCTTGAAGGGGTTCAAGATTGTGTTAGGAAAAATTAAATTGCTTCTTGAGGTGGGTTCAAGATTGTTGTTAGAAAATTAAAAAATGGCTTCGGAGGTTGGGTTCAATATTGTTGTTAGAAAAATTAAATTTGCTTCTGGGAGGTGGGTTCAATATTGTGTTTAAGAAAAATTAAATTGCTTTGAGGTGGGTTCAAGATGGTGTTAGGAAAACTTAAATTGCTTCTGAGGATGGGTTTCAAAGAATTGGTGTTAGAAAAATTAAAATGCTTCTGAGGTGGGTTCAATATTGTGTTAGAAAAAACTGAAAGGGTTCTGAAGTCGGGTTCAAGATGTGTTTAGAAAAAATTAAAAATTGCTTCTTGAAATGTTGGCGTTGCAAGATGTGTTAGGAAAAAAAATTGGGCTTCTGAAGGTGGTTCAAATTGTGTTTACTAGAAAAATTAAATTGCTTCTGAGGTGGGTTCAAGATTGTGTTAGAAAACAATTAAATGCTTCTTGAGGTGGTTTCAAGAAAAATTGTCTTAGAAAAATTAAAAGCTTTCTGAAGTGGGTTCACGATTGTGTTAGAAAAATTCAATTGCTTCTGATGTGGGTTCAAGATTTGTGTTAGAAAAATTAAATTGCTTCTGAGGTGGGTTCAGATTTGTTAGAAAATTAAATTGCTTCTGAGTGCGTTCATATTGTGTTAGAAAATTAATTGCTTCTAGGTGGGTTCAATATTGTGTTAGAAAAACTAAAATGCTTCTGAGGTGGGTTCAATATTGTGTTAGAAAAACTAAAATGCTTCTGAGGTGGGTTCAAGATTGTGTTAGAAAATTAAATTGCTTCGGAGTTATTTCAAGATTGTGTGTCGAAAAATTACATTTCTTCTGAGGTGGGTTCAAGATTGTGTTAGAAAAACTAAAATGCTTCTGAGGTGGGTTCAAGATTGTGTTAGAAATATTAAAATGCTTCTGAGGTGGGTTCAATATTGTGTTAGAAAAACTGAAATGCTTCTGAGGTGGGTTCAAGATTGTGTTAGAAAAATTAAAATGCTTCTGATTTGCGTCAAGATTGTGTTTAGAAAATTAATTGCTCTGATGTGGGTTCAAGATTGTGGTTATAACAATTAAAATTTTGCTTCTGAGGGTGGTTCAAGATTGTGTTCGAAAATTAAATTGCTTCTGAGGTGGTTCAAGATTGTGTTATACAGAAAATTAAATTGGCTTCTGAGTGGGTTCATATTGGGTTTGAAAAATTAAGTTGCTTCTTAGGTCGGTTCCATATTTTGTTAGAAAAATTAAATTGCTTTCTAAGGTGGGTTCAAGATTGGTTAGAAAAATTAATTGCTCTGAGGATGGTTCAAGATTGTGTTAGAAAAACTAAAATGCTTCTGAGGTGGGTTCAATATTGTGTTAGAAAAACTGAAATGCTTCTGAGGTGGGTTCAAGATTGTGTGTAGCAGAATTAGATTGCTTCCTGATGTGCGTTTCCAAGATTGGTGTTAGAAAAATTAAATTGCGTCGCGGGTGGGTTCAGATTGTGTTCGAAAAATTAAATTGTCTTCTGAGGTGGGCTTCAAGATTGTGTTAGAACAATTAAATTGCTTACTGAGGGGTTCAAGATTTGTGTTAGAAAATTAATTGCTTCTGGGTGGGTTCAAGATTGTGTTGAAAACTGAAATGCTTCTAGGTGGTTCAAATTGTGTTAAAAAATTAAATATGCTTTCTGGGTGGGTTCAAGGATGTGGTTAGAAAATTAAAATTGCTTCCTGAGTGGGTTTTCAAGATTGTGTTAGAAAAGTAATGCTTCTGAGGTGGGTTCAAGATGGTGTTAGAAATTAAATTGCCTTCTGGGTGGGTTCAAGATTGTGTTAGAAAAACGTGAAATGCTTTCTGATGTTGGGTTTTCAAGTTGTGTGAAAATTAAAATGCTTCTGAGGTGGGTTCAAGATTGTGTTAGAAAAATTAAAATGCTTCTGAGGTGGGTTCAAGATTGTGTTAGAAAAATTAAAATGCTTCTGAGGTGGGTTCAAGATTGTGTTAGAAAAATTAAATTGCTTCGGAGCTGGGTTCAAAGTTTGTGTTAGAAAAACGAAATGCTTCTGGAGGTGGGTTCAAGATGTGTTTAGAAAATTAAATTGCTTCGAGGTGGGTTCAAGAAATTGTGTTAGAAAATTAAAATTGGGCTCGGGTGGGTTCAAATTGTGTTGAAAAAGTACATTGCTTCTGATTGGGTTCAAGATTGTGTTAGAAAAATAATTGCTTCTGAGGTGGTTCCAAAGATTGTGTTAGAAAAAACTGAAATTGCCTTCCTGAGTGGGTTCAAGGATTGGGTTAAAAAATTAAATTCCTTTCTGATGTGGGTTCAAGGATTGTTGTTAGCAAATTAAAAAATTGCTTCTGCGGTGGGTTTTTCAGATTGTGTTAGAAAAATTAAAATGCTTCTGAGGTGGGTTCAAGATTGTGTTAGAAAAATTAAAATGCTTCTGAGGTGGGTTCAAGATTGTGTTAGAAAAACTGAAATGCTTCTGAGGTGGGTTCAAGATTGTGTTAGAAAAATTAAATTGGGGGCTTCTGAAGGTGGTTCAAGATTGTGGTTTAGAAAAATTAAAAATTGCTTCTGGGTGGGTTCAGATTGTTTAGAAAAATTAAAATTGCTTCTGAGGTGGGTTCCAGATTGTGGTTAGGAAAAATTAAATGGGCTTCTGAAGGTGGTTCAAGATTGTGTTAGAAAAAACTGAAATGCTATTCTGATGGTGGGTTCAAGATTGTGTTAGAAAATAAATTGGCTTCTTGAAAAAAGGTGGGTTCAAGATTGTGTTAGAAAATTAAATTGCTTCTGAGGTGGGTTTCAGATTGTGGTTAGAAAATTAAATTGCTTACTTGAGGTGGGTTCAAAGAAATTGTGTTTAGAAAATTAAAATTGCTTTCTGAGGTGGGTTCATTAAAAATTGTGTTTAGAAAAATTAATTGCTTCTTTGAGGGGGTTCAAAAATTGTGTTCGAAAAATTAAAATTGCTTCCTGAGGTGGTTTCAATATTGGTTAGAAACTGGAAATGGGCTTCTGAAGGTGGGTTTCAAATTGTTGTTAGAACATTTAATTGTTTCTGAAAATGTGCTTCCAAGATTGTGTTTAGAAAACAATTAAATTGCTTCTGAGGTGGGTTCACGTTGTTGTTAGAAAGGTAATTGGGCTTCCTGAAGTGGGTTCAAGATTGTGGTTAGAAACATTAAAAAATTGCTTCTGAGGTGGGTTCAAGAAAAATGTGTTGAAAAATTAATTCTTCTGAGGTGGGTTCAAGATTGGTGTTAGAAAACACTGGAAATGGGCTTCTGAAGGTGGGTTCAGATTGTGTTTAGAAAAATTAAAAAATTGCTTTCTGGGTGGGTTCAAGATTTGTGGTTAGAAAAATTTACAAATTGGTGCTTTCTTCTGAGGTTGGGTTCAAGATTGTATTAAAATATTGTGTTAGACTGAAATGCTTCTGAGTGTCAGATTGTGTTTTTAGAAAAACTTTGATGCGTTAAAGAAAAACTGAAAAATGCTTCTGAGGTGGGTTCAAAAAGATGGGTGGGTTAGAAAAATGAAATGCTCTGAAAGGTGGGTTCAATATGTGTAAAGACTGAAATGCTCTGAAAGTGGGTTCAAGATTGTGTAGACTGATGCTTGAAAAACGCTGAGTGTTCAAAGATGGGCTGTTAAAGACTTGAAAAATGAAACTTTCTTGAGTGTTCATTATGGTTAGAAAAACTGAAATGCTTCTGAGGTGGGTTCAAGATTGTGTTAGAAAAACAAAAAATGCGTCTGAAGCGGGTTCAAGATTGAGTTATAAAAAAAATTCATCTGAGCCGGTAACAAAATTGTGTTAGAAAAACAAAAATTCTTCTTCAAGGTTGTGTTTTTAATTTAGATTTCTGATCTCTGTTATCTTGTTATCTGTAAATTGTCAAGGGCTGTGTGTGTCTGCGCCAGAGCTGATAACCGTTGACAACATTGGGTTTGTTGATAGATATATTTTTATATATATTACTGAGAAATGTCTGCGGTGTTCCGCAGTTTTTCCTGTTATCTGCTTGATTTTTTATCTTTGCAGCTCCTGTTTGCTTTTTGGAGGGTTGTCCCTTTCTGTTTCCAGCAAGTCTTTCGGGATAATGTTGCTTAACCCATGCCTCTTTTTTTTTTTTTTTTTTTTTTTTTTTTTTTTTTTTTTTTTTTTTTTCTTGTCCTCAGTAGATAGCCATATCCAGTCGAGGATATATATAATATATTTATATATACTATATATTATATATCTATATATATATATATATTATATTTATACATATATTATATAGATATATATATATATATGTGTGTGTGTGTGTGTGTGTGTGTGTGTGTGTGTGTGTAGCTATGATATATGTATAATGATTTATGCGAACATACGTGATTATTTACCTTCATGAATAATTTACATTGAATCTGCGGAGGACGGGAAAGAAATTCAAAAACCCTCCGTGTTGGAAAGGGAAAAATTCAGAATGATGAGAAGAGCTTCAACGCAGTGAATTAGATTACGTTTCCCATTTGAGGCGCAAAAACTTGAGGTGGTTGGAGGAAGAACTAATTTTTCAAGTTTAGATTGCACGAGTTGCAAGTAAGGCTCTTTTTTATTGGGGGGCTTGTGGGGGGCGGGGTGTCGGTTCCCCTGGAAAGGAATCTCGATATATATGTTTCGACTGGATTTAACAATTATAGAATTAATTAATGGATATTGTCTTTCTATCTTGTTTTTAAGACTAAAGTTGAGCCTTTGTTAAGAAAAAAATGTAATGGAATGATATGGACGTTATATTGACGACATCTTTGTTGCAGTCGACGCCGAGGATGAGGTAGAAGCCCTCCGTCAGGCATTTCAACAGTGCAGCTTGCTGAATGACTACCATGCGCCTGCCTCAAGCCACCAATGAAAACGAAAACTTACCGCCACCAGCCAATAGGAGATCAGCATTGGGCAGACCCCCTGCTGTCGACCCCAAATATAAGGAGGACGGACACCACACGGGCTGCTCTGTGAGCAAGAGCCCGTGCTGGCACAAGGCCAGCTTAATCTTAAACAACAACAACAACACACCAAGATCAGTTCACGCTCAGCTTCCCAGCCCGAGGTTGTCTGGCAGCTCCAGACGAAAGCTCGGATGCTTCAAGAAAGAGAAAGAGAGAAAATCGTGAATGACTTTGATGACTATGGTATCATAGTTTATCTGTAAAATTCAAATATATACACCAATTTTGACTGTATTTGATCATGACCTCTATAGGCGCTCTACTAGCCTGTTTAAGTAGCACGGAAAAAGCCGCTATTCGGAAAATAGAGAAGAATCTCTATAAGTGTAACGCAGCTGAAATAGCCATTACTTTTAAAAAAAGTATATTATTATTATTATTATTATTATTATTATTATTATTATTATTATTATTATTATTATTATTATTATTTAAAAACGATCCGAATATGGCCTCACCTTTAGGGGAATGTTTCGAAAGCAGTCCCAGTGTGGACTGACAGGTTTCTTTTTCATAGCAGAATATCAAGAGTACTCTTGAAAACGATGAGAGTGAATGGAGTTCCGCATTGTGCTGATAGAGGAAGACCAAGAACTCGAAAGTAACATTTTTCACTTTTTTATGATTTATTGCGGTTTTAAATTTGTTATTTTTGTAGGATTTTTAAATATGTTTAGGGGTCGGTGAACAATCTGATTCTAAAACAATCATACTTAAATTTTGAATGATTTTATTAGTCACGAGTCTTATTTTCGTCTTATCTTGGTTGAAAAAGGCTAAACGAGATGTAATTTTGAATATCTGTAAACTTTTGTTGTACTTTTATGGCAGTAAAGACAGATTGAGAGAGAATTTTTAATTTTTTAATGTGGTAAATTTGCAAGGAGATTTTAAATTACTGATCATAATCTTACAACGGATGATCTGGTTATATGGGTTACAATACAAAAATCTAAAATTCCCCCTCCGGTATCATGGGTAAAGTCGCCGAAGCTGTCATCTGAAAGGACCCTCATACGATGCAGGCGTGCCATGTTTATTGAAAATATTCAAAGTACCTCTAATAATATTCACCTTCTGAGAAGGGAAGGGTTATAAATGATGAAGTATTGGTAATATTGCTCCTGAAAGCAGTCGCTGGGTGATTTACTATCCTCCCTCCTCCTGTTCCATTCAGAGTTGTCGAACGATCAATAGAAAATTGTGTCGTGGTATTGACAGCAATAAATTGCTGATAACAGCAATATAAATATAGTCCGGTAGTTTATAATCTCGTGGATTGACATCGATCCTGTGTTAAATGGTCTATGCTCTATATCTGGCCCGCAGGAGCTTTATTGATACAAATATAATTCGAAATCTTTTCGGCTGATATTGGTTGTACTATGCTGGATTGCTTTAACTCCTGCACCGGGCTAGTAGAACATTTTTTTTAATTGCAAATATATATTTATAACTATGGATTGTTATTGATCGTGCATTAAATGGCGCAAGCTCCTTCGAACACCTGTGTGGCTGCCTTGGTATTTTTATTTCTTTTTTATGTGGAAAGCTCACATTCCTTTAATGCTCTATCTAGAAAGTTTTGTCACTTTCCAGCGGCTGGGCTCTATATTGTGAAACTTCCTCGCACTTGCCTCCGCCCTCCTTCATCCTCGTAATTCTGAGCACTTCTAAAAGTTACCCTTTGGAGGTCATACCCACTTAAAAAAAAAAAGTGTCGCTCCACAATTTCAGTACGTGAACGTGACCCGATCGAAATTCCGATGACGTGACATTGCGGAGACGCCGTGAGTTTGCTCATATTTGTCATGGTAACCGCTCTGCGTAACAACTTCGACTGTTTTCAAATGCGACTTTTACTATTCAGATACGAATTTTAAATCGTAATTATACTTTTTTCAGTTCGCCTAATTTTTTTTAACTTGCATAGAAAATGATCCATAAAGAATCATTTCCCTATTTTCAAAATAATATTGAATTAGTATTGAGAAAGAATGCTGTTTCGTTACAGCAATTGTTATGTAAAAATATATAGTAATTGAGTTCGTATCATTGAAGCTTACAAACGAATAATTAGTTTGTAGGTATGTAAATAAGAATAAAGAACAGATTGTATAAGTAATTTTTACATAAGAGTAGGGCAATGGTTTTGTAAAATTAATATGTCCATAGGAATATAGAGTTAATTATATCTGAAGAGTATTTCTGTAAAGATATAAGATTTGCTATGAATAAGTAACATGCGCAAACCCCCAGTCTGTTCGTTGACCCTGAGTAAAAATATACATACTTGGAAGAATTACGATAGACATATTTTATCTGAAAATTCTCAGGGAACTGTCAAGTTTTCTTGTCGGTGAAGTGCTTTTTCATATTGTATCTTAATAATTTATGATACAGAAATCTATGCCTCGGCGTTGCAGATTTTAGGTGAATGGATATAGTAGATATACTAGTTCAGAAGTTTCAAATAACTGTCGACGAAATTTACTAGTAAATTTGATAAAAATTATGAGTGAATATACGAAGTACGATTGAAAATTCTTTCTGAAATAAAAAGGTGGATCGCAGATGGCTGTTGAATTTCTTTCGCCTGATATGTAAAGTGTAAGCGGTAAATTACAATAACAACTGACTCCTTTCCAGGGTAGAATTCAGATTTTTTTTTTTTTATTGTGATGTAATTACAGCGGGATAAAATGTAGCGTTCCTCGTTTCCAAAATTAATACAACACGTTAGCGCTAGGAGCTTTGAATGATCCAGTTGCCCCCGAAAGAGACCTTTGATGAATTGTGTTGTAGTTCGTTTGCCATTTAGCTACAAATGTGAAGAACGGAATAAACTTTGGCTGTTTTAAGCTACCTCTTTTAACCGTTACATTTCATGTTGGTGGACAAGGAATAATGTCCTCGAAGTAAAGTCTTAGATGTTCTTTAGTTGTTGCATTTTAGATCTTTTACGAAGCGTATTTTTGTCAATAAAACTATCGTTTCATCAGTTGCTTGCTGGACTCTCTCTCTCTCTCTCTCTCTCTCTCTCTCTCTCTCTCTCTCTCTCTCTCTCTCTCTCTCTCTCTCTCTCTCTCCTGTAGTTCTCTCAGCGATTGATTACACTGGTTTACAGAGAGCTTGGAGAGATTGAGGCAAGCATAAAAGTAGTTGTTATAGGCAAATTTTGGGGGGACTGCTTTCAGATTCGTAACCAGTTTTCACTGATGACCTCTAGTTTAAGAGATATACGTACATGTACATAAATGTGTACATGCATTCATGGCTAGCAGATGTGTCCTATATAAGACATTGTGTGTGTGGTTTTTTTATTAGAAATTTTCAGGAATTGTGCTCGTTTTAGGAAATTTCCTTGCCCTATTTTTACTAAAAGCATCTGGCAACCCTGACATGCAATGCGGCTGGGTGGGTAATGGGTGTACCAACACCAGTAGCCTACTGGTAGTGAGAGTAGACGGTTAGTGCAGCTGCTCGATATTCATGTTAAAACAACCGTTTCATATCAAGCTTGGTTTAATGAAGAATTTCGTGAAGGCCACGAACAAAAATGGCGCTGCCTTACAGCACTTGTGCACACTGCTCCCAGCTTTGAGTTCTGCGAAGCTCAAGGAGGGCATCTTCGTCGGACCTCAGATCCGAGAGGTGCTGAAGGATATGGACACTGAGAAGGTTCTTACCTTAAAGGAACTGAGAACATGGGAAGCATTGAAGTCAGTCTGCAATGGCTTCCTTGTTAACACACGGGTACCAGATTACCAAGAGTATATCGAGAAGTTGTTACAGTCTTATGAGGATATGGGATGCCGAATGTCACTCAAAATTCACTTTCTCCACCCCCACCTCAACCAGAACCCACTTCCTCCCTCCGAACCTCGGGGCAGTGAGTGAAGAGCATGGAGAATGGTTCCACAAAGTTATTACTAAGGAGAGCAATTACCAAGGCAAGTGGAAATCCATCATGATGGGGGACTTTTGCTGGATGCTCCGGGGTGACAACCCGGAGGCAAGTACACAAGATCATTAAAAAAAAACACTTCTAACTCTCTGCTGTACTATGATTTGTGTGTATTGTATTATCCAAATAAATTTAGTTCCATCAATGTTCTGTATCTATGTTGGTTTTTTCTGTATTATGCCTTTGTACAGATGTAATAAACACATCATATTTTGAATTTATATGCGGTATAATCAAAAGGAGATATGTGAAAGCAAAAAGACTAGAGGTGATAGAGCAAAGCTCTTCAGAAATTTGAATTCAGCCCATCAAAATTAGTAAAAGACTCCTATTTACATCCATGCCCCAGGGGAAAAAGTAAAAAAAAGTGTAAACTAGTGATATAATTGTTGTTAACACGATATTTTATAGATGTTTGCATCTGGTGCCTGTGTTTGCTACAGAGACTTTATTGTTTGTGTAATAATGCAATCTCTCTCTCTCTCTCTCTCTCTCTCTCTCTCTCTCTCTCTCTCTCTCTCTCTCTCTCTCTCTCAGCAACTTATTCAGTGTTGCTACATTGTATGTTTTAGATGTTTACATATGGGATTTTTTAGTACCGTGGCTTCGTTTGTTTAAGTAATGTAACTCTCTCTCTCTCTCTCTCTCTCTCTGTACAGCTGATTACACTAAGTTTTGCTGATGTTTTAATTTATCCCTTGATCCAAAACTAGGAACGCTGCATAATTAAGAAAAAACTTGATTGATGCTCAAAATTAGCTGGCGGTTATCGTAATGGTTCCTGAGTGTGGAGTAAGAGGAAATGAATCCTTACGTTTTCTACTTGGATTTCGCTTGGAGGGGCAAAGAAACTGTCCGCATGTATTTGCTTTATATACATACATACATACATACATAATATATATGCAAATGTATATACATAAATGTGTGTCTGTGTGTGTATTTGTTTCTTAAAAAGAGGTACCGAACTCTATTCCTGAGCTACCCTGAATGCTTTTGTAATTTACTCTTCTACTACGCAGTAGTTAGTCGACTAAGGTGAATTACGGCCATGGCGGAGAAGGGCGTAAATCTAGCAGTCCCATCACTCAAGACTTAACGAAACCCAGAAGGGTTAACACCTTGGGACACCCCTCTGAAGTGTAGAAAATTGCTTATTTGTGTATGTATGTATGTATGTGCATATGTATGTATGCGTGCAGTTTTGGGCTGTGCACATAAAAGTTGATAGTTCTGTGTACTGGTATGCATGGTCTGAAGAATAAGAACCACACTTGAGGGTGACACGCTGCCGTTGTCTAGTCATTTGATAGCGTGTAGGAGGGGGGGATGTGGACAAGGCCGTTACAACGGCCAAGAACCTTCCGCCGAGAGATGAACTGATGTTGAGATCGCTGTTGAGACACTGTAGGAGAACAGCAAGGTGTAGACCGTGGGAGAAAACATTCCTTGTTTCTCCTCAGCTTGAAAGTGAAACGGAGTCGAATTGTTTTTCGTATATTTGTGGATTTTCTTTATTTTTTATGCAGTTAAAGACACAAGTTCTAAAGAATATATTTTATGTGGGCAGTAACTTAAGTGTACGTGCTCTTTTGCGAATGTGTGCATTCATTTTACATTTCTTAGTGACCCGTCTATCTCTTAATATTTTTCGATCTTTTTACTGAGAGTTTACATGATCCGACGAATACGACTAGCAGTGCTCTCTCTCTCTCTCTTCTCTCTCTCTCTCTCTCTCTCTCTCTCTCTCTCTCTCTCTCTCTCTCTCTCTCTCTCTGATATATATATATATATATTATATATATATATATATATATATATATATATATATATATATATATATATATATATATATATAAGGACTAAATAGACCACCTCTTGAGTAAGCTGTTTTAATGCAGCTATTTCTAAGAAAGTAACATACCCCATCATCTTGGTGTCTAAAAATGCGTGCCCTTGTCCGCCATATTACTGATAATCTCTTTTCCATTAACACGTGAAATAAGCATAGCCTCCGCTGGTTATATGTAGTAGACTAAATTTGCCAGAACGATAAATTATTTTGGAATGTCGACTACGTGATATTATTTCTAGTTGAGTAGCACAACAAGTGAGACTAAACGTAGAGAATGCATGATATTTATATGACTGCAAGTTTCCGTATTCTCCTTGCTGTTGAAATTGGCAGTCGACAGATCGTTACGGAGATAATGACTTTTAACCTTGGCTAATGATGTTTTTGTGTGTTTGGTGACGTCAAGAAAAAGACAAATGATCCAGTGACTCGGTTATTACTGAGGTATTGGATAAATGAGAGAATTTATCCTTTTGACTTTGTCAGGATAAATTCCTTAGCATTTTTACATCGAATTTTTTGCCGTTGTATATTTCGTCGAAAGTTCTCTATCGTTAGGTCATGAAATGGTAAATAAATACATACCCTCAAGGAATGTTGGAATAAAAGTACAGCTATTTTTCAAAGGTCCACCTGTCGTTTTGAACATTAAAGTAGACAAGAATTTTGGAAGCAGTGCGAAGATTGGGTGTGTTTCAAAACGTCAAGGTTGACAACAGGACTATTGGATGTATGTTTCCAGTCTTGTTAGTGTCTATGAATCAAGGTTTTTGTTATACGAATTTTGTATCGATTTCCTTAAGTATGTATTTTTTCGTCTCTGTTATTTTTTAAAATGTCAGTTTTAAGATATGTATTTAGGGATTTTCCTGCAGCGAATGTTAAACAATCCTTTTTCAGTGAGAGTAATGGATATTCCCCAGTGTAAACTGTCAAATGCGTGGTATGGTAATTTGTATTTGCATGTAATGTCAGGTGGTGATTTTCAAGTGGAATGTTGTATTACAGCATTTGAAGCAGATATTAGCTCAACTATTGTCCTTTGGCAATTTCTCTTCATATAATAACAAGATTATAGAGGCGTGTTTGCTTTTAAAGAATTTTAACTAAACCCCTGATTGTAAAACAAACGACGAGAAGATCTTAAGAGTTGATCGTAGCTTTCTGTGTGTGGGGCCTGTTTGGTTTAGGTAAGCACTCTGATCGTATTGCAATGGTGCCATAAGTTTTATAACCTCCTTTTCGATTGCTATTTTAGATTTCATTGAATACTAAAGTTCTTTTGAAGACTAGGAAATTATAAGTATCTCGGGAACATGGAGGGATAGATTGATATATGCGAGTGACTGGCGTCCCTACACCAATGGTCATCGACGCCTTTGAAAACCTGGAACAAGTTACATAAAACTAAAATATTTCGGCGAAACTTGATTTCATAAAATTCCAACAAGATGTTGGCCAATACATCGGATGCAAGGAAACACCTTGGTCGTTATATTGTCACAGCATATTTTGTCAGCATAAGTAAAATATTATTGCTAGAGGCATGGCTAGATAAGATTCTAGATAAAAAAAAATTGCTCGTTGCTTGTGTCATTTTCATTATTCGTAGAGGAATGATATTAAATAAATATTCTACATCGAGATACCCCGTCTTTTCGTTCGTTGGTTTAGTGTTCCTTATATATTAAAAAAATTATAGTACAAGTATCTGTTATTTGAACTCATGGTTTTGTTTACAAGCTGTTACGCCAGCTGCCTTGCTCTTCACTTAAAAGGTTTGTAGTTGTGATTTCGATGATTTTCCTTCTTTTTATTAACTAATTTATCTGCATGTCTGTATATACAGTGAAGTACAGAACCTGGTGACGTATATTGATTGAGTCGAGGCGCGCGCGCGCGCACACACACACACACACACACACACACACACACACACACACACACACACACACACATATGCCATTATTTCATATTTTTATTTATGAACGTTTTATGTATGGGTGAATGTGGAACACTTCATTCAGTTCGGTGCATTGAGTGAACATTGCCGTAATAGGTATATAGGGAGATGAGCTTTGACGGTTGAAGTTAAGCCATGAAATTGTTCTCCGTTGTGCGAATCATCATTTCCAATTGGCTGATGCGACGTTTTATCGCTTTAGCTTTTCAAGCGGAATGGCGTGAAATTTGCCGGAAATGGCTTAGACTTGAATCCATACATATTGGAGCTGTAACTTATCCATTATGTCATAGAGTTTCAGAGGGAATATGAATTCCTGCAAGTGAAATTTATTTTTGAAAAATCATTTTTGCGAAACTGCGATGGCATTAGGTAAAAGTAGTTTTCATAATAAATAAATCTTTCAGTTTTTTAGTATTTATTTTATTGGTTCATTTTTGGGTTCGTCAGTTGGATTGAGATCAGTAAGGATTAAGACGTGAAACCCCACTTATTGTTGTATTTGTTTCTATTAAAATGTAGATCTTTCTGTGCTAAATATTTTCCTATTATTGTATGATGGGACGGAAGCAGCCCACTTTTTGTTGCTTTAGGCGTCGTACTTATTTTACATTGGGCCACTTGATGAGCGGGTGTGCCAGCCTATTGTTCTGGTTACTTCGTCCTATTGACTGGGGCAGCTGGTGGCTCTTTGTGAGTTAAAAAGACGTTTCCTCTTTGAGCGCTGTTATGAGGACGGTCACTATCATTTTCAAGGAGACTTGGAGGGAAATTGTTCTTACTAGTTATGAACATTGTCATTTTATGTAATAAGTAATTTTGAGTACGAGATTTTATCTATTTGCACATGATTGTATGATTTTAATGAGTACTATATAATTTTCAAAAGTAGGATTCATGCTGGTAACTATAACTAGAAACATGAACTTCAACAGAACACTGCCGTGTGGAATATATGACAGTTTTACAAGCATTAAATGCAACTAATCGATTAAAAGCGTCATACATAATTGACCAGTGCCAAACGTAACCGTTTGGCATCGTTCATTTAAAATATGTCAAGATAATCAAATTTTCTGCACAAAAATTACGAATAGTGTAAAAAAAATTAACGAAAAGTAACTTCTGACGTGAAAATAGGTCAGCCATTTCCCTTTTATCCCCTCAAACAAATTCTGAGATAATGATAATACACGCACAGTATATATATATATATATATATATATATATATATATATATATATATATATATATATATATATATATATATATATATATTGTATGTTAGCTTTCTTCTTGTCAGACTTGTATCACACTCAAATACAGAAACTTTTTATATTTATTAAATAACTTGTCGCCCACCCTTCACTAAAGCTGCGTTATCGTGCGTTGTCTAGATTCTTTTTGTTTACAGTTCATGACGCATTATCCTGTCCTCATAGCTCTGTTATTTTATTTTTTTACAAAGGCAGATCACGTGAATACAGTTATTGATTGTTTCAAGTACACCACCATTTTTATCGTCGGCTTCTGGTCGTCGTATCACCTTCACTCCAAACATGCTGTGAGGCGTAATTTCGTTTGTATGGAAAACTTCGCTAGTAGTGTTTAACTAGAAACTTCTTAATTTTGTTATATCATATCTTAAAACTCAGGATGTCAGTTTTTTTACTCTAAATACATTATATACATTTCTCTTTTTTTTAAGTTTGGCAAGGCAGATCAGTGTTTTTTTTCTTTTATTTCGATGTTTTCTAATACTTGTAAGTTGACGCGTCAATGAGATTGTCAACATCACAACTGTTACTGCGACTTGGACTTCGTTAGCCGAGTACGAAAGACGATTTCGTGATGTCATCTTTTTATCATTAGTTGAAGACACTGACTAAAATCATTGTAATAGATTGGATTTCCCTTTAGACCATACGGAATTGACATTATTTCAAGATGATACTAATTCTCTTGGAACTACTCGCTCAGGTTTTATATGCGTCTTAGAGACTGGCCGTAACTCACTTATAGCCGATGGTTAGGGTAGTCAGGAAATTATTATTATTATTATTATTATTATTATTATTATTATTATTATTATCAACTCCAAGATTAATTTTTTCTTCGCGTTTTGATTTGCTGGTTATGGGATAATAGAATTACGGAGTAATTTGCTGTCTAAGTATTATTTAATTTGAGGGATGGAGGTCAGCACCCGAAAAGTGAACCACACCCTGATCGTGGTACAGATTTGCAGGCAAACTGTTGACATGCACAGTATTTGGGATTCATCTGAATTCTACTTACACGAAGATCCGTATCCGTTTCTAATATAACAAAACTGATTCCCATAATTTTGCAGTTTTTCGGGAAAGCTGGCCACTGAGAACCTCGAAATTTCCGAGAAAGTTGTTGAACGAATTCTCCTTTCCAAGTGGAACCGGAACCGATACTGGGGAAATAAAGACTGGTGTTTAGAGTTTAGGCTTTCATCTAGTACGCCATTGTGGAGAATGCGAATTTATTTAATCTCAAACAGACAGACATACATACATGCATTTATGTTTGATTTTAAATCACTAAAAGGTAAAAACGTGATGATTATACGAACAAAGTTACAGCCACGAAGGAAAAGTGAATGAGATGCTAAGTTTCTGTGACCATGTCTTGGTAATAAGACGAAAGTACTTAGCATCTCATTGTTTCACTGCCCATTCGTGGCTGTAACTCTGTATGTATTTGCATAGAAAGCGAAGCATATATTTTCAGATTACGCAAAGAAGCAGAAGTCCTCGGTATGGGACTTACGCAGTTAGGTCTGTCTTTTCCAATCTCCGTATTTAATTCATTTTACTGAGAAACGAACATGAGTTGCCTGTACCGTCGGCTTATGCTGAAGAGAAGGTGTTCAAATTTTATTGTCGATCTTAACACTTAATGTTAATTAAACAACTGGGGCCTCTGATGAGAAAACATTCGAATTTGAGCAGTAATTTGGACCTGTAAAATATGCACTGAGAAGATATTATTATTATTATTATTATTATTATTATTATTATTATTATTATTATTATTATTATTATTATTATTATTATTATTATTATTAAATTTCCGTTGTCGAAATATAAATCTTAGGTGAGAAACTTAATGATTTTGGTATATCACTTGATAGGAGAGTAAATATAGCTTGCTGACCCAGTCATGCCAGTGACAAAAAGCCAAGGCCAGGTTGACGTGCCGGTCGGTAATTAGAGCATGATCAATAAACGTTAATACGAAATTCTATATCGGTTGTTAGGAACCCTCTCTCCCCACGCTTCATTCGGCAGTTTCGAAACTGTTTGATATTTATGTTTATCGCAATTGTAGAGAAAAGCAGAGGGATACATCGTTGTACTTAGACAGCAGGATTCCCTTAATGTTATATAGTATGTATATATATATATATATATATATATATATATTATGCATCATATTTTTATTTATTATATCTCTATATTATGCACTTAAATATGTATTAAATATATTTTATATAGATTATATATTGTATATGTATGTATGTATGTATATATATGATATGTAGTATTATATATATATATATATATATATATATATATATGATATATAGTGTATATATATATATATATTATATTTTATATTAATATATAATAAGTATTTTTTATTTTTTATATATATATATATAGATATATATTATTTAATATTTATATTAAGATGATATATATATATATATTTTATCTTTATATTATATGTATATATCTATATATATATATATATATATATTATATATATATATATATGTGTGTATTTGTGTTTGATTATGTACGTAGATTTGTTAATATACACAAATATAGAAATAATCCTGTCAGCGATCTTGGCCTAATTGTAGCAAAGTATCGTGTTATTGATTGTCCCAGTGCTGGTGGCGTTAAGGATCTGAGGAAAGCCGGATAATTGATCGCGACCATTGGGTGACATATTGTCGTGTTAGTATAGATTGCGTTCAGTTAGGGTGTTGTACAGATTCACTGTATGGCGTATTAGTTTAGAGGCCGTCTTTGAAGGTCTATAGTGTTTTCAAGATTTGTAGTTATGTATATATATATTTACCTTGGTAACCAAACATATTCTATGTAAGTAATATTGGAGTATTGTTTTCCTCGTTGTCATTTGATAAATCCTTAACACAAATACGTAAATTGTCAGCCACTGCCTTATTTTTATCTCATTTTTTTATAGCTTTAGTATTTTCTGATACTGCTCTCTTCTTTTCCCTGTTTTATAGATGAAATTTTCGCTTACTCGTGGAGTAATCCTACAAACTACTTTGTTGTAGTTGTTGTTGGAGGAGTAGGAAGTCTAAAAACGTCTGAAAAAGGTGTTTCGCGTTGAGTTCAAGATAAAACAATTTTCGGATAGGATATATATGATTTATTTATTAGAGTGAAAAGTGTAAAAATTAAATAATGTGCATGCTAAACAGTATAGAACAAATGTTTTCAATAAAATATAACGGATTTATTTTTACTTTTCGTTGGCGAAACGAGTCTCTGTTTGACCGTAGATTTCAACACGTTTCAACTTATGCGTGAGGGAAAAATCTTTCACAAATCCATGTTTCTTTAGACACTTAGTATTTTGTAATCGTGATTTCTTCTTTTCCCTGCATTATAGGTGAAATG
>NC_087200.1:88816065-88861065 GCF_015104395.2 Macrobrachium nipponense | reverse complement strand
TTTTGTGACGCATGCCTTGAAGAAAATGATTGATTCTCAGGTCTCTTAAATATATACCCACATGTTTGGCATCCGTATCTAAGGAATTTCAGGCTAAAAGTTTATGCAGAAATCTATTGGTATTTAATTGTTCGACTTATTGACTTTTCAACCAGTGATATTTAGTCTATTATTGACAATCGTCATCACCATTACTAGGAGTCAAGCAGATTCAAGGATATATCGTTTTATGAGTCACGCATTTCCAAGGATGCTAAGTTGCTACGATTTTATGTAACTTTCTACATCATATCCTTGTGCAGTCAATGGTTTAACGGCAGGTCATTTTTTGTTTACTTTTATCTGGTACATTTTCAGCCGATGTGAATGAAGTCCCCGGCCAAATGAAAGTACCTGTACTTTCTGATTCTGTTATGATAACTAGTGTGGCATATTTAGATTGTCCGGAGAATTATTGGACTCTGTTGGGAACTATTATTGTTGAAAGCTTTACTAACGAATTCTGGTTAAAAGTACTGGAAGCATTTATAAAACTTCAGTGGAAAATTGTTCGAAACACGATTTAGTTCAGTAGTCCATTTCTGCTGCTTCCTCCCACGCAGATATCCTTGGACGTGGAGAAAACAGAATAGGAGGCAAGAATGATTCAGCATTATCAGACTTAGTAAGGTTTAGGGTTTCATATTTTGATATGAACTAACCAATATGGTCGCATATTTTATGGAAGTGGTATGAGGTGGCCTTCATTTCTTCTTGTCTTGGATAAAGAATGATACGAATGAGTGATAGTATGCAGCCGTGGTGGTCTGCGTCTTTGGCGTTATAGTTTTGGTTATAGATAATTTGGAATGAAAAAAAAAGTATTATTATAATTTTAAGTATTTAGAATTTCATATTCATTTTGTCTTATGCATTGCATCTGTCTTTCCCTTTAATCATTCTCAATTCAGTATTTTGAATGTTATATAACTATTACAATTTGTGTTGTCGTCTCATTCAGTATGGTTTTATTATTTTGATTTAAGGCGTTGAATTTGATTATTTGGCACCATTTTCGTTTATTCATCCATGTTTAAATAACAAATTCATGGTCAAGAAACTGGAAGCGTCAAATATAGTAATTTTAAGTAAATAAATTAAGTAAACAAAGTATTCCATATCTTTTCCGTGTCTTGGAATCCAGCCTTCGAGGCTACACAAAGTGCTTTTTTTTCTTTTTTTTGTGATGACAGTTGGCACTGGAAAGCTGCGTTATCGCTAGGAATTCCAGGTGCCGTGTCATTATGGCATTACATTCTTATATTATCTGCATTCTTTTTTGTCTTTTTATTACCTGGCTTTCAGCTCCTTCTAGGAGCATTTTATCCTGTGACACGATTTTGTCATGCTAACTTCATCAAATCTGAAAGAGTGGGACAATGCCTTTTACTCAAGGGATGTCTTTCAATTATTCTGCGCTTTAAAACCTTCCTTTATCAACTTCATCATTTTAAGTTATGTTGTACTTAGCAGCTTACATTAACATTACAAATACATGAAATATTCTACGTTATAGCCGGAGCATTCCACGTCATTAATTGAACAATAATGCAACACAAGGGCAAAGGCTTCTGAATCATTCATCCACTCGCGACCCAAGGCTAACCGTGTGTAAACACGTTTAGTACGTGCTTGGCGGTTTTGTCAAGGTTGCGTCATTCATATTGATTTGTTCCGTTTTAATATTTATAGGAGAGTGAAATTCTAGTTGGTCACATTACTGGATGGACTGGTTAATTTTCAGCTGGTGGTGTTTAGGTAAGACGCATGTCAAAGGCAAGTAAAAGTTTTATTATAGATATACTATATATACTATATATATATATATATATATATATATATATATATATATATATATATATATATATATATATGTGTGTGTGTGTGTGTGTGTGTGTGTGTGTGTGTGTGTGTGTGTTTGATTTTACATCACGAAGAAATATAAAACGTGATGATTATACGAACGAAGTTACAGCCACGGAGGAAACTTTTCCTTCGTGGCTGTAACTTTGTTTATATATATTCATTCGTATTCTTGGCCGTTGTAAATGGTTATTAGAATTCTCATAAGTTTTCTTGTATTTAAATGGAAGGTAACACTTGTGATATGATTTTGAATTCGTTCAAGTGTGCATTATGAACGGTATTTATAGTGAAATTCTTTTCGTTCTCGGATAGTACCATAATGTATGAGTTATTTCATTAATGAAAATATGGCTTTTGCTTTTTTTATAATCCATTTTATATACAGATGTATTGTTTTATTACTAAGTTTGTGAAAGCCTTAGGAAAATGTAGAATATGCATTGGATCTCTTGAAGTAGTTTATGATATTTTGTTACCTCAAGAGTTTGGTGAATAAAATAGCTGGCCAGAATGTAAATTTGTCTTCAGAATATCTTGGAAAACTGCACGAGTTTTTTTTTCTTTGTCTTGCTTCTTGGAATTTCAGGGGAAGGTCAAATGTCACGACGATCCGTAAGGTGGATGAATTGCTCACTCTGGTTATCGCTGGACTTTGGGATACTTGCGCCCCCGAGGGAATAATACAAATCCTTTGATTTATGTAGTTTCGAGCCGCCGGTGCTCTCTCTCTCTCTCTCTCTCTCTCTCTCTCTCTCTCTCTCTCTCTCTCTCTCTCTCTCAATTTTGGTTATGAAAGACTAAGAATGATATATATTTGATATAGGCTACTCGACCCGTACGAGACTTTTCACACAAAATGGAGAATCGTTGCTTTATTTTTGCTCTATATTTTTAATATGCTTCTGTAATCCCTGTTATTATTATTATTATTATTATTATTATTATTATTATTATTATTATTATTTACCAGCCTTGAGGCTCATTCCTCGATGACCTATGCCGTTGTGACACCAAATGATGAAATATGGAATCAATCAATCAGTCCCATTTCTCGTTTCTCACAGGGCTCGTTCAAAAGATTTACTCTGAAGTGCAAAATGAAAGTTTGAGTGAGGCAAAGGTAAAGAAATTGGGCAGTGAGGGAAGAAGAGACCAAAACAAGCTGCCAAGAGCCTTGGCATCGTCTACAGTGTGCCACCCAAGGCACAGGTGATCGTCCCTCAGCAAAGATGGTCATAAGAATGACTAAAAAGTAGATGAGTAAAATAATAAAGCTATATGAAATGAAGTAGTACATCAGATGGGTTAGCTTTATTTTGCAAAATGATTTCGGTTACAGACCAAGATTTTAAGTTTGGACCGACGGGGTGGGCAATCTTATTATAACCTTGATAGTTGGCGTCGTCAAGAAGTAAAACAAAGGGAGAATGATTAAAGAAAAAGGAGTGGACTGGGCCATCCAGATGGATTCGATGAAAATGGCTCTTATCTATAAAGTTTTATCATGAAAGTTATGTAGAAAGACCGAGTCATAGTTTCCTTTTCTAAAGCATAAGAGAGGTATTGTTTGAAGTTTAGTTTGCCGGGGAAAAGATTTTGCTGTTTGATTCCTATCTTAGCTTTATTGTATATTTAATTACAATTATCAAGTATTAATATATATATATATATATACATATATATATACATATATATATCTATAGATTAATACATACATACATACATACATACATATATATATATATATATATATATAGATATTATTATATCATACATACATACATACATACATATGCATGTATGTATGTATATATTATATATTATATGTGTGTAATATATATATATACTATATTATATATATATATATTATATATATATATATATCTATATATATTAATAATATATGATATATATATATATATATTATATATAGAATAAAGGTAGGTACGGTAGGTAGGTAGGTCGGTAGGTAGGTAGTAGATATGTTCCATTTTAATAAGTAATTATAAAACAGTTTCCTTACTATCAAGATATTACAAAATAGTTAAGATGACAGACCGCGTTATGCTTGATTTAGTATCCAGTCCAGGAGGCAGATGACGTCATTGAGCTTACGATGTGGCTAATAGTAGATTCGTGTCTGGTTGAGTTTGCCTTTCAGGAAAATATGGTGATGGTTGTAATATAAACTGCAGTTCTCATGCGAGACATGCAACCTGCAAAGACACTTAAATTGGGGGGCATTAACCTTCCAATTCTCTTGCTTCATATCGATTTTTTTTTTTTTTTTTTTTTTTTTTGCCCCACGTATAGAGGAACTTTGCACTTCTACAATTATTTAGATTACATTTTTTTTTATCCTTTCAATTGCATCCTACAGCGATAATCTATTGTTTGTTTTCTGTGAGAATTCCATGATTTTATTATACAACTGACAAATCTACCGTTGAGGGAGACGAAAGTGTCTACGTATCTAGCAATGTATGATTTAAAAACCGCAGCTGTGGACTTTCACTTTCAGAAAATATAAACGAGTTATGATTCTTGGAGGAAAAAGGATATTTTGATTAGAAATGCCTCTTTTTTGGCATAGTAAAACTCCATTGCATAGGTAGTTGTGAAATTTCGGTTGTGTTTTGAAAGCCGCCTGTGTATAATAATAATGATAATAATAATAATAATAATAATAATTTTTCAATAATAATAATAATAATGGAAAAATAAAGTCCACAGAAGTATATATATGCAGTACATTGGTAAATGCAGGTAGCTTTCGCCAACTAGATCAGTTGGTCTCCTTCAGCCTGAATAAACATAGTAGAAATATTAATAAATTTGGAACATGTTTGAAAAATGGAAAAACTGCTTGTTATTCCTTCAGGTAACTCCAGAATTGCTCGATGGTCTATCAGCAATTCTTCTGCTAATAGACCATCGAGCAATTCTGGAGTTACCTGAAGGAATAACAAGCAGTTTTTCCATTTTTCACACATGTTCTAAATTTATTATTTCTACTATGTTTATTCAGGCTGAAGAGGTTAACTGATCATTTTGGAGAAAGCTACCTGTATATAGCAATGTACTGCATATATACTACTATGGACTTTATTTTTCCAATATAATAATAATAATAATAATAATAATAATAATAATAATAATAATAATATAATAATAATTTTTTATTTTTTTATCACAGTCCTCCAATTCGACTGGGTGGTATTTGTAGTGTGGGGTACCGGGTTGCATCCTGCCTCCTTAGGAGTCCATCACTTTTCTTACTATGTGCGCCGTATCTAGGATAAAAGAAAAAAAATAGATAAAATAAAATAAGCCGCTCCCCAAAAAAAATATAATTATTATTTATCATACTAATTATTATTGTATTAATTATTATTATTATTATTATTATTATTATTATTATTATTATATACAGAAGCCTCCATATTTAGCAATATACTAATATATACTACCGTGGACTTAATTTTTCCATTAAAAGATCACGAGAAAGTGACGATACCAAATAATAATAATAATAATAAGTTAATTTCACGACAACCATATAAGTATGTGATTTTTTATATGTGTATATATGTATATATAAAATGTATATACTACATATGTGTATACGTATATATATATAATAATAAAATAATAATAATAATAATAATAATAATAATAATAAATTGTTTAAAATTTCATGAAAACCATATAAATACGTAGTCTTATATATATATATATATATATATATATATATATAATATATATATATATATGAATATATATATGTATATATATACATATATATATATATGAATATATAAATATATATATATATATATATATATATATATATATATATATATATATAATATATATATATAATATTATCCAGTCAGTTCCTTGTGAGAGTTTTAACTTTATATTACGTCTGTAATCTACTTTACCTTTTTAATGTTTTTTTTTTTGCTGATAGTTACTATTATTATTTTAATAATAGTAGTAGTACTATATGGTGGCGCAAGATAATCAGAAAAGCCATTAGAAATTATTGTCTTTTTCAGGTTAGCATTACACCCCTGTAACCCAACTCATTTGCTCATATTTCATATCCTACAGTCTCGGGTATACAGACTTTGTATATGACAGATGCCGCTAAGTTTAGGTGTCTGTCTCGCAATAAACACGTACTTGATTGATATTGTGTTTTTCATCGCTATGGTGTTTGGTCTCAGTTCAGTAGCTTACATTTTGGGATAATCTTATGCAGCCCAGAATTATATTTATATTTCCAATATATTTCCTTCAAAGAGAGTGATCATGAAATACATAGTTAACTGAACAATCCCAAGTTTCCGGTAAATCAATCACGTTTCCATTATAGATTTCCCCTAAATATTTCAGTGAAGGGTCGACGATTTCGTTTTCTCTTAAATTCAAGCATAGGAAGCTTTAGTATTTTGTTGCGTGCGTACTAGAAAGGGACTGCAGGAAGATGAATCAGGCCTTCGCTATGCCTCCGTGCGCATTGCAATCATTCGCTGACAGGTGTCCCAAGTTAAATAGGGAAACATCCTGTAGTTTCCTTGCTTGTTGAGAGATGGAGCCCGATATCGTGTGCCAAACCACAGAAAACTGTTTTAGGGGTTGAGGTGGTCTTGTGAATTTTATTTTTGTAATTTATTTAATTTATTTATTTATGGTCTTGACAGATAAGTAGAATATCAGAATGACTCAGAGGGAGGACCTCGAGTAGATATTAACAGCGGAACGCGATGATGTAATAATTGCGAATGCACAAGCGACCGTCAGGTTATTGTGTTGCCGAGCCTTTCTTATTATCTTTTCTCTCGTCCATTTAATGATAATGAGATTTTCTTGTGGTCCTCGGGATCCGCACGTGAAACCTGTTTTGTGTCACATGACTCACGTCCATATCTTTCACGCTTTGCATTCTACGAGGTTAAGTGGGACCCCCAACCCCTTTTGCGCCAGCCTCTCTACCCCACCCCCTAACCTGTCCCCAAGACACGCACACACGACCAGCGTCTCATGTCGAGTGTTGCAGTGCTTATTTGTGATTTCCTTTTTAACACATTTTTCCTTCTTTCTATCTCGGTTGGAATAATTCACTTCACGCATTTTGAGAAACGGTGAATGTCATGTCTAAGAAATGTAAGTCCTTGGATTGCACGGAAACATGTTGTCTTTGTTCGGTTGTAAGCATATCCTTCTAGGTAGCTATAAGCACTTTGGCGCATCTCTAAATAATGGTTGAAAATCTTCACTAATGAAAAATTGTATAGCGGATTGAAGTTAGAGTACTTATCAAGATCTTTAAATGAATGCTATTTGACTATTTGCTCAAGCTTACGAATTCAAGATCTCGTGTACTTTACATGTGCTGCTCTCAGTCTGTTGTCCACTTTTACAGTAAGATTTTTTTGTTGACTTTTGTACCTGAAAGTCAAAATGGGACTGAAAACAAATATCTGTGCGAGAAAGTGTTAGTAGTACACACTGCCACAACAACAACAAAGATGGCTTGGGAGCACAACCAAACGCAAGCTCGCGAGACCACTTAATAATTAGCTTGCTTTCACCTGCACATGAGGTGATCCTTTGATCAGTCCCTAACCTTTTGAGGTGCTGGAGGTAAGCCAAGTGATGCGTGGAGAGAACGCAGTTCGTCCGTCAGGACAAGTTGTGCTACAAAGTGTCAGAAAGAATTGGTATTTTGATTAGTATTAAGATTAGCCATTGCTTGTATATGGAACAGGGCGAAATGGGCAAATGTATTGAGGAAAAGGATTCTGAATAGGATGCCCATATGTGAAAAGATTGCGTCACAGAAGCAGGTGTTAGATTAGTCAGGCTTCAGTTTGAAAGAAATGCAGAGTGACTTACTTCATATTTGTAGGTTTTGAGAATGTGTTTAGTAAGTTATTGTAATGGAGACGAGTACAAATGTGTAGGACGAATGGAAGATTCGGTTGCGTACTGGCCTACCGATCTGGTAGCCTGAGTTCGCTCCCAGCTGCAGCCAGCATGGAATCAGAGGAATGTATTTCTTGTGATTAGAAATTCATTTCTCGATATAATGTGGTTTGGATCCCACAGTAAGCTGTGGGTCCCATTGCTAAGTAACCAATTGGTTCCTAGCAACGTAAATGAAAATCTAATCCTTCGGGCCTGCCCTACTATGAGATTCAGGGCCTCTGTAACACGGTTTTTTGGACTTTGCTCCTTATCAAAGCATCGGATGTAGCTGAAAGCTGACATATGTATATTTTACAACCACACACAAATTTTAGCAGCATTATCAATGACCTAAACCTGATAGTTTTAATTTTTATAGAGTAAAAATTATCGAGCCAATGCCATGGCCAATGATTATGAGCCAAGAGTCGAAAACATTCATTACTTAAGCAAGGTAAACAACATTTGACGAAATGTTGCCCCGCCCATCCACCACAGAAACTCATTCACCTTATTCCATCGGCTCTGAAACCCATAGCAGTCAATAATGGCTAGCAGGATTTGGAATTTTCCCCGTGGTTGCAAAACTGCATATGTCTTACGACTTGCAACTTTTTACAGTCAGAGGAAAGCCCGTGGCCATGACAAAAGACTTTATGAATGGCGGAACGATACATAGATGTGGGTGGGGTATCTATACTAGCGTAGTAATACTACTGTAGTAATAGCAGTAATATACATGAATTAAACGTTTAGGCCAACTGCTGGGATTCTTGAGGATCATTTAGCACTTCTTGCAACTACTCGAGAAATGAGTTTTTATAGCCAGAAGTTAAATTTTCTAATCCAACAATGCCCATGATAGCCTTCATTGTTATCCTGAATTATAATGAGGCCAAAGTGGGTGGAGCCTCATGAAGTCATCATTCTGACGATAATTATTGATGAAGGTTCAAAGCCAAAATGGTGTAACTTGAACGGCTTTTTTTTTTTTTTTTTTTTTTTAGTAAATAGGTAGATAGCCAATAAATAAAATTGCTTGACATTAGATATAGCAGTTATCAAATCAAGCTTGTCTACTATGTTTTTGAAAATTACCAACTATTCCCTACATCTTGTCAATTTGATTGTGACCTATAAAGTAGACTGTAATTTCTTAGGAAACTTATTTTGGAGTTAGACTAATAATCGAAGTGTTTTTGTATTTATTAACATATTTTGTTATTTTGTTGGTTTGTTCATTATGACAATTATCAGTGGAGAGGTTTCAGAGATCATAAAGGTGTACTGCTTTGCTTGTATTTACATTTTTGTCATTGTTGCCAGAGGTTTAGCCTTCGTTACGTCTAGCCAATCATCCATCGAGAAAGAGGGAAGAGTAACGAGTGCGTTCGAAACCTTTTCTCTGAGTAAGTTGGCCCGTCTTCAAAAAAAGTATTTTTTACATTATAAGTACCAAATTTATTCAACCTACGAAGTGCAGAATACAGTCAAAACATTATGTGTAGATATAATGTGTATTCTGAATAAGCGTTATATTTATGAAATGCATAGATAAAAAGTTATTGCGAAAAAACCGTGTTACAGAGGCCCTGAATCTCATAGTAGGAGAGTTGTTAATGAGCTCAGTGGTCTGCTTCAACTAAGATATACTTAGTTGAGAGAAGCTGGAATTGAGTGGAGAAACTATAGAACTTTAAAGATGGTCAAGAGAGGACGAGGTTTTCACCAGAAGAGAAATAAAAGGCCCAACATTTCAGCAAAAGGACTTGGGATGCTCGAGTAGGAATGAACCCCAGCGTTTAGTGTTGAACGTTGATTATTACGTTCCTGTGAAAATAAAAGGTTTATTCCATGATTGCAAGTTATCATTTATCAGCTTGAAGGAGATACGTTTATGAAGGTTTGAGCGAACATTTTATCATTCAAGTCTTATTACATGTGCATGTTCAAATAAATCGAAGGATATGCGCTTTACCTCTTAAATAGGATTATAAGGTGTCAGTATCAATCCTACAAAATAAATCTTAAGTCTTTTTTTGAGATTTATACTACGCGACCTGCCTCATACTATTTTTATTTCAATTCGGTAATGCCTAAATTTAAATTTTGGATTGTTTTTCCTCTAAGTCGAGTACTCCACCTATGAAAGCGTAGTTTAGTATCGTAGAAAAAATACAAATTGCTTCGAATTTGGTATTTTTTTACCAAGGAAATTAAAACATGATATAAAATAAAAACAGAGCATATGGCCTCGATGAAAGTGAGGGAGTCAAGAGTAACATATTTCGTCTTTTCCCTAAGTCGCTCTAAGGCAAACTGTTTGCTTAAGAAAACGGTAGAGTAAAGGGGAAAGATCTTCCACTCCCCCGTTTACTTGTATTGTGTGGCCATATAATTTGTTTATATATATAGATATATATATATATAATATATATATATATATATATATAATGATATATGTTTACATAATTACATATTTCTATATATGTGTGCGTATTATACAGATCTATGTATATATTTACATAAATAATTACATATACACAATTCTATATACATACATACATACATACATACATACATACACACATATATATTATATATATATATATATATATATATATATATATATATATGTGTGTGTATTTTTCTTTTTCTGTATTATGTAGGGCAAGGACAGAGAGGAGAGAGAGACGAGGGAAGGTAGAGAGAGAATGTTCATGGTTTATAATAACGGGCATCTCGTATGTCACACTGTATCCAAGCCTTTGTCTTTGTGGTTCCAAATAATTGTTTTTACCCAGCTTGCAAACATGATATTTTTGTTGCATTGCAAGAAGATTCGTTTCGTCATGCGATAGCTTGATGCCCTTTTTTATTTGTGTTTTCCTTTGCTGCACTTTGAATGTTTTTCTTTTGTTTTTTCGACGGTTCCTTGTTTTTGTAAATTGTTTTACCAACCTTAGGTACCACCAACAAAACTCTTTTCGTTTTACTTTTACTGGTTTATATGTATATATGTATATTATATATATATATATATATATATATATATATAATATATATATATATATATATATATATATATATTAGATGATTATTTATCACATTACATGGCCGAGTAGGGAAAGACGTCACGGAAGCCCTGATTTCTTCTCTGTGCGCTGGTTCGAATCCACGAGAGGACGAAATTATTATCAACAACAAAAATTTCCATTCGGTTAACATATATGAATATATATTAATTCCGAGGTAGAGTATATTGGATGCTAAAGGACATTTGTAGCTTAATGCATATATACACACACACACATATATATATATATATATATATATATATATATATATATATATATATATATATATATACACATTCATATTACCGTGATTCATATACATACATCGCGCTACAAATATCCTTTAATATCTAATTCGCTCTACCACGGAATTAATATATTTTTCATATATGTTAACCGAAGGGGAATTTTTTAATCGATAAGAAATTCATCGACTAAAAAATTATCCTTCGGTTAATATATATGAAAATATATTAATTCCTAGGTAGAGCGAATCGGATGCTAAAGGGCATTTGTAAACTTAATGCATATATATATATATATATATATATATATATATATATATATATATATATATATATATAATATATATATATATATTAGATTTCCTATTTCTGCGCAATTTAATATCTTAAAGCGCTCTGCATTTTTCTTATTCGTTTTACCCGTGACCCTGTGAATGTCAAGTGTCGTAAAGCCACTTAAATGTTTGTAAAGCGCTGAAAAAGAGAAGGAAAAAGCTTTTGGGTAGTCAAGTTTTTTCGTGCTTTTGATTCCGACTTCTGTTTTAACTTCGTCGCTTGTTTGTGGGGCTGTGTCCTTTAACCTCCGTCAGCGAAGGTAGACGGAATTTATAATATTCACCAGCGTATATTTGTTTGTTTGTCTGTTGGAGATTTTGTATATTTGCATGTCTGCCTGTTTTTCTGTCCATTTCGACAGACGGAGGGTACGTATTTAGTAATGGATGTATGTTTGTTCGTTAGTTGTGTGTGTCTGTGGAGGGGAGGAGGACGGTTGTTTGTTTGCAAGACTATCTGACTGTTTTGTGAGGATATTGCAAAATCTTGTTGATGGATTTGATCGAGCTCTTGTGGTGGGGTAACCTTTGGACCACGGAGTTCATTAGATTTTGAGATGGTTCCTGATCCGAACGGGGATCCACGATAGCTTGTGATTTTGGCGGAGGTATGCACCATGTCGAGTGCTTTTTATTCTCATATTTGATAAGTCTATATTACGTTCTTTTGAGTAGTTAAAGTGTGTATTGATTTATACTTCAGGTTGCTCTAATTATTATTTCAAACATCTCATAAGGAGAGTATTTAGATAAATAGTTGACTCCACAATCATTTTGTTGACCCAAAATGATATAATCTATTCAAATCACATTCCAGACCTGTCTAATATTTCATCACGGTTGGTATATTTGTTGGTTTAGGAAGCCTTATACTAGCACGGCCTTTGCCCAGTAGCTGGCCGTAGAAGTGGTCAATTATTATTTAGAATTAGAGACTTCGTAGGAACCTTTGGATACTTAACATCTATGGAAGATAACTCTCATCACGAGGTATCGTAAATTTTCTTCAGTATTATTATCGGTGGTATTGGTTTCGTCTCCCTTCACCTTCATATTGCGCCTTACTGCCCTTAATCCTTTTTGTGTTTCTACTGTTTCCTCCTCCCTATTCTTCTTCCGCTGTTCCCTCCTCCCGATTCTTCTTCCCCCTCCTTCTGCGGTTTCACCTGTCATCTTCGTCAGTTCCGGTCGTCAGGTTTATCGTGAGCATCCTGCCTGTCCTTCCCTTTCCCTGCATTTCCTTGGCGTTTCTTCTTTTTTTGTGTCTCATCCTTATTGTTTAAATTTATTCGCGTTTTCAGATATCTTCACAGAGAGAACTTCGTCTCTTTAGGCACACATACATACATATATATATATATATATATATATATATATATATATATATATATATATATATATATATATAAAACGTTCGTAGGAATTTATTATTTATTAGTTTTTTTATTACATAACAGTATATTTACGGCGTCAATGACCTAAGTTGTTGGGACGCCATGGTGCAGTTTCACATCAATCAACAATCAGTTTCTTTTCCCTTGTCAAGAAGTTTCTGTTTTTAAAACATAAATTAAATTTGTTTTGCATAAATCATAAATGTTGTTTGCAATTGCACTATCCTGCAAGCACGTTTATTCTAGTTCTTAACCATATTACGTCATCGGTATTGATAATAGGATAAAGAGGAAATATTGGGACAACAAATATTAGAGTTAATACGCGTGAGATCATTAATCCTGCTCATCTTTGAATAATTACTCTGAAATAGCTTTAATTATAGCGGATTATATATTATTAACTCGTGCGCTGCAGGAAGTGGTCCTTCATGAGAGAGGTTTTAACAGATTGCAAGATTTGGCTCCCTCCCTTTGGTCACAGAGCAGCGCTTTGAGGTGAAGTTATTTTTCTTTTCTTTATTTGACCAAGGCCAAGCACACCCCGTCTTCAGTATTGCTTTACCTGGTCAAGTGGAAACATCTTAATAGAAAGCCAAAGAATGGCAGAATCATTTTCATAATCGAAAGGAAAAGAATAAGGAAAAGTGATTTAAATCCAGGAAAACGGAAGTAAGAAAAGTCCGAATCTTAACATTAGAGGATTAGTAAAGGAACTTTGATTCAAGGGGATGCCGGAATAACTTGGATGAAAAGAAGAAACCTTACGTTGAAATAGAAATTAATTCTTCAACCCGTTTTAGCGGTTTGTTTTGTGTAGTATAACACAGGTTTAAGACTATTGGAACAATGCTCGAGTTGGGAAAAGAGTTGTTGAATTTCTTTGCCTATCAGACCGTGAAAATCTCTTCGTTGTTGCAAGTGTCCCAGTCTTTTAAAAGCTTCTTTTAAGAGCTTATTTGATAAAAGAATATCACATTGTAATTATTCTAAAAATGTCTATTTAATACGAAAATTTATCATAAATATTTTCAAAATAACAACGTTGTGCATTTATTACTACTTCTAGACTGCCGCTGCTATATGCGACTTGGGATTTGTTATTCCTGTCGACTGATGAAGAAATGCTGATGGAACTGAACCCCCTTCTGTCTCTCGGACTCATCCGCCGAATAACTTGTCAGGGGATGAATGCAAGGCAGACAATGGAGAAGGAAGAGTAACGGTTTTCAAATTACTCCAAATGGGAAACTGTGATTATTATAGCAGATGGAGGAGGAGGATGAGGAGTAGGAGCACGAGAAGGAAGAGCCTCGAGGAGGAGGAGGAGGAGGGGGAGGATAAGGGGGAGGAGATGATGACGATGATGCTGGGTGTGCATTGTCATAATGATCTCGCCTTGCAACGGTTCTGGCGGCCTGGCCCTCTCGTGCATGTCATTTTTTCCGCCGTGTGTGGAATCTTCACGATTTTTACATTTCATTCCCTTGCTGGTCCTGGTACGTGTGAATTGGAAGGCTTAGTATAATGCTGCTTGATTTTTCGTTTATTTTGTCAAACTTGGTGTCAGTATGATGTGAATAATCCACAAGTATTTTATGAAACTTACATGAAGAACGGAAATATCTTTTTTACAGTTATACAGTTGCTGTGTTTAAAGCCATAGTGTTCTTGTAGATGGAAATGCGCTTGGATTGTATTGCTATAATTTCCCAGGGTTTGGAAAGTGTTGAGACTAATGTGGAATTGTTTTCTCTCTCTAGTGAGCTTTTTAGTAAATATTTTTTTGTGGTATATGAATTTGTTCTCAGCCTGATAAAATTCCGTTGTAGCTTGGTGGATTTTAAAGGATTTCAGTTAAATAGTGTTCAGAATTAATAGGTCATCGAGAATATAAGCGTTGACAGAGTAAGAGTCTTCTTCTCATAGATGTGGTGAATGTTATCTGTAGGTCTTTAAGGTATATTTCCGCAGTCATTACAACTATCAGTACGACCAATGGTAAATAAAAGCAATCAGAGTATCATTATGATTACGGTATTCAGTGATTCATTAACATGCAGCATTTTTGATGGGGAAAACTTTCTGCTTACATACATATATATATATATATATGTATATATATATATACACACACTATATATACATATATAATATATATATATATATATTATATATGTAAATATATGTATGTGCATGTGTGTGTTTGCGTGTGTGTACCTATATATGCGCTCTTGTGGATGAGCGCAGCTGGATGCTTATGTTGGCAATGAACACTCAAGCCAAGATCTCAGGGATAGCTGTGTCATTGACCAGACGGGAAAAAAATTAGAAATAGAATTATTGGAAAACAACAAAGATTTTCACGGTAAGAATAAAGTTTAAGCACGTTTGTCTTATCTTGTTATCTACTGTTATACGCAGTTTTGAAAATGCCCACAATCCCCCCCCCCCCCCCTGTTACACCTCTACAAAAATTGTGCATTATAAACATTCCATTGTAGCCTGAGAACCATTTACAGTAATGTTTCTCTCTCTCTCTCTCTCTCTCTCTCTCTCTCTCTCTCTCTCTCTCTCTCTCTCTATGGGTTCAGTAAATTAGTTATGAAGTTTAATATTAAAAGAGGTTTTTGTATTGTTAACAAAAATTTTTTTGTAAATTCTCGGAAACAGTCACCGCAGTAGTATTCTCGTGTCTGTGAGGGTTTTGATAATTATATAGCAGTCCTCAAACTATTTATTTTGTCCTTTGAAAGAGTGGTCAGCAATTTGTAGTGAGGATGTTTTTTTATCTTAGTTTCTGGTTGTATATTATAGGTTTATCTTAGTTTCTGGTTGTATATTATAGGAGAAGAATAAGAATTTTTATGCCGTGAGCTGTTGAGAAGGAAAAATTGTCAGAGCATAACATTTTGTGTCCTTTCCGAGACCAAGATAAAAAAAAAAAAAAATGAATTGTCTTCCCTGTTCGACGTTGTTGTCTGATCTGGTCGAAAGTGATCTTACAGGAAACAGAGAATTGAAAAAGGACGCTCGATTTTATTTATACGTAAGTATGACTTAAGGAAGACAGTGTCGTGACAAAGCCATGAATTTGAAAGAGTGCGCGTGCATTACCCCTTGCAATCATCCCTGATGTCTGCCGGAAGTGGCGACTGGGGGATGGTGACGTCACTTCCGGTTACGAGAGAGCTATCCCTGGGGCCACCCAAATTCACCTGTTCCATCGAACACACACGCACGCAAGTACGCAGACTTCGTTAGTAGCCCGAGGTAAAATGACTCCCTTCCCTTGTCTTCATTATCCTCGGTTCCACCTCATTCTCTGGTAAGCAAGATTCCACCTGCAACGGTTGCCGGAAAATTTCCTAACGGCACCAGTCTTCAGTCTTGTGGATTTGCAACTGGAGTCCCTCTCTCCTGTAGCCAGCTGACGCCGTCAGTTGTCCATATCCCGTTTAGACAATTGATGTTTTTGTTGTTTTTGTGCGGTTTTCTATCCATTCTCCAAGGTGATTGGCACACTTCAATTTGTTTTTAATTCATAGATATTTTAATGTTTTAATACTTGATTGGTTGATTTATACGTAATCATTCAGTAGAACTTGAGATTGACAATTAATGTTGTGAGAACTGTATCAGTTCTTCGGATCTTGCTTGGTGGTAAAATTTTGTTCTTATTTTGTCTATTTTTGCCATGCATTCAGCCATTCGTGTATATGTGTTACAAGACAGACAAGGAAGGATATTTCAGTACAGTTAAATAAACTGGTAGATAAGTAAATGATAGAAATAACAAAAAAGTTAAAGATAAATGAATAGCAGGATGTATTCGTATTTGTGCTGTCTAAACTTTTTTTATGACCTTGGGGGCCGGGGGTAGAAGCAACTGCTGTTGAATTTGTAGAACGACGAGTCCTTCATTTGAATTATAATCGAACTCTCCTATCTCTGAGTGGTGTTGAATACTTGGAATAACTGTAACACAAGTCAGGGAAATACAGCTGGATCTTGATGTCCAAATAGAGCTTCCATTCGTCAGACTTTATGGCCAGTAATTGTTCCTGATTTCTTTAACCTCGCTCAATATCGTTTCGTTATAACCAGATACCTGTCAGAAATTGTTACCTGATAACTTACTTCTGCGTTGTGGCTTTTCCAACATTTTCCTGTCGCATATGGCTATCCTACAATTACCTGTCTGACGTAGAGTATGCTAGCCAACTTCCTGTTTATGATCTCACTCATTTTGTCTCTATTTCTGGATTTTATGTAGACAAATTTGTTTTTCTAACGATTTGACAGTGAAGAGTCTGATTCCTGCATATTTTTAGTGGGTTTTCTGGCGTTATGAACTTCCTCGTTCAGAACACCGATTTATCCTTGTATTAAAGATTATTTCAGGGTAAGTGGCATTCACCATTAGTTTTGGGGAACAATTTTATTTATTTATTTATTTTTTGTTTTTGTTTTATAAAAGTACACGGGGCTTTGAGAATATATTCCTCGGGCCACCTCCTTAAGCATTCTTAACAATATAAGTTATGTTGAGAAGAAAAATTTTTCATCGAGATCTAAGGTATATACATTATTTTTTATCACAAAACAGTGCAACATTGTTTTTGAACAACAAACAACAGAAGAAAGCTGGAAGGAGGAAGTGGAAAAGATGGGGAAGTCTTAATTATCGGGAAAAGCATGCTTGAGCTTAATCGAGTATGGATTCTTAGCACCTCCGGCAACCTCTGGTCGCCTTCAAACTTGCGCCTCTCAATGCTAGATGCGTCTCTTAATCTTTCAAATAACTTTTCCGATACATAGTTGCTTAATTCATTGGGCATGAGGTTATGTACTGGTCTTGAGCCCAAAAGATTTTGAAGTGATGTACAGGTATCAGTTCGAAGAGTTTCTTTATGTCCACTAATTTGTCATAAGTAGATATTTAACGATAACCAAATGAGAGAATTGAACATTGTCATTATGACTGTCAGTTTTAGTGATTTGTTCTCTATGTAGATTTAACATCATCTTAAAAGGAAGAAGAATTAGTTTAATAAAATTAACATGCATAATTGATTAGGCTTATTTTTAAATCTAGAAAGGGGGAAACCTGAAGTAATATCGATATCTAGTATTTGCATCCACGTTGTTGCACAACACAGCATAAGATTGAACAGAACTATTCATTGTTAGTTTTGTGGAGTCAAAGGTTTAATTACAGATCGCCATAAAGAGCTGCTTAAATGTTTATTAGTATAATTTTCTGTGAAATCCGTCTTCATTTGAACGGGTGAACGCTGATGAAACGTCACGATGCATTCATGCATACCCCCATCTAATCGTGGAAAAAAAATAGAAATAAAAAGTATTTATTTCCTAAACATGTAACCGACAACTGAGCGATTAAGTTGACGACAGTCGCCGTCTAGTAAGTTTATGGCAGTAGTGTAAAACATACTTAAACATCAATGCAAAATTGCTTAACCCTAGTAGCATTACTATATTTACAAACTCATTTCAAAAGTTAGGACTGCCAGATATCACAATATTTGGTGTACCGACTTAACTGTTCCCTCACCGCCAACAACAGTTGTGGTTTAAAGAAGGCTCTTCCCCTAAACGTTTACAGGTTTACCTTGACACTTTCCAGATATGGTACAGGTGATGATGATCAGTGAATTAACTGATAGCATTAAATTGTTTAACTTACTGGAAGTTTCTGGTAAGTGAGCGCCCGTTTAGCGAGATATGCTCTGGTAACCATGTGGGATCATAGGTGACTCACAGTAATTTCTTTTATGAAATGTTGTCATAACTGAACATACTTTGCAGCGTATCATCACCCAGCCTTCCCGCGAGTTCGATTCTCGGGCATTCCATTGAGGTGTTAGGGATGTGTATTTTTGGTGATAGTAATTCACTCTCGACGTGGTTCGGAAGTCACGTAAAGCCGTTGGTCCCGTTGCTGAATAACCTCTGGTTCCATGCAACGTAAAAATTCCATACAAACAAACAAACAAACCTTCCCAGTTAAGATCTTAGAACGGGTTAACGCGTTCCGATGCAAATTTGGAATACCCCGTTCTTCTTCCTTTTCTTCTTCTCTGCTACGCGTCTCCCAAATCGCTGGTGCGCTTACAGCCTCTATATTTCCAGTTACTTGCTGCTGTTTTCTCTCCTCCAGTCTCTGTTCTTATTTCATCTACGTATTCCTTCCTCCTGTTTTCCCTCAGCCTTTCCTGCCAGGCACAAACTCTTCAAAACCTCCTCTATTAGCACATGGCACAACAGATGATGATGATGTCTCCAAGAAACACCCAAAACACCCCTTGCAGATCCACGTTACTATTGGTTCCCGTCTCTTTTCCATTATCCGACCCATCGTCTCCCGCAAGTGGGGGTAGTACCATCAATGCACCTCATGCAGTGCACTGTAAGCATTATTTGAGGTTCTTTGCAACGTCCCTTCGGCCCCTATCTGCAACCTCTTTCATTTCTGTTACTGTACCCCTGTTCTTATTATCTTTCTTCTGTTTTACTTTCCACCCTCTCCTAACTATTGATACATAATGCAAATGCGAGGTTTCCTTCCTGTTGCACATTGGACGAGTGGGTTACTTGCTCACCTACCGATTTAGTAGTCCGAGTTCGCTTCCCCGCGCTGCCAACCAGGGATCATAGGAATTTATTTCTGATGATTAGAAATTCATTTCTCGATTTAATGTGGTTCGGATCCCACAAAAAACTGAAGGTCCCGTTGCTAAGTAACCAGTTGGTTCCTAGCCACGTGAAAATGTCTAATCCTTGGGGCCAGTCCTAGGAGAGCTGTTCATCAGCTCAGTGATCTGGAACAAGCTCAGTTAGACTTCACTTCTTCCTGTTACACCTTTCAAACCTTTCTGCTGTCAATTTCCCTTTCAACGCTGAATGATCTCATAGGCCTCTGCGCTTGGTCTTAAACCTAAATTCCGTATTCTTTTCTATTCCTACTAATCGTCCACGTTTCACATTCATATAACAAAAGTAACCAAACGTATTTGAATTTTTTTTCTCCATTTTTATTCTATTCTGTGTTGATGAATTCTTGGGTTTAAAAAACATTTGGTGTCCTCGACTGTGAATTTCTTATGTAGATACCTCTGCATGCTCGTCACCTCTCGCAAAATTATATTATATATATATATATATATATATATATATATATATATATATATATATATATATATATGTGTGTGTATATATTGCATATTATATTTATAAAAATATATTATATACATATACATATATATATATAATATATTATATATATAAGAGAGAGAGAGAGAGGAGAGAGAGAAGAGAGGAGGAGAGAGAGAGGACAACATAGAAATATATTATTTTTTTTATCACCCACGTGTTTCCACAATCAAATAAATATGTTGACTCCACTCTGTACCGGAAACTATATGACATGAATATGGATCGTGATTGAAAACGTGTAGAACAATTGAATATCTATTGCATTATCCCCGAATGCATCATTGATCGTCTCTCGCTATCACTGTCGGTTTTGCATTTGAGCGAGAACTTTTCCTTTTTGGACAAGTAATAAAGTTATAACTTTTCCCTTTACTAGTAATGAAGGTGTAGCATTATATTTTCCTGAATGGGGCAGATGATGCACTCTGAAATAACTGGCAGCATCATACTTTTTCGCGCTAAAAACTGTTGGAAAATGAGGTTAACTTTCCGCATGAAGAACGACTTTGTGAATAAAGCTCCTCTGGTCATCCGGCTTATAAGCGAGCCTCCCCAAAGTTGGTTTCATTTGCGGGTTAAAATTGTTTCTGTTCCGAATTGTTTGTTTATAGTTTCGCCAGCTGCAATCGACTTTCATTTAGCTTTATTGTTCTGCGAATTAAATATAGATTTGCAGTCGTTTTATTCACGGCGAATGTCGGTGCAAGCGTAAGACTTGAGAGGAAAAGTGTGTATAATGGACGAGGTTTATTCAAAGGGGGATCGATGCGATTCCCGGGAGAAGGACGACTGACTTCTGATTTTATACCTTTGATAACAGGATGGCTCTTGTTTTGTTTTTTATGCTTTCGGTGGTTTGTGATTTGGCTGACTTTTTATGTTTGTTGGTTTGTTTGTTTGTGTGCGTGTATGGTGTCGACAGAGAGAGAGAGAGAGAGAGAGAGAGAGAGGAGAGAGAGAGAGAGAGAGAGAGGGCTGTTAGGGGATTTATACAACCATCAGAACAAAGTTCACTCAGCCTTATATAATGAGAGAGAGAGAGAGAGAGAGAGAGAGAGAGAGAGAGAGAGAGAGAGAGAGCGGAATGGGGGTGGGGGGGAAGGGGGCCAAATCGAAATTTCCGCAATTGTTGTCAGATGTCTATAAATGTATGCTGGTCGTTTGGGTTTAGGGTTAGTGGTGGCGTTTTGGCGACGCTTTTTTTTTCTTTCTTTCTTTCTTTCTTTTTAGGAGAAAATGGCCGGATGTAAATTGTTAGTTTTATATCCAAGATTACGCAATAAATTCGTCACTGTGGATAGGGCGGAGATTAAAGTTGTTTCGTGGTCTGGCAGGGTTGTTTGTTGATGACCTTTCGGCTGAATCGAATGACTGAGGCGCTGTATAAAACGTGACCTGGATGCGACCTCTTCGTCTGCGGATTTGATTACATTTGTTCGAAATGGTTGACAGAAGCACGTTTCTTTCCTTATGGAGATTCTGCTTGCATCCAGAAAAGGAAACGATTGACATGCACAAGTTTACGTTATTGTGACTGATATTAGGGTGATTGCAGTTGCCTCGTGAGAGTAACTAAAAGTATCTGGCATTAATGAAGAGATGGTGCGTCTCTAGTAAAAGGAAGAACGTAATTGGAACTTGGAAGCAATCTCTGCCCTCAGGAAGGTTTGGATGTGTCAGGACTTCTGTCAAACCTAATTGTTGTTCTCCGAATGTATTGGGAGCGAAGAAGAATAACTGCGCGTGTGAATTGTCAAGATTTATTGAAGAGACCTTAACAACTTGAGTTACGAATATTGGAAAAATATTAACGAGTCTAACAATCTTGTCATAGAATAGGTGAATCAAGTCAATTGAATGGCTCAATAACTGGCCTTTTTTATTCATTTATTTAATTATTTTTTTAAACAGGGATAGGGGAGAGGAACACAGACTGTGAAGATTATTACTATGAAAAAGAATGGACAGGAACTTATGTTCGCGTACGCGGCTAGTAAGCCTACAAACTACTTTGTCGATGTTCTTCTTGTTATTGTTGTTGTTCTTGTTGAAGGGTAGGAAAGCCTACAGAAAATGCTAAAAAGGTCTGAAAAGGTGTTTCACTTTGAGTTAAAATTACAGGAATTTTAGGATAGGATATTTATGATTTATTTATTAGAATGAGAATGTAAAAAATGAATAACGTGCATATTAAGCAGTATAGCACAATTATATCTAATAAAATAGGGCGTATTTATTTTAATTTTCGTTGGTGAAACAACGGGCCATTTGACTGTAGATTTCAGCACGCGCCTTGAGTAAGCTGGAGGTCGGATCACGCCCTGTTTCCACCGAATTTTTGACAGTTGAGCGCGTGGTTCATGGCTTCACTAGTCAAAGTCATTGAGACGCTATCTTACGTAAGTTCATTGGTTAGTCAGATGGAAGGAAAAAGTACTGAAATGGCTATAAAAAAAAGTAAAACTTAAAGAGAAGGGTCGGAAGGATTAGTATCGCAGGGAAGGGAAAGTGAAGTTGTAGTGGATGGCTGGTCTGATCTTGGATCGGATATGAGAGCTTCCTTTTTTTTGTGAGTGTATCAGACAATCATTTTGGATACTATATCAAAAGACGATGATATTTAGCCATTCAGGTGCGAGCGAGAGATTGGCTCCAGTTTTCTGCGTGTTGTCGGTATTTTTATTTATGTATTTATTTTTTTTGTGGCAGAGAGACTTTGCAAAAATAAGATAAACTTCCCACCTCGTCATTATTTGAGTTTCGTGTTTTTAAATGCTATAAGTTTATATCTTTCATGGTTACCAAAGATGTGCCTGCATTTCTGTCTTTTCGTGATATGCCGTAGGAACTACAGACGAGCAAGCATGAATGCACGTGGATTTTGCATGCAAGGAGAGATAAGATATGAAATAGCTCAGAAAAAAAGTCAAGATTTCAATGAAAAACTTGGATAGTTTCAACTTATTCCGGGCAAAAAAAAGAGAGCAAACTTTTATCTCTCTTTCTCTCCCTTCCTCTTTTTCTGTTTCATATGTATGACACTTCACGAACCCTTTCCAAACTTCTGTTTGCTGAAAATCGAGATAATGTTATCCTATTCAATGTGAAACATTTATGCCTGAAGTCCAAATGGAACGCAATTTTTAGAACTGCGTGTCTCAGTTTTAGTAGCAACGAAATCCCTATCGGAAATTGGAAGTGACTTTGACTCCATGAACTGCAATCACGGTTGTTGGCAGTATTAGAGAAGAGAATGACAATGACTGTGTCACAGTCCCTTCCTTCCCCCTGTGGAATGACATTGAATCGCTGAAAATCATGTCTGATGCTGACCACTAACTGTCAGACAAAGGACGTGGTAACCTATTGTTACTTTTTTTAACTTCGAAGTGGGGAAGGCTCTCTCTCTCTCTCTCTCTCTCTCTCTCTCTCTCTGCGAATCGCATGGGAAACCATTTGTGATTCGTCTGTTACGAGATGATTATTAACTCCTTAAAATTGTCACTGAATTATCTGTGGCGATAGTGTGGTTTGGTGACGTAAGGTTCTCCACAGAGCAAAATTGATTATAAGCTCATTTTGAATCACTGTGATAGTGTATTTGATGATTGTTTTGAATTGATTTATCCTTTCATAGCATACACTATGAAGGCAGTGTAATAATATCAGTCGCATAATCATATCAGAAAAAGGAAAAAGAAAAAAAAAATAGATTGAACAGTCTTGAGAAATGATCAAGCAGCAAACAAAGAATTGGGAACAAATAACAGAGCACTCCTTTTTAAAGTACTCCTCATTCGCACGAAATGAATGAACGGGCGTAAGTGGAGGACAGCAACTGTTAGTAGTAACCTTAACAAGACGATTACAACCACATCCGTCATTCAGAAACACTTTCTTTCTTTCCTTGTGGCTTCTTTCAAGGAAGGCGAGCCCTTTCAACGCCGTGTTCTGTGTCATTTTCACGCCAGGACTGCTTTTTCAATAGGTTATACTTTACTTTTGTACTTTTTACGAAGGATATATCTTCTATTAGACGTTCCCTTTTGTCCACGTGCCTAGTAAGAGTCCTGGTAAAGAAAAAATCCCTATGTCAGGTTTTATGTATATATATATATATATATATATTGATTGATTGATTGATTGATTGAAAGAATTAATTGCCAATTTTGATAAGTTATATAAATGGGAGACTGTTCAGTCATGAAAATTTTAGGCCGGAGAAAAACATTAGCAGATTTCACTGGAGCGAAATTGCCTGACGGTATTACAAAGGAAATTGCTGGATGGATTTCAAAGAAACCTTTAGATGAAATATGAAGAGAACTGACGGTATTAGTAAAAGAAATATGTTCTTTCTTGTAAAAGAAAAAAAAACACCGACGCGTGTCCATGCAGTTGATTCATCACGCCTTCATTCCCTCAGGTGATTTATAGTAGTTCTGGATGAGTTACACTGACGTCCTCTTGCAACTTCTTTATGGTCAAGATCTTGGGCATTTCATGGAAACAAAATCGATTTTGCTTCTGCACGTCTTCAATGGCAACAGTCTCAGCGACAAAATGCGGAGGCGCAGCTATAAGTAGTGGGACGCCTTGACGTCATTTGGTGGTTGCTTCAAGTCTAATGAGGGTTACTTGGCACAACAAAGCAAGTCGGCTCGAGTGTAAGCAAGGACAAGCGATGACGTAATGTGTGTTATTTTCATAGGTTCTACCTTTGTGTCTTGAAAAGATTGTATTTGGGAACGGTATATATATATATATATATATATATATATATATATATATATATATATATATATTATATATATATATATACGTATATATTATATTATTTCCTATAACAATGAATGGCTTTAGAGAAGAAAAAAAAACAGTCATGAACGCATTCATAATCTAACTGTAGAATCGTGGATCAGTAAGTTAAAACTGACTGGTACCTCGGTGGTAGTTCGAAGCTATAGAACGCTGTAGCCCCAAGAAATGCCAATGGCTTGGGTTTCTAATACACTGTCCCAAGGCTGAGGAACACCTAGTGGCGCTTGGAATGGTCTAGAGTAGGAACTGCCCCTGATCTGGCTAATGAGTCTGGTTTTTGTTTTTCTTGAGGCCACTGGCAATCTGAAACGCACGCATGTTAGCGGAGGTAGAAAGCAGTATAACCTATACATTACTGCCCAGACAGAGACGATGGTTTCGAGGTTCAGGTATAATAAAATTTAAGGTGAAAAAGCGTTTAGTAACGAGTTGTTGACCCTTTAAGATTGGGGGAGGGGCCTCTTTAGACGCCAATGGCTGGCGCGCACTACACTCGTTGTGTGATGCACGCGAAAACACAAAAGATTTGGAATGTTCACGGCTCTGAATGGCCGTGTAATACTTTATAGTTATATTGCATCATAGTGCGTTTTCCTTGATGTTCCATTATTGATTATATATATATAAATATATATATATATATATATATATATATATATATATATATATATATATATATATATATATTATATATATTTATAATCTGTTTTTGGTCACTGTTTTTATATATATAATAAATAATGTGACATCAAGAAAAAGGCACTGTGATGGAGTGTAACTTGAGTTATTAAACTCAGCTTAATGGTCCTAAAACCGAGCTGACTTGCCTTATTCAGCAGATTTTGTTACTTGTCAGGAAGGTCAGACCCCAAAGCTGAGTTGATATTATGTGAATATATATATACATATATATATATATATTATATATATATATATATATATATATAATATAGATATATAATGTATACACACACATACATACATACATACATATCTCATCTCTCCTTACATACATACATGCACACACGCACATAGGCTTAGGCTTATAAAATTATATATATATATATATATATATATATATATATATATATATATATATATATATATCTAATAAAAGGAGCCATAAAAACACCAAAATAGAGAAAAAGTACTATATTTCAGAGACTGCTGTCTCCCTCTTCAGGTAGATGAATGAGAAAAGTTCACAGAAAAGGTGGTATTTATACAAGAGGTCCATCCACAAACAAGCCATTTTAAGTCACCCCCGCTGATAATCTTCCTCTAATCAGCGGGGGTGACTTAAAAAATGGCTGTTTGTTGATGGACCTCTTGGTATAAATACCACCTTTTCTGTGAACTTTTTCTCATTCAATCTACCTGAAGAGGGAGACAGCAGTCTCTGAAATATAGTACTTTTTCTCTATTTTGGTGTTTTTTATGGGCCTCCTTTTATTAGATGGAAACTCTGTTGTTACAGAACATTTATACCAGTCATAACTATATATATATATATATATATATATATTATATATATATATATATATAATATATATATAATATATATATATATATTGAATTGTGAGATATATATGCAAGTGTGTGTGCTTATATACACATATATAATATATGTTTGGACTGCTACTTGTCTGTTTGTACTTTTTCGTTCCTGCCGCTGCACATTGCGACCAAGCTCCATGAGGTTTTGTAATTGATGTTACATAGAGACATAATGTTTGCTGTTTTACGATTGTGCGGGTCAGGTGCGCTCATGGTTCACTAATGTGACGGAAGTTTTCAACTTAAACGAGTGTTTACCTTCTTTCTTGCACCATACACGTTAGGGTGAAATAATTATAATTAATGTTGCTTGGTAGAATGATTTGAGACCCTAGAATTTTTACATCTCATTATTTATTAGCTGTAATATATACTTTTAATTTTCTAATTTGTGTTTTGTATATATAATATATATATATATATATATTATATATATATATATATATATATATATATATATATATATTATATTTATATATATAAGTTCCTCGCTGGCCGAATGGTTTTCGAGCTGAGCTGCCAATCAGATGGTCTGAGGTTCGATTCCCGGATCGGCCAACGCGGAATCAAGAGAAATTTATTTCTGGTGATAGAAGTTCATTTCTTGATATAGTGTGGTTCGGATCCCACAATAAGCTGTAGGTCCTCTTGCTAGGTGACCAATTGGTTCCTAGCCACGTAAAAATATCTAATCCTTCGGGCCAGCCCTAAGAGAGCAGTTAATCAGCTCAGTGGTCTGGTAAAACTAAGATATACTTATGTATATATATATATATATTATATATATATATATATATATTATATATATATATTATATATATTTGTGTGCGTATATATATGTGTGCATATGAGATGAATTAAATTATAATTCAGGATAAAGAAGTGGGAATGTCAAATGTGAATGAAAGAGAAAAGGTTAAATGTATTAAGATGAAATGTTTGTATAGTATGTACTGCATTACAAGCTTACAGAAGGTGAGAACGAGATACGAAGCTTTGTTGAAAGGATGGACCATAGTGTATTGAGTGTGTTTGGTCTTGTGGAAAAAAATAAGGGACGGTAGGTTCGTGAAAAGGATGTATTGTTCGGATGTGATGGGAGGAGGGAGGAGAGGAAGACCTAGATAGTGTGTGAATGAGATTTTTAAAAATAACACCCTTGATTATCAGTGTGTTCGAGTGTGTGTACAAGGCAAAACGCACAGTAGGTTTATTCGCGATTCTGCCGTTAAATGACGGATATGGCAGTAATCTATTGATTAATTGGTTCTTTATAGCCATCATCAGTCAGGGAAAAAGGCGCTGTCTGAAATAAAGTGACTTACATTATTTAGGTTAAATACTCCAATTGGTATCCTGCGTATCGTCGCAATGGACGAGGAAGTCATGAATTTTGTATCTTTCTCTTTTCCCTTTTCTCAGGACGTGTATGTGTGCATATATGGCTGGTGTTGCTGGCATGCATTGGAAAAGCCAGTCACATCGATCAGTGTAATTTCTCTTGTATCATTATGTTGACCTTGACAATACATGTGATATAGGCGTCTCTGTAATGACATCCACCTTCCTAATGTGCAGCTCACTGCTTTGCGTCTGTATTTCTTCGCCGCAGACGACAGAATCATCATCCTTAAAAGTATTTTTCTGTTTACCCATATTTCCATGGAAATGGGGTACATCTGGGATCTTGCAAATCCCATTTGTTTATATATAATTTCAGCACAAAGCTTTTCCAATTTTGAAGGGGTGTGCTAGAGGGGCATAATAGCTTTCGTGTTTCTCAGCAAGCCTTATGGATAGCGTCAGTAGGCCCCCGCCCTTCCTCTTAACCACAGTGGTACCCAAATTACAGCCGGTTGGGCTGGTCAAAGATAGGGAAGGAACTAACTTTTTACTCTGGGAGCGTGAACTGAGCAATGCCCTACTTTGCTAGGGCGCCCACTTTGGCCGATTGCGTCTTCCAAATTTGGGCAGTGGGTTCACCACGACCCTACGCCTCTATACAAATATAGTAGACGTGTTCAGGTTTTTAGCTCTTGGGACCATACGGGATACCAATATTTGGTAATCTGTGTTATTTTGATTTTTTATTAAATAAGTATATTATTTAGTATCACTGGCGAACAGCCGTTGTTTGGATCATTACTATAATGCAAGAATTTGCCCTTCAATGAGATTCTTTACGAAAGGCTGGGAATCATTCAAGGCTTTGCGCCGCATTTTTACCTTCATTTTGAAGCAATTTGCTTTTACGAATTTGCTCGAGATACTCATTGGAGTTGCGTGAGTATATATATATATAGATATATATATATATATATATATATATATATATATAATATACTATATATATATATATTTATATACATACACACACACACACACACACACACACACACATATATATATATATATATATATATATATATATATATATATATATATATATATATATATATATATTATTGTGAAACTTAAACTGAAAACGGAAACATTTAAAAGGACGACTACGGAAATAAATAAAGTGAAAATGCGCATAAATTCCAAACGAAACTGCCTTGAGTGATTGATGTGAATCATTTTCCCTTGATATTATTGCTTGCATTTCAAGTGTCATAACAATCCCGCTTAATGACGTGGTGGTGGTGAATGCATTACATCATAAGAACGGTACGGTTTATAACCGTCAAGTATTCAAGACTTCCGTACTCGTTTGTTTGTGCCTTATTTCTTTAGAGAGAGAGAGAGAGAGAGAGAGAGAGAGAGAGAGAGAGAGAGAGAGAGAGAGAGAGAGAGATGTTTGTTGCTCGTTACAAATGTCAGTTTATAAGAAAATATAGAAAATTAATTCGAGGAGATTATGGTCCATGTATTTCAGAAAATAAGCTGATTTAAAAAAAAAAAAAAAACGATAGCTATCTGTAAAAACTAAGGAATTGACATGGACAGACAAGCAACAGGTGTCATGATGCGAGTTTTGAAAGTGTTTTATTCTGCTACCCAGTTCAAGTTGAGTAATTTCTTTTGAATATTCTGCGATTGATAAATGTATCTGACATAAAGTAAGATATGCCTGAACTAGACTGCCATAGGTTATCATCGCATTGTCCTATGCATTTGGGAACACAGAAAAACGGGGATAATTCCTCGATAACCTACAAGGTCGAACATCACTGCAAAAGGAATCTGCTGGAATCCGTTTTTATTGAAGCCACGTCAACAAGGAATTTAAATCTCCATCCTGGATTGTCCCTTGATCTTCACTCCTTGTCTCTTTTGCTTAAAGAACACACCGCACAGATTTACAAACTGTAACCCAGCCCCCCTTTCTGTTTTTATATATAAAGGTCTGTCAACTTCTATTATGTAGAAAGTACTTGTTCCAAGTCCCCAGTTTTTCACTCGCCTTTCTACCGTGGATTTAAGTATATATATATATATATATATATATATATATATATATATATATATATATATATATATATATATATATATATATATTATGTATGTGTGTGTGTGTGTGTGTGTGTGTGTGTTTGTAAACATAACCACGCACATGCATGCATTTTTGCGTGTTGTGTATATGTATATATGTATGTATGCATATATATGTATACTATATATATATATATATATATATATATATATATATATGTATATATATATATATATATATATATATATATATATATATATATATATATATATATATATATATATAATAGTTTCATACAGTTTGTAATGCTGTTATATTTAAAAGTTTATTTAAACATAATTATAATAGAATATGTAGAAAAAAAAACTGCTATTGAACCCTCCTGGCGGTAGCCTGTAGGAATTCAACCTGCTTCTCTCTCCCTCGCGAAATGACCCGAAGTTTTCCCAGCGTTTTCGGCCACCATCGCGGCTGTGGCCCGAAAGAGAGATAAGAGCAAGAAGGAAAAGACTTGTTTCCTTCTGAAACTTAGCTGGGCTTGAAAACAACTTACGTCCTTGGCGAGAGCTTTGAATATTAGAGAACTTTCATCATCTCGGCACAAGGAGGAAAGGCATTCTAGGAACCTCCATTCAGTCGAGGGAACTAAGCTGCCCTTGTAACATGGCGGGAGTTGGTCAGCCTAAAGTATTTGTAAGGTGTGTGGGGCCAACCCTCTCTCAGCAAAGGACAGTATTCGACTTTCGTCTCGTTTCCTGTGGCATGTTATTGACATCCCATGTGAAGCTGAGTTAGTCATTCCCAGCAATTTTTGTTGATTGCCAAGCAGGCTTTCTCACGAGATATTTAATCTAGCCTTTTGGATTTTTTAATTTACGGGAATATGTCCCGTGAATAAAATCGGCCATACTTTTCAGAAGTCTTCAAAGCTTTACCTAAAGACTGAATGTTTGATACAATTTCCAATATCATACTAGGTATGTCGGATAATTTTTGTATAACTATTATTTGTAATAAACCCAACCAGTCATCATTTCTCATAGGCCATCAGTTCTTTCTTCCTGAACTCCCTTTAATGTAATGTTCATTGTACAACACAGATATTAACATGTAGAGAGTTTTGTATTATATATATTGACAGACCGTCCCATTTGTTGATCTATAAATACGTCGTGGGTCGCTTTGTTTATGTCATTTCATATAGGCGCTTAACGTATTTTCATGAGTTGTTAGTGTGTTTAAATCATAGTTACACGCTGTGAAAGGAATCTGTTCGTATGCTGAGTTGAAAAAAAATTGTGATGGCATTTTTAGCTTGTGACATAATTGACAATATTTCTTGATATGAAATCCTTAGGCGAACAATAGCACCATAGGAGGCTGTCAAGTAAAGCCTCCAAGCGTTTCTAAACATGAAAATGACGGAAAGTCTACTCTTGACAAAATTGAACCACCTCGATTCATAGTGTGTCCTTGGGTAAAAATGCAGTTCTAACCAGTTTGGCGTAAATCACGATAGCTTTTGTGTTGAGATCTACCTAAGAAGGTCATTCACCAAAGGAGGTCTTTGTAAATTGATCTTTTGATACTTAGTGGTTATTTTCCTTTAGCAGTTATTGAAGTTTGTTGGATTACTGTGATCATGGAATTATGAAAACAGTGATATAAGTTCGCTTACGGTAAAGCCAAGGTGAGGTAGTAGAATGAAAAAGTTTGTCCCGTGAGTTGTGAATTGGTTCTTTCGCTTGTATTTACGGAAGTGATGCAATGATTATGGCTCAACGTTAACTTGGAAATGACTAGAGGAATTCTCAGGCTTTTGAAATCATCATTATCTTAAGAATAAGTTGATTTTCCTTGATCATACTGTAGGGTTTCAGTATTACCCCGTATCCTTTTTTTTTTAAATGGTTATGTACAGTACGATAAGTTTGTACGATATATTTAATGTAGTGACGCCTTGCATGGATATTGTTACAGATGGAGATATTGCCAGGAAAGATACAGTTGATAATGTGTCTGGGAACCTTGATTGATACCGAATGAATGATGGAGAATGCAAGATCAAGCGAACGGTCATTTTTGCTTCGCTCGGAAATAGGGGGAAGGAAAACTAATTTCGATGAATACCTGAGGATTACTGTCGTGTGGCTGCAACAAGCCACGGCTGACAAGCTTTGAGCCATATATATCATCATTTTGCTTGTAGGTCTATGCAATGATATGTTACCAAAATATGTGTTGTATATCACTTGCCTTTTATGGGCTTACTTGTATTTCTTTCGCTCTATACATAAGACATGTAGCTACGCATGTGTGAATGCGTCCATTTAACCCTTTGCCACATACCACATTGTTTTGCTACCCCATAAATGATTCAGTTTCATTTCTCTGCAATGATTCTATTTATGTTGCTGGTTTTTATATATATTTCTTTTCATGGGGGAGGGCAGTTTGATTTCTGAAGCGTTTTTTGTTGTAATTTTCAACCCGGTCCACAATAATATCTCTCTCTCTCTCTCTCTCTCTCTCTCTCTCTCTCTCTCTCTCTCTCTCTCTCTCTCTCTAAGCAGTGGATTAGATATTCGGCTTTTAGTCGAACTTTTTTTTTTTTAGGTCGCAGCTAGGTCAGAGAGAGAGAGAGAGAGAGAGAGAGAGAGAGAGAGAGAGAGAGAGAGAGAGAGAAACACTAGGCATGAGTGTTCATCGCTTCATCGAAATGCGTATATCATGAAAATGGGAGGGCCTCGAAAAAGTAATTTTCACCAATTTTTGGTGAAACCTTTGTAAGCTCTCTCTCTCTCTCTCTCTCTGCGATATTTATTCGCTGTGATCAGATTTACAAGAGATCAAAGACCTAGTGTCACATGTCTGAATCCTAGGGATCGGAAGAATGAAGTCCATATTTGGGTTAACGTGGGCACATTGTCAACAACTTTTACACTAATGCAAATATAACTCTGCCAGAAGCAAGCGGTTTTGTCTTGTGTAATTTAGAATTGCTGTTACTTTTTTTAAATGGTTTATGAAACCTTTTATTGCAAAGAGATTGTGGCGGTGATATTTTCCTTTTTATTGATTTCAGCTTAAGAAGTCTATGTTTGTTTTGAAAAGAAACGAGAAAGAGAGAGAGAGAGAGAGACCTTACCTTACAGACCTTACATCTTGTTCGGGTTGCCCCAGGTCCCTCAGTGTGAGGCACCTCTAATGTCTACCAGAGAGTTGCTAGTACATCTTCCGGTATATTTTGCATCTTCCAATCTTGGATGGTCTGGGATGCAGTTTAGATATTTGTCGAGCTTATTCTTAAACACATCTACGCTCACTCCTGATATATTCCTCAGATGAGCTGGCAACGCATTGAATAGACGCTGCATTATCGATGCTGGTGCGTAGTGGATTAATGTCCTGTGTGCCTTCCTTATTTTTCCTGGTCTAGTTTTTTGGGACTTTAATAATTACCTCTGCTTGCTCCTTTCTGATATTTTTAGTTCCATGATATTTTCTGCTATTCCTTCTATCTGTTTCCATGCCTGAATTATCATGTAGCGTTTTCTTCTCCTTTCTAGACTATATAATTTTAAGAATTGTAGTCTTTCCCAGTAGTCTAGGTCCTTAACTTCTTCTATTCTAGCTGTAAAGGACCTTTGTACACTCTCTATTTGTGCAATATCCTTTTGATAGTGTGGGTACCATATCATATTGCAATATTCAAGTGGACTACGAACATATGTTTTATAAAGCATAATCATGTGGTTCAGCTTTCTTGTTTTGAAGTGCCGTAACAACATTCCATTTTTCTTTTTGCTTTTACATTTTGCCAACAGAGTTGCTATTTGATCATTGCCATAACATGTTCCTATTCATCATCACACCAAGGTCTTTAACTGCTTCCTTATTTGTGATGGTCTCATTATTAGGTCCCTTATATGCATATAGCTTTCTTTCTCTGTCTCCATAATTTATTGATTCAAATTTATCAGAGTTAAATACCATCCTATTTACCTCTGCCCAATCATATACTTTGTTAAGGTCTCTTTGTAGAGCGTTTCCTATCTTCATCACAAGTAATTTCTCTACTTATTCTTGTGTCATCTGCGAAACTACTCACTACCGAATCTTTAACATTATTGTCTATGTCTTCAATCATAATAACAAACAGTATTGCAGCTAACACCGTACCTTGCGGCACACCGGATATTACCTTGGCTTCATCCGATTTCTCGTCGTTTGCAATAACTATCTGTTTTTCTGTTGTGTAAAAATTCTTTTAACCATTTTCCTACTTTATCCACGATATTGTGTTTTCTAATTTTCTTCGCTAATATATTATGGTCTACTTTATCAAAAAGCTTTTGCAAAGTCTAAATAAACCACACCTCTGTTTCATTTCCGCTTTTCATATTTTTGAATATGTTCTCACGGTGGACTAACAGTTTGGGTTTGTGTACTTTTTCCGGGTACGAAACCATGTTGTCCTTATTAAACAAAGTTATTATCTTAAATGTTTCATAATATTTTTCTTCATTACCCTTTCATACACTTTCATAATATGTGATGTTAGACTCACAGGCCTATAATTACTTGCCTCTAGTCTTGATCCACTTTTGAAAGTAGGGGTAATATATGCTAATTGTGCTCATCATATATCTTGCCTGTATCTACACTTTGTCTTAATAATATTGCAAGTGGCTTTGCGATAGAATGAACTACTTTCTTTAACAAAATAGCAGGAATTCCATCTGGCCCTGCAGCAGCTCCATTTTTAATTTCATTAATAGCCTGCACAATATCGGCTTCATTAATATCTATGTCAGCTAAATATTCACTATTTTCATCCCTTCTTTCTATATCATTATCTTCATTATCTATTCTAGGGGTGAATTCTCTCTTATATCGTTCTGCCAGTATGTTGCAAATTTCCTTTTTTTCATTCGTTAATCTCCCTTCAATCTCAGAGGGCCTATTTCTATTCTTCTTTTATTCATCTTCTTCGCATATGAGTATAATAGTTTGGGGTTTTGCTTGATTATTTAATAGGGTTTTTTCTTCCAAGTCCCGTTTTTCATTTTCTTTTGATTGTATAATCTTTTGTTCTGCATTTTCTATCTTACTTTTTAGTTCTATAACTTTCCATGGCATTTTTTTCTTTTGCAAGACCTTTTTTCCACTTTCTGATTTTCTGGAACAAGATCCTTCTGTCTCTTGGTATGCATGAATGATGTTTACTTTTCTTCTTCGGTATATATTTTTCCACTATTTTCTCCAATATTTTATATAATATCTCCGTATTTACCCTTATGTCATCACTTACGAAAATGTTATCCAATCTTTGTTTAATTCTTCATTAATTTCTGACCATTATATTTTACTGTAGAGAGAGAGAGAGAGAGAGTGAGAGAGAGAGAGAGAGAGAGAGAGAGAGAGAGAGGAGAGAGAGAGTTGCTAGTCGAGGCAGTCTGAATTTCAACAAGAAATTAGTGCTATTAACGTTAGACCACTTATTTTGACTTTTTCTCTCTCTCTCGCTGACACATTTAGATTGACATTTCCCGTTACAATTTTGGGGGAAATATTTTTGACGATGAAATTATCGCCTGGCATCCGACGAACGCTGAAGTACTTTCATGGAAGTTTATGTAAAGTAAAAATGTATTCGTCACTAGGTCATACATATTTTAAAGTTAGATCTAGGTCATTTGGTAAACTGAAGGTCGCGCTGCAGATAGCAGGGATTTCTTATTCAAGAAATAGTTGTTCGAAAAGAATGTGCTTGTGGGATGGTCAGTTTTATGATTGTTTCTCATTCATAGTCAGGCAGGAGGAGACTTTTTGCTTTTAAGAATTTATTATTATTATTATTATTATTATTATTATTATTATTATTATTATTATTATTATTATTATTATTATTATTATTATTTTATCAGATAAAATTCAAAATCGAAAATAACATTTTAAAGTTCGGTGTTTACCTGTGCTTTGCACTATATTTTTTCCTCTTTAATATATTCGATATCACAGCATCCCTTTGGGATATAAATGCAACAGCAGATCCATCACAATGATGCATTATATTTTGCAGATTGCTCGTATCTGTTTTGCATAAAGAAATCCCAGTTGTGACAGCAACAGTAATTGTTGTTGCAATTAATCTGCGTGTGCACTATCATACGGGAGTCCAAAAAGCTATAAATTCTATTAGCCCAATTTACATAATAGAAAGTCTAAAAAAAGAATGATAAACTAACGAAATGCCCAAAACAGATGCACTGCAGATCGAAAATATATCATAAAATTAAGGCAAAGGAACGCATCGCATTTAAGCAGCATGACGATCTACTAAAAATGACAAGGATCGATGAATGTTCCACATCTTAATAGCAAAATAAGAGACCTTTGTTCTTGTTAGTGTTCGGAAGAAGAAAGTTACCACTTGGAGAAGTTTTGGTTACGGAATACGGATTAACCGATCGTAAATTAACTAATCTTACGAAATAAGAAATGTGAAACATGTTTCATTTGTGACAGATCGAAAGACTAGGAACGTGTGACAACGATACCATTATCTTTCTAGATATGTAAAGCTGATATATGTAATAATAATATCGCTGTATCTTTGTATGGGCATGGTGTCTACCGCAGCAGCGTTGGCCACAAGATGGTTTCCATATGCTTGTGCAATTTTCTTGTTTTGAAAGTGGCACATGTTTGCAAATGACCATCAGTATCCATCGGTATTATATCGTGGTTTGTAGACAGCATTTAACCGCTGGCGATTTCCCGAGTTGGAGAGAGAGAGAGAGAGAGACCTTACAGACCTTTACCTTACATCTTGTTCGGGTTGCCCCAGGTCCCTCAGTGTGAGGCACCTCTAATGAGAGAGAGAGAGAGAGAGAGAGAGAGAGAGAGAGAGAGAGAGAGAGAGAGAGAGAGGCGGTTCCATAGTGTTTGGGTTGAGAGACGGCCATTTCAGAACATTTTCGGAAATGCACATGGAATGAAGCTCTTAACATATAGTTGTAGTATACATGTACGTATACATTAAGTTAAACTTTTTATGAGTTAAATAAAGATTTATTCTTTTATTTTTGCGTTATAGGGAAAGGAGACTCGACCTTGACAAATCCAGACCGACAAAGCAAACCTTCATTTTTTGGGGGGTGGGGGGGGGGCGGGGGTGTGTTTGCTTTGTAGGAGCCGGTGACCCTGACACACCTGAGAGTGGCTGAAGGCCACTGCAGATGTAATCACTTTTCCTCCTTTCCTCTCTTTCTTCGCCGCTGTTGTCACATAACCATTCTCCTCCTCCTCCTCCTCCTTCCTTTTTTTCCGACCCCACGGCAATCGGCCTGGTTTTGACAATAAAATTCTGTTACATAATATTTTTATCTGACTTATTGGCTTGTTTTTATTCGCATTAATGTACTAGAGAGAGAGAGAGAGAGAGAGAGAGAGAGAGAGAGAGAGAGAGAGAGAGAGAGAGAGAGAGAATTCATGACTTACTACTGATCTTGAATTTATATTTTTATTCTTATTGTAATAATCATAATACGGTTCAGCAACGGGTCATCAGGTGATTGCTCTCTCTCTCTCTCTCTCTCTCTCTCTCTCTCTCTCTCTCTCTCTCTCTCCTCTCTCTCTCAGTTTGATCCTTCAAACTGGAACAAATCAACAGAAAACATCTTGAAAATAATTGAAGAAGTTCCAAATAAAATCCAAGTGGTCAAGAGACTCATAAAGAAAATTTACATCAATCAACATATTCCGATAAAGAAAATGAATAAGGTGAACATTGTGAATATCCTAATTTATGCAATAGGAAAAAGAATGCCAAAAGCATGCAAACTGTGTAAGGTGTGGTATTGCATAGTTAATCCACAAAACCTGATCAGAAAATGTTCTGCATGCAACATTCCGACGCATCCTCAATGGCTGAAGCAATGCAAGATATGAGTAAGGATACCAGGATATTTTGCTGAACATGTCTATCATGGATAGACAATGTTATTAAATCAAGACTCAATGTACAAATAGTTGAGGATGAAGAAAAAGAGGAAGAGGAAGACGAAGAAGAGGAAAACGGAAGAGAAGTAAATAAAATTGAAATGACAGAAAAAAATAAGGAAAACAAAGAACAAGATAAAAGTATGGATGCAGAGATACTCATTGATACTACATATGAGGCAATCAAGCAGCATACATACAAAGAAATAAATTACAACATGACAACACAAAAGAAAATCCCGAAGAGGATCTTCCCAGATCTGCACACTGATAGGAAAGGGGAGAAAATAGACAAGAAAGACAAAGTCTGCAACCTTTTGGAAAGAGGGAATTTCAGATTCGGAGAAAGATGTTACTACAAACATCCAAAGGTATGTCACAACTATGAAATCTATGGTAAATGTGCATACCTAGACGGCTATGAGGATGATTGCAGAGATCTACATCCAAAAATATGCAAAAACCTAAAAGAAGGAAAAGGATGTAAGTTCGACAAAAAATGTAAGTATATGCACCCTGTAGCCATTAATCAAAATCAATTAAATAATCAATCTAATAATAAAATCCAAATAAGAAAGAAACAAATAAAGAGAGGAACAAAATATGAGGTGAAGGAAAAAAGCAAGCCATCACCGCGATATGTAGTGTCAGCAAAAAATTTCCAAGCATCAGCTCCAAGATACAGCTCAAGAGATAAATACTGTATTTACGATGCAAGAGGATATTGCAGATGCGGAGGAAATTGCAGATTCAGACACAAAATGAATAATTATGATGAAGGAAGATCAAATATCATGGAAAAGTTGGATTTTTTAATGTCAGAATTTCTGGAAATGAAGAAAAGAACAACATACCAGAACAGGAAAGAGACGTGGGAAAATCCTTATTATTACCCATATTAAATGAAGGAGATAACATGCAAACCATCATAGTGATGAATGCGCAGGGTTTAGTTATGAGTAACTCGAAAAGAAAAATAGAGTACTTAGAAGAACTAACCCAAATTGAAAAGAAAATAGATATAATGAATATAAGTGAAACCTGGTATTCCCAAGAGACTGGGAATGACGATCAAATAAAAGGGTTCCAAACTTATAGATCAGATAGAAAAAATAGGAATCAAGGGGGAACCGCGGTATATGGGAAAGACAAAAAACAAGGAAAAATATATGAGAAATATAGTAACTCGGAATGTGAACTAATAGCGGTAGAATTTGAATCTGAAAAATTAATGAACATAGTAATATGTAGACCCCCTAATACTAAAGAGTTTGACACAATAATAGAAAAATTGGATGATATATGTAGAAATCACAAGGACTGGACTATTCTCCTATCCTGAGACTTTAACTTTCCTTTCGTAGACTGGAAAGAACGAATAGGAAATTGTGGTTGTATTTATACATATAAAAAAAGAGAGTAATAGTAGTGCAGAAGATAAGAGGCAATTCGAAAAGCTATTAGATATGCTACTAGAATACAACATTAAAAAAATAAATCACCTGCCAACAAGAAAGGAAAATACTTTAGACCTAGTATTTGTAAACAAGGTGAATTATGTTAAAGAAATAATAGTTTATAATGCGAGTATTTCAGACAATAATGCCATAGAATTAACAGTCCATTCCAAAGCAAGTGAAAACAGAGATAAGCAAGAAATAAAAAAGTGGGAAGGATATGGAAAATACAACTTCTACAGTAAGAATATAAAATGGTCAGAAATAAGTGAAGAATTAAACAAAGATTAGGATAACATTTTCGTAAGTGATGATATAAAGGGAAATACGGAGATATTATATAAAATGTTAGAGAAAATAGTGGATAAATATATACCGAAGAAGAGAAGTAAACATCAGTCATGCATACCAAGAGACAGAAAGATCTTGTTCCAGAAAATCAGAAAGTGGAAAAAAGGTATTGCAAAAGAAAAAAATGCATGGAAAGTGATTGAACTAAAAAATAAGATAGAAAATGCCGAACAAAAGATTATACAATCAAAAGAAAATGAAAAACGGGACTTGGATATCAAGCAAAACTCCAAACTATTGTACTCGCATGCAAAAAAGATGAATAAAAGAAGAATAGAAATAGGCCCTCTAAGAATTGAAGGGAGATTAACGAATGAAAAAAAGGAAATGGCAGAACGATATAAGAGAGAATTCACCCCTAGAATTGATAATGAAGATAATGATTTGGAAGTAAGGGATGAAAATAGTGAATATTTAGCAGACATAGATATTAACGAAGCTGATGTTGTGCAGGCTATTAATGAAATTAAAAATGGAGCTGCAGCAGGGCCTGATGGTGTCCCTGCTATTTTGTTAAAGAAAGTAGTTCATTCTATTGCAAAGCCACTTGCAATATTATTAAGACAAAGTGTAGATACAGGCAAGATTTATGATGAGCACAAATTAGCATATATTACCCCTACTTTCAAAAGTGGATTAAGACTAGAGGCAAGTAATTATAGGCCTGTGAGTCTAACATCACATATGAAAGTGTATGAAAGGGTAATGAAGAAAAATATTATGAAACATTTAATAAAAAATAATTTGTTTAATGTAGGACAACGTGGTTTCGTACCCGGAAAAAGTACACAAACCCAACTGTTAGTCCACCGTGAGAACATATTCAAAAATATGAAAAGCGGAAATGAAACAGATGTGGTTTATCTAGACTTTGCAAAAGCTTTTGACAAGGTAAATCATAATATATTAGCGAAGAAAATTAGAAAACATAATATAGTGGATAAAGTAGGAAGATGGTTAAAAAAAATTTTACACAACAGAAAACAGATAGTTATTGCAAACGATGAGAAATCGGATGAAGCTAAGGTAATATCCGGTGTGCCACAAGGTACGGTGTTAGCTGCATTACTGTTTGTTATTATGATTGCAGACATAGACAGCAGTGCTAAGGACTCGGTAGTGAGTAGTTTCGCCGATGACACAAGAATAAATAGAGAAATTACTTGTGATGAAGATAGGAATGCGCTACAAAGAGACCTTAACAAAGTATATGATTGGGCAGAGGTAAATAGGATGGTATTTAACTCTGATAAATTTGAATCAATAAATTATGGAGACAGAGAAGGAAAGCTATATGCATATAAGGGACCTAATAATGAGACAATCACAAATAAGGAAGCAGTTAAAGATCTTGGTGTGATGATGAATAGGAACATGTTATGCAATGATCAAATAGCAATTCTATTGGGAAAATGTAAAGCAAAAATGGGAATGTTGTTACGGCACTTCAGAACAAGAAAAGCTGAACACATGATTATGCTTTATAAAACATATGTTCGTAGTCCACTTGAATATTGCAATATGATATGGCACCCACACTATCAAAAGGATATTGCACAAATAGAGAGTGTACAAAGGTCCTTTACAGCTAGAATAGAAGAAGTTAAGGATCTTGACTACTGGGAAAGACTACAATCCTTAAAATTATATAGTCTAGAAAGGAAAAGCGAACGCTACATGATAATTCAGGCATGGAAAAAGATAGAAGGAATAGCCGAAAACATCATGGAGCTAAAAATATCAGAAAGAGCAAGCAGAGGTAGATTAATAGTGCCCAAAACTATACCAGGAAAAATAAGGAAAGCACACAAAACATTAATCCACTACGCACCAGCATCGATAATGCAGCGTCTATTCAATGCGTTGCCAGCTCATCTGAGGTATATATCAGGAGTGAGCGTAGATGTGTTTAAGAGTAAGCTCGACAAATATCTAAACTGCATCCCAGACCATCCAAGATTGGAAGATGAAAAATATACCGGAAGATGTACTAGCAACCCTCTGGTAGACATTAGAGGTGCCTCACACTGAGGGACCTGGGGCAACCCGAACAAGATGTAAGGTCTGTAAGGTCTGTAAGGTCTGTAAGGTCTCTCTCTTAAGTTGAATTCTGGTTCACCTGAGTGCAGGAATTTCAGCCTGTCCTGTAATTTAGAATTTTGTAAAGGTGAAAAATATATCAATTGTCCTGAAGCTTTGCTGTAGGGTGGCTATCCTTAAAAGTATAACAATAAAGTCCTCAGAATTACTTCAGCAGTTCTCATTTGTTCATGCTTTCACATTTTTTATGTATTTCAATCTTTTCGTGGGTGAAAAATTAATTTTAGTAGGACTTCCCTTCTTTTTTATAGCAAACGGAAGTACGGGAAAACATCCGATGTTACAACTTTACGGTGATTCCTTTGCATTCGTTTACAGTATATATTGCCGAGGGCTGTTGACCTCTCTCTCTCTCTCTCTCTCTCTCTCTCTCTCTCTCTCTCTCTCTCTCTCATATCTTTTTCTCTTTATATATATATATATATATATATATATATATATATATATATATATAGATATATATATATATATATATATATATATATATATTTATATATATATATATCTATATATATAATATATATATATATATATATAGAGAGGAGAGAGGGAGGGAGAGAGAGAGAGAGAGAGAGAGAGAGAGAGAGTTGCGTTGTCTCATTCAGCTTAGTTGATATTCGTTTTGCCTTGCTACATGTCATTTCATGCCAAATAGGAAGCATGGAGGTATAATTTATTTTCGTCTTTTATTAATTAACATTGCTTACATGTTTCTCTGATTGTTGACTGTTGTATCATTTTAACGTGATGTATTTTATAATTCTTTAATGGTGCATCCGTTTCAGGTTTTTCCATTGATATGAAACTTATACAAATAATTGTACAGTAGTTAGAAATTGTCTGGTAAGGCTGGGATTTTTTTTTCTTCTTTGTCCAGAGCTGGATATAATTGGTACTATTAATGACACCATTCTAAATTTTTCCCAAGCATATTATTTTTTTATTATTTTCATTTGGAGGTACAAGTTCATTACAGATGGGATAGTTGGTAGGCATTTGATGGCTGCAGATCGATGCTTGTGATATGTAAGTGATTTACACTTTGAAGACAGAAGATTAACCTAAGTTATTGTAGATTTTAGTTACTTGAATTACAAACCATTGATAATGGTAGGTCTCAGATGAATACAAACTTTTCGTATTGGCAGATATAATCACATTAATTTGGTTTTCGTAGATCTAAGGTGAGTAATTACAACAGATGATTAATGATTACAGATTTGCCAATGGCTACTCTTGACGGAATGTAATTTTATGAACTCAGATGATTGGTTGTATCAGATCCTCTGGAATAATTACACGCTTTGGAAGATGGTAGATTTCGGATAGTGTCGTATCCAGTTAATGGAAGATCTTAGATAATTGTAGACTTGGATGATTAGTAGATACTAGTTGGTGGCAAACCTCCTTTTAGTGATTGTAGATCTTCCATGATTTGTAATGGTCGATCAATTTTTAACACAAATTTGACGAATTTTGTGTTGATCACCATTAAAGGCCTTTTGTGGTTCAGTATCTTTGGGATATGTAGACCGATTTTCATTAAATGCTTCAGTTTATAGCTGTTCTTAAAGACTTGCAGGGATTCGATTTCTGAGAATATTTGATGACTGGGCACTGGGGCCATAGGCCTTGTTTATTGCCAAATCCCGTTGATGTTGAATGTTTACGGGATCTAAGGCCATTGGTGATAAAATCCTTTTGGTGATGTCAGATATTAGTGAGTGGCAGAGCCTTAAAGATAGTGAATTTTTGTATTGTAAATTTTTGGCCGAGCAAATCTTTTGTAATTAAGACATGTAAGGTATTTTTTCCAAATAAAATCTGTAGTAGTGACATATCTGTGGTATATAAGGTTTCTAGTGATTGTAGGTTCGCAAACCTTGTAAACCTTTTTTGGGGGTTTCATTTTGTAGAGAGAGAGAGAGAGAGAGAGAGAGAGAGAGAGAGAGAGAGAGAGAGAGAGAGAGAGAGATTCATTGAAGAGAGACAGTAGATTCGATTTAAGGGCTTAGCTTTAGGAAAGTCGTTATTTTAATCTTTGGAATATATTTAGTAATGGAAATCTATTTACGTTTGATGTCTATGTTGGTACCTAGTGTGCGTGCATGTTCACACACACACATTTTTACTGTATATATAATATATATATATATATATATATATATATATATATAGTATATATATATATATATATATACATATACATATATATAATATATATAATATATATAATATATATATATAATAATATATATATATACATATACATAATATATAATATATATATATATATACATATACTATATATATATATTATATATATATATATATATATATATATATATATATATATATATATATATATGTATGTATATAATATATATATATATATATATATATATATATATATATATATTCATATTTATATTTTATGTACACATATTGCCTGGAGATATTTTACAATTGTATTAACTTCAACAACATATCGTCTATATTTCTTCAGGGGGCCTGTGACGAAGGCGAATTTGTTTAATTCATTATAATTCGTGCCTCCGTTCAGCCAGCCTTTTATTTTATATTTTTTAAGTGCGTGTCCAAAAGATAACAGTTAATGATTTTCTTCATATTCCAACACCTTCCATTACTTCAAGGATTCTCTTCCAAGAGCACGTTCTACCCATTCAGTCCACTTTGTTCGAAATCGTAGAACTTGGTTATAGTGGTTTTATAAATAATCTTTATGAATAAGTTGTTCACTAATACATATGCACGCAGGCAAATGTGCGCGTGCACATACGTACATTCATACATACATATATATATATATATATATATATATATATATATATATATATATATATATATATATATATATATATATATATATATATGTGTGTGTGTGTGTGTGTGTGTGTGTGTGTGTGTGTGTGTGTGTGTAAATGAAGGCATTTTACGGAACAAAATAAACACTCAAAATGACTAACAGACTAAAACCCAGAGCGAGATTCTTGGGTGCTGTTGCCAACTACGGGTCACCATGAGTAGTGTGTAAATGTAACCTCCGTTGATAAAATGCAGCTCCAACGCAGACGGGTGG
>NC_087200.1:88778565-88811065 GCF_015104395.2 Macrobrachium nipponense | reverse complement strand
TTTATTTCTGTTGTTATTCGTTATACCTGATGTTAGCTGTAATCGTTTATGGCGCCAGTGATGTACTGAAGTCTCAAACAGTTTAAACTTTTTTATAATTGTTTTGATTGATTGGACATAATATATATTATGATATCCATGCGCAGCAGAAATGAAGCGTTGTATAGATTTTGAAAGCCTTTGATTAATATTGAATTTTTTTTGTGTCATCTTCCTTATCTTGTCAATAATTTAGTCAGTGGTTTAGTAAATCTACATTACAAGATTCTTGCGATGGCATTGTTGTTATTATTTGTATTGGGTCATATGTCTGTGTGTGTGTGTGTGTGTGTTACACTAACAATGAATGGATAAGAATTTCTTTTAATTATGACGTTCATTTTTGCTGAGTTGAGTAATTTTCGTAACGATAACGAATTAGGAGTTTGGCGTGAATTGATACTAAATAAAAAGTGTTAGAAATGCGCTGAAAATCTAAGGGAAGGTCCTGAGTGGGTTATTAATCCTCTAATAAATTATGAGTCACTATTAAGGACTAAAACAAATTCAATGCGTTCAAGGTTTCTATAAATAACGTCATTTTATTTTCAGCGTCCATAGATGATTTATTTCGTTCAAGATTTAGTTACATTTTTGGGGGGTGTTTTACTGTCGATTCATTTTTATTTATGCTGAAAATCACCATTCGCAATTTTCACATTAAAAAATCGCTCATATCGATTTTATTTATGTTTTGTGTGTTCAAGAGCTTTGCCCTGACCTATATATTGAAGTGGGGCTTATATGAGATGTAATCGAATGGGATTTCGGATACTTATTGCTGGAGTGGGCTCTGCGATTATTGAAGAGACTTTCTAGTTCTAGCGAGGTTCTTAGCATTTTTTCACGAGACATTATATTGCAGCGAAGTTTTTCCAGTTTATATTGGTCACTATATTTGGAGTGAAGGCTCAGCGTCTGTATGGGATTATATTTCCAGCTAAGTTGACGTATTTAGGGTGTCATTATATTTCGAGCACGGTATTTTGGAAGTTGAGTGAACTTTTCGTTATTCACCTGCGTGAGTCGAGTTGTAAACCTCCGTGGTTTGAATGCATGGATTTTTTTTTTCTTTTTAAAGAAACTGAACTATCCAGGGTTTTTAGATTCGATAGCAATTTCAGAACAATATATTGTCAAGGATATTTTGTAAGACAAATTTGTCGAAGGTTGATGATTTGAGCTTTTTCAGATTAACCTAAATTCTTTTAAATATATTGTTTATATAGTTTTCGCCTCTGTAGTGCATGAAATATCTACAGGTTTTAGATCGATTTCATAAAATAGTTGATACACAGTTATCCGTGTCGAAAATGATGATAATGGTTGTAGGTCCACAATAATATAGCATGTGAGGGTTGATGGTCGTTAATATAAATATTAATAGCTTTCGAACCTTGCGCTAGGTTCATCTTCAGTCAGGTGAACATTGTGACTTTACAAATTCGTCGAGTTAAACTTCTGAGCAGGATAAGTGTCATTGGTAGTACAATTCCACAACGTTGTGGAATTGTACTGCCACTAACACTTGTCCTGCTCAGAAGTTTATCTCTACGAATTTGTCAAGTCACAATGTTCACTTGACTGAAGATGAACTTAGTGCAAGGTTCGAAAGCTTCTGTTATTTGTTAAACAGTTGTTTTTAAACATGCCACACGTGCTTTATAGCGACACCTGATGTGCATGCCCTCTTGTCTGAACCCACGCTGCTTTAGAAATGGGGAAAAATTTGAATGTATTGTCTAAATGTCAGTAAAATAAAAGACTCTCTTGCGTCTGAATATCTAAATAATTGTGCACTTTTTACTAAGTGTCGGAATAGCAACGAAAAAGTGCTCCTTTAACAGTTATTTATAAACATATATAATTTTATTGCCTAGAGCGACTACCGTCAACATCATAATACACTCCAAAATGTCATTTTACATCTGTGCATGGGCTTCAGTTATGCTTTCATTTTTTGTTTATACTTTTCATAAACTTTTATCGCACGAGGTTTTTCACTTTTATGATATCTTGTTTTCCTCTGGAGCATTTTATTGAAGGATGACAAAGAACCGTGAACTAATGATTTAGGTATCTATGTCAGTCATACCATCGTAGTTGGAGAATTATTTACATAGTTCTGTATGCTAGTGTTTTCAATCTAGAATTTTTATTTTTGTAGTGGTGGGTCAGTATCGATTTCATCCTTTTTGTTTTACTCTGTTGTTGTTGTTGTTGTTGTTGTTGTTTGTGTGTGTTGTTGTTGTTGCGTGTGGTGTGGTGTGTTGTGTGTGTGTGTCTTGGTGTATGTTTGGTTTGGGGGTGTGTGTTGTGTTGTGTCCGTACGCATGTCTGTATTTTTATGTGGTTAGTATGTATTGAGCGAGGACAATCAGAGAACAAAACATAAGCAGAGGACTGCAAAATATCCAGAAATTTGTGAGAGTTGTGAGATTCTGAATGTGACAACGATTGCAACGCTATAAAGTTGGGATTCCATAGCAACTGCAACATTTCCTCTGCCGTCAAAGAGAGCTGGATACGATCTGTCAGCAACAGTATTCGACCTTCCGTTAAGTTTATTACAGGGACGGTTTGCAACGATATTTACTTATCTCTTCGAAGGTCTGTCCGTATATCAGCGGTCGATGGAGAGATGTTCTGCGAAAAAAACAACTTTAACCGAGTGATTTATATTTAGGTTAAATTTAGTCTGCAGTTGCTGTATAAAAGAGCCGCGTAAATTTCTTGCTAAATTATTGAGGCTACAAATTCATTCATATATATATATATATATATATATATATAATATATATATATATATAATATATATATATATATATTATACTATATATATGTGTGTGTGTGTGTGTGTGTGTCTGTGTGTGTAGTACAGTTTTCATATATACGTAGAGCATTGTATGCAATGAATAAATATAGCTCTTTATATGTATGCACGAATATAGTTTGAAATATATCTGAAAGTAGCTGTACACTCATTGGTACATGTTTGTGTATATTTTTTTCAGACGAATGAAAGTAGAATGCTTATTCTTGAATAATGGATGGTATTCTTCAGAATACACTGTACTGAGAGAGAGAGAGAGAGAGAGAGAGAGAGAGAGGAGAGAGAGAGAGACGGACGAGAGAGCAGGAGAGAGAGAAATTGGTGTGTCAGGAGATACAACAATTGTAACTAGCTTTAATCGTCCTAAGTGATATATCTTATAAACATACTGGGCGGGGGAAAAACAAGTTAGTTGTCCATAATGCTTATTACCGTGACAAATGTCAATTTGTGTTTGTAGATAATAGATTTGTTCAGTGTTTCCTTAATTTATCGGTTTATGAAAATACATGTGCGCATTTATATTGTGTAAATGTGTAAATGTGTGCGTCTTGCAGTCTCCAGGTATCACATCAAAGGTTTACAGAATTAATAAAGGGGATCTTATAGATAGTCGTACTCATGCAAATCTATTTATGAATTATTTTAATTATCATTTTTGTTCTGAAATCTTTATTCTGCCGCATACTCCTTTCTTTTGTAATATTTTTTTTTTTTATCGTGAGGAACGCAAGGGAAGAAACTCTCTCTCTCTCTCTCTCTCTCTCTCTCTCTCTCTCTCTCTCTCTCTCTCTCTCTCTCCAGGAACTGCATCAAGTGAAATCATCCAAACCTTTTAAGAAGCAATAGAGAACTTTATAGTTTGGGCAGTAAGAGGTTCGGAATAGCAAATGAAAGTGAAGCTTATGTCTTTGCCGCTGGAGTATGTTGAGCTTCCCCTTATCCGTTCAAGAGACGATCATTGCCTTCTCTTTGATGTCTTTGCTTTCTTGATGGTCGTACTGAATTGCGTTCCGGTGATTTGAGATTTTTTTTGTCTTTGATAGGATTTTTCTAAATTCATACATATATGCTTTCACACATATACATAGATACATACATACATACATACATACATACACACACACAACAGATATATATATATATATATATATATATATATATTTATGTATATATATATATATATATATATATATATATATATATATATATATATATATATATATATATATATATATGGTGAAGAAGATTAAGGGCTGGAATACGGTGGGATTCGCATTTTGCTTTAATCGCACGTTTCATAACAACATTGCCCTTAATCTTTTTCGTTGTGTGAAGTTGAATAAGCCGTTCCCATGTCGCGTCTGATCTGTGTTGTATACACACACACACACACACACACACACACACACACACACACACATATATATATATATATATATATTATATATATATATATACTATATATATATATATATATATATATATATATATATGTGTGTGTGTGTGTGTGTGTTTCGGCTTTATTTCCAAGCCATTGACAAAGGACTGATACATAGTATTAGAGTTCACAAGTATATATACTACAGAGACAGTACTGACGAACATACACACAACCGTTTGAGACTGCAGATCCATCCACCGGCAGGTGTCAAAGTAGGAGTGGCTTTCAAAAATCATTTGGCTAAAATTTACTGTAAATTCTCAAGGGATACTACCGATAAGGGTACCCACCGTAGGAGACAACAAGTCCACACCTGACAGGTGTCAGGGAGGCGGGGTTGGACATCTCATTACCATTACTGCCCCCTTACTGTCTTTACAAATATAATAATCCTATTTCCGTACACCTCTACTGACTTCCTTAAAATTTAAACCGTTTACAAATTTCTTTTAATATTAACGGATCAAGTTTATACATTCCTTGACTGATGTTCATAGTATTGTTGTAACTTTCTTTTATAAAGCTAGATTCAATACTTGTTGTCTCCTATGATTGGGTACCCTTATCGGTAGTATCCCTTGAGAATTTATCGTAAATTTTAGCCAAATGATTTTTAAAAGCCACACCTACCTTGACACCTGCCTGTGGGTGGATCTGCAGTTTCAAACGGTTGTGTGTATCTTCGTCAGTACTGTCTCTGTAGTATATATACTTGTAAACTCTAATACTATGTATCAGTTCTTTGCCAATGGCTTGGAAATAAAGCTGAAACCGGTCAGGACCTACACCCTATCTCTTATTTTTCACCTGTGGATATGTTATATTATATATATATATATATATATATATATATATATATATATATATATATATATTATTAGATAACACAAACACACACACACACACATATATATATATATATATATATATATATATATATATATATATATATATATATATATATATATATATATATAATAGAAGATTACAAGTTTGAATCCTGTCAGAGTCGCCAGTGTAATGGCCTCGTTATTCAAGATCAGCAGGTTCAAAATAAAAAATGATTGACGAAAAGTGAGACGAATCGAGGAGTTGGACTGAACAAAACAGAAAAATAACCCTAATATTAATTTATATACAAGTTAATTTACATTATGTACAATTGAGATCAGGTTTTGGTTGAAAAAATAGAATATGATCATATACCAAAATAATCAATAAATCCATCAAGTCAATGAATAAACTACATAAATGAATTACTAGTGAACACAGCGCTAAACCAGAGCTTGTTCGACACCACAATAAAAATAATGACACCAAAAATGAAAGATTTCAATAAAAGAAAAACAAGTGTTCAAACCAGAAGCATAAATCATAATCGATAATAAAACACAAATAGGCAGCATGATAATTAAAATACCAGACACAATACCCAAAATAGACAAATTCACAAGAATTATCATAAACACAGAGACGGAAGAGTCCTCATCCTCCCATTGAAATAAAAAAAGACTTCCAGCTGCTCCAGTAATTCCATTCACCCATGCTGATGTTACCTTCTCAGCTGAGGTTTCCCAGAACCTCTCAGATCGTCATCCAAAACCTATCTACTGCTGTCACTCCATGACAGAAGTCACCTCGTCACCTTGACAATAAACACTCGAGTGTGGGAGAAACAATGAAATAATCGTAATGATTATTTCAACTAAATAACGACCAATCGTTGTAATATATATATATATATATATATATATATATATATATATATATATATATATATATATATTAAAAATGTGTGTATGTACTATGTTTGTGTTTGTGCATGTGTTGCACGTGTGTTTGTTTTCTCCTATTCTTTGAACTTTTTCCTGAAATTAATGTTATTATGTCTTATTGTTAAGAACAAGGAAATGATCTGCATAGGTGTTCTCTGTATTTCCAGAAATTGCTTAGGTCATTTTGGAGAAATATTTATTTCATATTTGGTGGATAATGAGTCGCTTAGATATTCAAGTTTATTTTTTCGAAAATGCAAGTTCTAAAGATGAAGGAAGTTAGGAAGATTCACTCTCTCTCTCTCTCTCTCTCTCTCTCTCTCTCTCTCTCTCTCTCTCTCTCTCCTCTCTCTACTACATATATATATATATATATATATATATATATATATATATATATATATATGTGTGTGTGTGTGTGTATGTATATATATGTATGTATAAATGAGATTGAAAGCAATAAGATTACGTTAAATTCAACGTTATCGACATATAATCAGCTGGATTATTCAGGCGATTGAACTTAGTTGCTGGAAAGGTCACGGTCCAGACAGCTAGTAAACACTCCGCTGATGCTATGGGTAAAGACGTAGGGAGAGAGGTCAGTCAGTTTGTTTTCCTGATCTCTGGAAGTCTGTGTGTGTTTGCTTGTGTGTGTTATTGAATCCTCATTCTTTTAACATAGCTCGATTAAATGGCACTTGCTTTTGTTGTAGAAAGCTATATTTTGTAACTTGAAATGTACATTTTATCAGTTTGTGTACTTGTTTATTTTGATTTTTAACTTTGCCCTTACGTTCTTTCAGCTGTGGGATTCACCATTTTTATGAGGTACTAACGCAAGAACTGTCTATTATAGATGTTGTTGACGATATTCGAAATGGAATTTGGAATCAAAGATGTAAAATGAAGACTATATATTTAGCATAGTTACCCTTTGAAAATTCTTTTTATCGTTTTCTGTGTGGAAGTACGTTTTCTTCGATACATGCTTTAATATCTACGTAGAACTTGTTTGGTTGGATGATTTTTCTAAAATATATATTGCAGTTGTGTACAGGGTTTAATTGAATATTTTTTCATGTCATTGCTATTTTATGAAACTAAAAATAGAAAGCATATAAAAAGTACCGTTTATTTGAGGACTGACATACTTATTTTAAGTAATATTGTATGTAATCTATGCCCTGTATGGTTATTTGTATTTTGAGCAATATTGTTGTGTTGATATCAGACTTGTCATAATCGACGTTCATGCATAAATTTATTTCTTTAATGTATGTCCAAGATTAAATAAAGAGCTAGATAAAGGGAAAACCAGAACTAATGGAAGAAGTGAGTTACTGTAATATTTAATATATGGCGAGGAACCTGGCTGTTTGTTGTGATATTTTTATAGTCTATAGGTATGTAACAAAAAAAAAAAAAAAAAAAAAAAAAATACCCAATGCCCCAGATAAAGAAATATGGGTAACTCGAAGGCACTGTGAAGAAAATTCTCTCTCCCAAGCTGCTGACTGTGGTATTTAAGATAAAAAATCCCCTGGTGAAGGATCGTTACTAATAGTATTATTATTGTCAGTGAAAAAAAAAAAAGTATACTATAAGCCGTATATTACAGATATGAAAGTTCTCTTTGCCAATAGAATGCAGTGCTCCTGTAGGTATTTAAGCTTTTGAATACCGTTTTATATATACATGTATATACATACATATATTATATATATATTCAGTTGTATCCACATAGGAAAATGAAAAAAGGTATATCTCAGAAAATGCCCAACAGTTTCGTCCTCCAATGGACCTCTTCTTGGAGCCTTCTTTCCTTAATAAACGCCAAGAGAGGTCCATTGGAGGGACGAAATGTTGGGCATTTTCTGAGATATACCTTTTTTCATTTTCCTATGTGGAATACAACTGAATTACTATCTTCGTGCCTAAGAAGATTACCAGTACTATATATATATATATATATTATTATATATATATATATATATATAGTGGAATGTATATGTATATTAGGTATTTTACCTGACCAGTGCACTTTATTCTTGGGTAAGGAGCAAATATTAGATTTTACACTGAGGGGTGTAGGAAAGCTTACCATGAAACTTCAAATCTGACTCAGGGTACTGATTCAGGTAAAAATAGGGCGCTGATTCAGGTAAAAACACAAATAGTTAAATCTGAGCTGAAGGCCTTACTTCAGGCGGGAAAGTTGTAGATAAACACTTAGGTCACGTAAAATCACTTATATTTACATTCAAAAAATTTACTCAGAAGAATGTGGAAATTCGAAACAGACGGGTAAAAGATTCCTGTCGAACCACTTAATTTGTAATAGAATGAGGAAAAATCCTCTTCAAAGAACACCATAGAGTGTGAGAGCATGCAGTGGTTAGGATCACGGCACAAGCACAAGGTGAGCAGCTAGCATCTCCTTCTGCCATCGAGAACGCATTCGGTTATTTACAAAAAAAGGTAGCGCAATTAAAGAGAATCGAGGGGGTGCATGGAAGGTGCCAAAGCAACTCTATGCTAAGCACTGGTAAACACTTATGAATTCAGGAAATTTATTCACTGCACTAATGAATTCGGGTCTCTGTGCAAATCGCACTTTAGAAATGAATATAAATGCAGCAGAAGAATAAAAGAATCGTGATTGATTCAAAACCTCATTTCTGGTTTAAGGGGGTTTGCACTGTAAAAAAACTAAGGTTCGAAACAGCCACATGGAGAAAGGGTCAGACTGTAAGGAAGCGTGTCGAAGGGGAAGTGTCTGGATTCTGATACCAAGGCGGATCTGAGCTCTTAGGCCTTCTCTTGGATTAAGATTCCTCATGCTCTCAGATGGCATTACGTACCGTGATATCGGCCCTCGTGGCCAAGAGGGCAGCCAGTCACACGGCGGGATTGCGACCTTGGGACAGTGTCACTTATAGGAAGTATTTCCCAGCTTTCTTTTTAAGCTTAATTTCCTTCACCAGCTCGTCTACGCCTCCTTCAAGGATTAGGTCTCCAAAAGGGAGTAACTGGAAGAAGGGCCTCGAAACAGTCACTAGGCCAAGGAAGAGATGAAAATATCTCCAAAAGGGTGATTGATGAGAGATTTTGAGAAGGGGTGATTTGTTTTCCTACAACCTTCCTTTGTTAGGCAGTGGGGTTATTAATGTAATAAAAAAAACAAGCCAAGTTTATGAGGTTTTGCTGTACGTTATTGCAAAGTTTAGAGGGCATGGTGACTTAGAAAGAGTTTTCCCTCATAATAAATAATAATAATAATAATAATAATAATAATAATAATAATAATAATATAGTATATGGTGGACATTCGCGTTAAAAGATTGGAGTTTGTAGAGGCATTGGTTAATATTGCAGTGGAAAGAACTGCGGCTTTATTCTTTAAATATTTATTAACCCATCTGAACCAATCAAATTTTTAAGATTTTCTCTTGCAATATTATAATAATAATAATAATAATAATAATAATAATAATAATAATAATAATAATAAAAGTCTCTTATCTTTACTATCCACTAATTATCAAATAGTTAAAAGATAAAGCTTGTTGCAGGTATTTAGGTATGTTTAACATTAAAATTTCTTACACTAATTTTTTGTATAACATTTAAAATTTCTTATACTTATTTTGGTCATTTCTGTATTTTCAGTCGGTGCGTGGGAGGGACATGGCGTCCCACTCCCCCGACGATACCGAGGACTTCCCCGGCAGGCTCCTTCATCAGGTAATGATATTTATGTATATATGAAATTGATATGTGTACAGTTATATAAATGTGGATACGTCTTTCAAAAGTATCCCTCAGGAGAAGTGGAACATACATCCTGCCTATGTGAACTCTCATGAGAGACTGAGAGTTTCCAGCCCTGTGATTGGCTTATCAACATTCAATCGCGAACGTCGTAAGGGACTGGCCTAGACATCAAATGCACGGGTGCTGTGAATCTACTATAGTAAGATGTTAAAGACTGGCGAGTATGTCATGCCCATACCCAAGGTCTTTTAAATATACTCGGAGTATATTTAAAGGACCTTGCCCATACCCTTGAGAGGACGTTTTTCAAGACAAAGGAATAATTGTCCGTATACGATAAGGTGATCGAGTATTGTGAAGAAAATACGTGAACATGGCTGAGCTCAAGAAACCAGAGATGGTATCTGGCAGGGTATTAATGGACAGGGTGGGAAAACAGTAAAAGGTCGTCAATAATAGCTCTAGGGAATAAGTGTATTAGGAAACGGTGTTCATCATGATCCAGATGTACTCGGGGTATGAGGGCAAAATGGAATATCTGTATGTGACTTGAATTATATGTAGTACATATATAATGGAACTGATATAGAAAGTGTAGGAAAGGTTCCATTCATTTGCTGAATAAGAAAGGATGTAAAGTCGAAAAATAGGTGTATAGAGATAGAGAAATGTAGGATAAAAACTTGAGCAAAGCTGAAAAGGATTACTTTGGTGTCCTGAGTTGGGTTCTCTTCGTGAAGTGATAAAGGCTGTGGAATGTTGTCTAGAATGAAGTCGATTAGGATTTTGAAAGTACTCTCTGCAGCCAAAGTCGAAGTGCATTGTCAAGTTATGTGAAGAAGTTAACGTAAAGCTGATGGTTGTATGAATCCACAGAAAATCTACTACTATTAGTATTATTATTATTATTATTATTATTATTATTATTATTATTATTATTATGATGATGATGATGATGATGTTACACGAAGGTTCTATTCCTCATTTGGAACATCAGCAGGACAGATACTTGTGTTTGTTACTATCTGCATTCCTGTTGTTGTTTTTCGCATGTTTGTATATGTATGTATACGAAATGAAGTGTCGACTATCACCTGAGCTCCGATCTGTTTTCCATATTTACCCTTGCATTTTTTTAATGAATAATGATGCTAACAACTCCCTGTTTTTTTTTCAAGTTTGAAATTAACAAGCTTTCTCTCACAATTAACAAGGGGATACAGAATATTTTTCACTTGGGATAATTACTCAGCTTAACCTTTCCTTTTTTTATGTAGTCCCTAGTTTCAGAGGTTTTATTTGTAGTTTTTATTTATTTATTATTATTTTTTTTCTTTTTGCAAACTTAGGGCCGAGTGCGATACGATTCTCATAGTTGCTTAACAATAATTAATTTTTGTTTTCATTTTAAGTGCTTTCATGAAGTTTGCTTCTTTCGTTGTATATATTAGTGGCAGTTTTACACTTGGGCATTTTATAAAATTTAAGTTTTGAGTTTCCCAGTATTTTCATCCTTTGTCTTTACTGTACGGAACATGAAACTAAGTATCAAGGTCCAATTTCTTTGGTTAAGTTTAATAAACTTATGAATGAATTTGTTGTGTATATTTGCGCTAAGTTTTTAGTTTGTTTTACTGCAGAGACTTGCAGTTGTGACACCATTGAATAAATTATAAATCGAAAATGTTTTCTATTTGATAGTAGTTCTTATAATACTCTGCGTGCTATGCTTTCACGTCTAAGGTAGGTATTACACGGTGATGATAGATGGATGATACAAGCTTTAAATCTCTTGATGAACAGGAGAACTGTGTTGCAGCTGCGACAATGAAGTCTCCTCGTAATGCTAAGTGGGGAACAGACTGGCAGACGCTAAGTTTGCCTGATATTGAAACCGGTAAAGTTATGGTTCCTTGACCTTAAATAGTAGAGTTTAATCCGTTGCAAAACCGCGCAAGAGTCCACCATGGTACTACATCCACTGCAGTACTGCATAGTCATCCCAACCTTCCAGCCATCTAACTTCCCTGGTTGGGGTCTGAAGTTTACAGAAAATCTCTCCTGCGAGATGATGATCATTTAAATAATATACAAAGAAATGAGACTGGAATTTTATTTTCTATGGTGGCATGCAGTTTCCTCTAGTTATGTTTTGAGACGTAATGTGCCATCAGCAATAACAAGAAAAAAATGCGCCGAAGTGGAGCAATCGAGTTTTCTGTACAGCGTATAATCAAGGTCACCGAAAATAGATTTATCTTTCGGTGGTGTCGGTACAATGCTCTATGAGCCGCGGCCCATGAAACTCTGCCGGCCGTGGTAGCCTGTGTTGTTGCGTTGTCAGAAGTACGTTCATAGCTAAATTTAACTTAAATGAATTTAAAACTACCGAGGCTAGAGGGCTTCAATTTGGTATGTTTGGTGATTCATATACCAATATGCATCCCGCTAGCCTCAGTAGTTTTTAAGATCTGGCGGTCGACAGAAAAAAGTGCGGACCTATAAACAAAGCCGGTACAATAGTTTTCTTTTCAGAAAACAAAAACAATCAATCCTTTTATACATTGTCATGTTCTTTTATATTCCCAGTCTTGTCCCCACTTCCCGTCCATCCATTTGCTTATGATCAGTTAACAAGTCTAATCTTGGTTCATTTCAATATTTCTGTTAAAGTAATAGTAACAATATTTATTTCAAGACATGTCAGTACATAGGGAAAAATATGCATTTTTCAAAATGAAAAAGTTGCAGAGAAAGTAAAGGGAAATCGAATGAGAGATAAGAAGAAACGTTACGATTCCGTTGTAGAAAACAGTCGAGCTAAAGATGCGCGTCCACTAAGTAAGAGGAAAAGGCGAAGGAAACGAGAAGGCATTTTTTTCACGTCCAGTTGGAGGAGTAAGAAGAGCCCTTTTTCCCCAAAGACAGATAAGAGTCCATCCCATGTGTATGTTCTCTTAACGGAGTGAAAGTGCAACAAACGCTCGGTCATTAGGGTGTTTGTTCGCTGGAGGTTGCAGGAGGAAGCTCGACACTAGCTCATTGTCCTTACGTGTTTGTGTTTGGCAAGGGTCAATCGCCCTGAAAGCGCCTCGCTTATTACATCGAACACCTGAAACCGTTGAAGCTCGGTCAGGTTGGATTCCCGGATACCGGAGGTGAACGGTTGTCAGGCGCGATTTTCGTCCTTTTTATGCGGCGTCTATTGTAGCTCGTCTTCGTAACGCGACACATTACTTGGGCTTCTCTCTCTTCTCTCTCTCTCTCTCTTTCTCTCTCTCTCTCTCTCTCTGTACGCTTCGCTTTGCTTCAGATTCAGGAAGTGACAGGAAACATATTTGTTTATCGTATTTTGATAAGATGAGTTCCATGGCAAAGCATGGCAGGAACAAAGACTTGACGAATTTCGGTGATAACTGGGTTATTCGCCGTACAAAGCCCGGGAAATCGATGCGAATTGATATCACTAGTTTCACATGATTTAATATCTGGTGTTGTATGTTTGTCAGTTTTCAGCCCTGTGCTTGCGTGGTTGTAAGGTTTGATACGTTTACATGTTACCTCGTGCCCTGGTATTTTGATTATGCACATTAAATGCCAATCAGAGTTTCAGTTAATGCATAAGGCATAGGTCACACCTGAAATGATGTCACCTACTTGGTTAACAGGTGTTATTCTTAATTGAAACCTCGCTGCTTCGTCGTCTGTGTACACTTTGTACATAATGTTGCTTTCTTTGCTCTCTTGCATCGAAATATCTTGCAGTTAAAGGAATATAAACAGGCATTGCTATTTATCTTCGATTTTATTCATAAAAACATTTTTCATTTTAAATGGCAGTTTTCGATAATGTCATGAGAACCAACCGAATAAACAAGGTGCTGGCAGATATTTTGAGTTGCCATATTGGGATTAAGCCTGGATGTTTTTTCTCCTTGGTGGTCGAGGGTAGGGGATTGGGGAGAGGAGTGGGGAGGAAGGAGAGAGGAGGAAGAATACTGGTGGTGGTGGTGGTGGAGAGCTGCTGGTGGTGGCGGCAAGAAGAGAGAGAGAGGGAGAGAGACGCGAGTTACACCGAGTGCTCCTTCTCCCCTCATGCACAGACGTTCACGAGGGGAACCCGAGTGAGAGTGTGTTTGACAGGAAGCGAAAATTTCTTTCTTGAGGCTGTGCGGAAACCTTGTTATTTCGCGTTTCAGAAATTGGAAGAATAAGCAATACATTGAATTTTCTGTAGTGATGAACGATTTTGCAGTGCCATTTTGTGAAGTGAAATTGTCATGAAGAGCCAGCTGTGAAGTTACTGATTACCTTCATGGAACGGTATCAGTTATATTGGTACTAACGAGAAAAAAAAATTAGAAAGTGACAGTTCTTCATTGGCATCCGAAATGTGGCTTACAGATCTGAGTGTTACTTGTTCTTGTGTGTGTGTGTGTGTGTGTGTGTGTGTGTGTGTGTGTGTATATATATATATATATATATATATATATATTATATATATATATATATATATATATATATCTAATAAAAGAGCCCATAACAACACCAAAATATAGAGAGAAAAGTACTATATTTCAAAGACTGCTGTCTCTGAAATATAGTACTTTTCGCTCTATATTTTGGTGTTTTATGGGCTCCTTTTATTAGATGGAATTCTGTTGTAACAGAACATTTTCACCAGTCATATATATATATATATATATATATATATATATATATATATATTATATATATATATATTGATTATTGATTGTAGTGAAGTGTTGTACGTACATAATCTTCGACATATTTTCCCGTTTTTTATTCGTTATTTTGATTAACTAAGTTTAGGAAAGTTATCTTCCTTTCGAGCAAACGAAATCATGGTTTAGTTTTTTATATCACTGAACTTACCATAGTTCAAGCAGTGTTGAATTTGCGTGAATTAAAAAAAACATCGTATTTATGCAGGTTATTAACGCAAGGGGCATTTAAGTGATGAGAGATTTAATAGCGCCTTTTATTCGGTGTGTGAAAGTCATATAAATTTCGGTATACGTATTAATGTTAATTTTCAGTGATCATGTTCACGGGTTTATGTACGAGTAAATAGTAATGCTGGTCCTCAAAACGATGACTGACAGGCGATAGTTGTGGCAGTGATATCGAATGTAGTGCTTTTTTCCTCTTTATAGTATGCTAAATGATACTAGGAAGATGAAAGGAAAATAATTCCATCTTCATTCTGGGACGACAAAGAGCGAGTTATCCAGAGTAAAGAGATGAAATGGGAACTGAGGGAAAATGTGTAGAGCCACTTGATATTTTTAGCTAACAAGCCGACGTTGAAAACTTGTGGATAAATTCTTTTGAAGTATTTATCATTTGATTGGTTTAATTCTGTATTTTAATATTACAAGCAATAGAAAAATATGTGGGATAAATGTATCACATCGCTGCCGTAATGTTATCATCAACATTCGACAAGGATGCCGTAATGCAATCCTTTTGTATCCTCATTAGTTGATGGTGTTCCTCCACTTCATGATGAGGGCGTGGGTATTGTCTCTCTTGTGATCCCTGATACGCGTTACACACGGGAATTCGATACGTCACTGGGAAGGTTTCATTCATCTAATGGCCACGCCTCCACTCGGGTCATTTGCTCTTAGGCATTGCATGGACGCCCTGCTTCGTGTCTGTTGCTCAGGGGAGAGGGAAAGGGTGTACATAAAATGGATAAAGGAGAGAGAGAGAGAGAGAGAGAGAGAGAGATAGAGAGTGTGGCATAACTTTCCATTCATTATCGCATAATGTCCTGTAAAGGGGTGTGCCGTCAATGCACCTCATGTGGTGCACTGTAGGCATTACTTAGGGCTTCTTGGAGCGTCCCTTCGGCCCCAGGCTGCAACCCCTTTCATTCTTTTCACTGCCCCTCTTCATTCTCTTTCTTCCACGTTACTTTTCACCCTCTCTTAACAATTGTTTCATAGTGCAACTGCAAAGTTTTCCTTCTGTTACACCTTCCAACCCATTGTAATATAATCTACTTCCCTTTCAACGCTGAACAACCTCATTGGTCCGAGCGGTTAGGTTTTGGCCCAAATTCTATATTCTATTCTCTTCTATTCTATTCTGTTATTGTATTTTCTTCTATTCTATTCTGTTATTGTATGATGCTGTTTCTCCAGTTTCATAGTCTATTTTTTCAGGTTAGTTTTATCCATTTTCCTTATAAGGTTCAAGTCGAAACATCTGACTATATGAAACGAATATTAAGTTGTATCATTATAACACACGTCTGCCTTTCTGAAAGTAGGATATTTACTGAATTTGTTATCAGCTGTTTGGTCAGATTTAGCGTGTAGATCCTGTATGTGCAGGTTGTTACTCTTGAGTAATTCATGAGCGCATTAGTTAGTCCTTGAAATATAATTACGCTTAATTAGGAGTGTCTGAATTCACAAGCCTATATTATTAATATTATTATTATTATTATTTTATTTTTTACAACGCTCTTCACCTTTAAACTTCCTCTATAGTTGATTAGTTTTTGACGGCAATATATTCATTCATTTCATTTGACACTGTAGTCCAGTTATTGTGCAGAAAAGATTATTATTATTATTATTATTATTATTATTATTATTATTATTATTATTATTATTTATTTATTTATTTTTTTTTTTTTTTTGCTCTATCACAGTCCTCCAATTCGACTGGGTGGTATTTATAGTGTGGGGTTCCGGGTTGCATCCTGCCTCTTAGGAGTCCATCACTCTTCTTACTATGTGTGCCGTTTCTAGGATCACACTCTTCTGCAAGAGTCCTGGAGCTACTTCGCCTCTAGTTTTTTCTAGATTCCTTTTCAGGGATCTTGGGATCGTGCCTAGTGCTCCTATGATTATGGGTACGATTTCCACTGGCATATCCCATATCCTTCTTATTTCTATTTTTCAGATCTTGATACTTATCCATTTTCTTTTTTCCCTCTCTTTCTCTTCAACTCTGGTGTCCCATGGTATTGCGACATCAATGAGTGATACTTTCTTCTTTTTTAGTATATGTAACATATCGTGACATTTTTTATGTTTTATGCGTTATTTATGAAAATGATTGCAATATACTAAATGAAAAATGTTATGCTTTGGACTTGCAATATATGGTTTATATGTATAAAATCGTATCATTATTTGATCTGTATAACGTACATATCTATAAAAGATATGTTTATCCGTCTGATCTTTCTTTCAGAATATATATAACACCCTCTCTGGCTGAGTAGGTTTTCACCCTCGCCGTGCTTTACTATTACATTAGGAATACGTATACCCTGTCTATCCCCGGCCCCCCTCGCAGTGCACTTGTATTTTGGAATGAACTCAGTGCCGTTAACCATTTAATGGCATATAAGTATAAGGCGGGCGTGCGCGCAGGCTTTGTCTCCGGGGAAACTATTGTTGAGTGCCAAAAGAGAATGGAAACCGGAACGATTCCATCGCATTTGCAGGGATCATGGATGTGCTGCTTCTTAGGGGACCGAGAAGAGGACTTGTTGCCTCCACCTGTAGTCGTGTCACTTGGCAGTATTTGCGTCATTTCTCTCTCTCTCTCTCTCTCTCTCTCTCTCTCTCTCTCTCTCTCTCTGTTGAGTGGTATTGTTCAAGCCTTATTTGAGCCGTCATGGTCAGGTCACAAATATACTCTCTCTCTCTCTCTCTCTCTCTCTCTCTCTCTCTCTCTCTCTCTCTCTCTCTTGTCTCCTCTTTAGGAGGATTGAGAGCTGTCGCGAATCTCGTCTTTATCTCTCTAAAATGAACTCCCCAAATGTTAGGGAATTCCTTTTCGGGAGATTGGGTTACATCGGGAAAGGAAAAATTGCCACTAGTTCGCCTCTTTATTGGCTTTTGTATTCATTCTTTTCCTCACAGCACCTGTTCCTTTTTCAAGGAGTGAAAAGAGATTTTGTATCGATTTCAGGATTGTAAGTATGGTTGTTATCAGAATCTTATTCAAAAGCAATATCTAAGGACTAGAAATATGTGTTCCTTTTCTTATCCTGTGTGTGAATCTTGGCAGTGTTCGAGGACAAGTTCTTTGGAAAAAAATTGGTAGAACGGGCGATTTTTTTATTTTTATTTTCATTTTTAATATGTGTATTTATTCTTGTTCTTCTATCCTTCATTGTTTTGATTAATTTTTGTCACACACCTTATTTCATATGGAAGAATGATGTTTCGGCTTTTTTACGCATCTTAAATGACGTTGTCACAACTAATAAAAAAAGCTTTTCTATTTTAATTGGTTGTTTGTAGTGCGTTTGCAAACATGCCTTCCTCCAAAAATGCTGTAAACCCTGTGTTACACATTTTGATTTTAGTGAATGCTTCATTCCATTATGTGTATGTGTGGTTGATTTTGTTTGTTGCTAATGAGAAATAGAGACAGTTTGTTACATAGGTGCCGTTAAGATGCAATGTTGGTCAAACCGAAATTGTTTGGGAATGATCTGCTTAGTGAATTTTTCTTGTCGTCCCCCTCATCAAAAATCACAACTCATCACCATTCATACTAGGTTATAGTAGAGGAATGCAAGCGTTCGTTGATGCCAATTTGTTAACCAATAAGTAAAAGATCTTGTTAGTGATGTAAGGCAAACTGGTTAGGTGAGTGGATTTCTGATGTCTTTAGGAGGATGGGCAGTTCAATGAAATATGGTAAAGGATCATTTATCGTTAATAGGTGAAACTGCTTAAAGAGGGCTATTTCATGTATTTCTTGTTACGGAGTGGCTAGTTTTAAATACTTACCTATTTCAGAAAGAATTATATGTTTGATTATATTGGGAACAACGTATTGATTGGGTAATGTTTGGAGTTCTGTGTATGGATGCCAAAATTCTTTGGAATTTATTTTTTGACATATGGTTAGAATACCAAAAATGAAAAGTTGAATAAGAGGTTGGAGTAGTTTGTTATGTTCAGAGTTAATGAAGTCTAAACTTCGTTAGTAATGGAGAATAGTTCTTCGAGTTGCTGTACGTACGTGGTGGATAAGATATAAATCGAGTTGATAGCTTACGCAGGTTAACGTATAGTGCACTCTTGTTTTCAGTTTAAAAACATAAATAAGAACAGGAATATTTGTGCAGTGATTTTGTTTTGATCGGATTTATGAAATAGCAGTTTACCTCTGGTAAAGTATTTTATTAGTATGTTGATAGGATTTAGGATAAGCAGTTTACTTCTGGTAAGGTATTTTGTTGCTATTGCATTCATGCTTAACCCTGGACAGGTAGCGTGGACAAACACTCCCGCTGCAGGTAGCGTGGTGTCATATATGTTACGCTCCCTTTGGGGGCTTAAAGGGAGGGGACCAATTTACCAATTTTTATAGTTTACTAATTTAAAGAATCTAATTTCTACTGGTGAAGGAGAAAAAAACGCTGAATATGAAATTGACCCTGTACTTACATGATTACGAAAATAAGTATAAAAATACAATTTTGGTTAAATAACTGGCACTGTACACTTTAAAGTAAAAAACTAGACAAAAAACGAATTGTGCTGCAATTACAATATTTCCTGAATACATTGATGTAAAAACATTGCCGATATTAGCGAAACTGCCAGATCTGTAAAGAAAAGAAAAAGCGGTTAATTTTTTTATAAACAAAATCACCAAAAAATATTTGTGTGAAATTGATGCTATATTTATAGTAGTAATACTTATTATATCTGGATGAATTTTTCCAAAAGTCATCTACAATGATCCTAGATGATGGCAAAACCTTAAAAATTATATTTAGTTAATATAAACTGGGAAAAAGCTTAGTTCAAATGTAACCCTTACCGTGCGCAATTGACGTAAAAGAAAGGCATATTTAGAAAGAGTACTAATAATTGATGGATATGCATGAAATTGTACATAGATAATCTATGATGACCGTAGATGAGGGCAAAAAGGTTAAAAACATAAATAAGAACAGGAATATTTGTGCAGTGATTTTGTTTTGATCGGATTTATGAAATAGCAGTTTACCTCTGGTAAAGTATTTTATTAGTATGTTGATCGGATTTAAGATAAGCAGTTTACTTCCGGTAAGGTATTTTGTTGCTATTGCATTCATACTAAAAAGGTCTTGTTTTCTTTTTGAACAGATTTGTGTGCAAATTTTCACGCATGTTGTATTGTAAATAAATCAGTAGTGTCCATGAAAGCAATTGGTATTCTTTTTTAACTGTGCTTCCGCTAAATTATGGCATGCAATGCTCTTTTCTATGCATCCTCGATGTCACGAATGTAATTAATTAATACTTTTAATTTTAACTCAGACAGACATATGAAAAGAACTGAAGACTTAGATATGCAACGAGTGATACTTCGCGTAAATCATTATTATTAAATACTTTTAATTTTAACTCAGACAGACGTATGAAAAGAATCAAAGACTTAGATATACACAGAGTGATATTTCGCGTAAATCATTATTATTATAGTATGAGACGAGCTGCAGCCCCAAATGGAAGAGCAGAATGCCACAGGGCAGGGCCCCATTAATGGTGCCGGAGATTATTATCTAGACCATAGATAACACTCAGGTTTTGAAGGTAAAAGGTTGTAATGACGCTTGCCGAAGTGTTTTCTTTTGCTGCTGCCAAAATAAGACACTCACACAGGCGATGCTATTACTAAAATAAAGACCAAATTCAATATTGCGCGAACACCAGTCATTCACACAGGCGAATCTATAATTTTTCTAACCTGTGAAGGTAATTGCCAAGTGTCGCAGTGCTTATGGATTTGTCTTCAAGTTATGAAGGCGATTTGTGTGCAAGATTTTATTGTCTACAACGGGGACAAGAACTATATTGTCTATAAGGATGGACAAGAAATAATGAGTTTACAGAACATTTTTACCAGTCATTTTCAGCCCATTATGGAATTCAACCGCCTTTCCACGATTCTTCACTCACTTCCAGAAGTCAAGCCAGTTTTTCGCAAGTTTGAGAAAGAACTGATCAGACTACACCGGCTGAAAAATCAAAAACACTTTTTAGAAGAATGCCTCAAAGAACAAGTACTACCAAAAATGTACGGATTCGGGAGATGGACTCTGCAATCGGACCCCTTCCCTCTATCACACAAGATTTTCCTGGAGGAAAGAATCACCAATACGAAAAACGACATCTTCGTACTACGCAGAGTGATATATGGAACTCAGTCTAATCTTCACCTCCTCACTACGGACCACATATACAGGTATCTGATTTCATTCTGTTCCGACATTGCTGCCTATAATAGCGTGACTCATTCCAACAGACTTTTACGCAAGTTAAATAACCTAATAGACAATAGCGCATGGAATAATCTTGAGCAACAAGAAAAAGTTTTAAACTTATCCAACACCCCCTTACTGTAAATCAACATTTAGTTTTAAATTTAGGCTTATCCTTTGCCCTTATGCCAGACCGCAAAAACAACCTAGACTTCATAGTGGCTTTTGATAAATTCATATCTGACAAAAACTACAGCTGTGAAGAGATATGTTTAAAAGGAGTGTTACTAAATGCTTTAACTGACCTACATAAGAAATATCCTGTTCCTCGCAGATTCATGATAGCCATCCACTCGCTAAAAAAGTTAGATGTTATAATAAGTAGATCCGACAAAGACGGCAAAATCGTAATAATGGACAAAGACTTCTACCTCCACAAAATCAACCAGCTCCTTAGCGACACAAACACTTACGAAAAACACTTACGAAAAACTGACGAAAAATCCCCTCCAAAACGTTCCCACAGAATTTTTTCGGAAAGTGAGATTAATTGGCCAAGACAAAAAGAGTATTGAACTATTAGAGAAATTTAAAGTAATTAATCCTAAATTACCCTATTTTATGGCCTTCCCAAAACTCAAAGACAATCTTCCATTCAGACCCATCGTTTCATGTGCCGGAGCTTTCAATTACAAAATTTCTAAATGGTTAGCTGGCCTCCTTTCCCCTTTTTTAGGCACTTTTTCTCCGTCACATTAAACATTCGGAAGATTTTTGTCACAAATTCAAAGAAGCACATATACTACTTCACAACATAAAACTTTTAAGCCTTGACGTAGACTCCCTATTCACAAAAGTACCAGTACAGGACGTTCTTCAGTTTTTAAGGGAAAAATTATCCCCCTATTCAGATCATTTCCCATTGGCACTTGACAAAATAATAAAGTTAGTTGAATTATGTGCATCTAATAACGTATTTTCATTCGGGGAATCATTCTACAAGCAAAAATTCGGGTGTAATATGGGTAGTCCTTTAAGTCCTGTTTTAGCCAATCTGTACATGGAATACTTTAAAACTACAGTAATAAGTGCAATAAAACCCAAAAACATGCTGTGGATGAGATATGTGGATGATATCCTAACATTTTGGGATAATAGGTGGGGCAATTTTAATGGATTCTTCTCAAAATTAAACGCATTAGTGCCCAGCATCAAATTTAAAGTTGAATGGGAAACAGACAACAAAATTCCTTTTCTTGATGTTTTAATAATCAGAGACACGACAGAATACAAATTTACCATATACAGAAAACCAACGTTCTCACTTTCATACATTCTCTACTTTAGCTATCACGACATTACTATCAAGATAGGTGTAGCTAGCAACCTGTTCTTAAGAGCCTTACGAATTTGTTCCCCAGAATTCCTGGAAAAAGAATTTGAACTAATTCTCAAGCAACTTTCGTCTTTAAAGTATCCTGACCATATAATTGAGAAAGCAATTCACAAATCAAACGTAATTTTCTACCGAACCCCTAAAGACAAGACCAGAGATACACACACCTAACAATAAAATAAAAATTCCTCACCTGGACACGATTAAGAGAGTAACCCACACCCTCGGAAAATCTAACCCTTTTGCATTTACTTACCCAAACACCTTAGCCAAATCCCTGATTAACGTCCAACAAAAGACATCTCCCAAGGACACTGGGGTTTACGAGATCCCATGCCAGGACTGTGACCAATCTTATATCGGATTTACAGGTAAATCACTTCCCCAGAGATTAATACAACACAAACGGTCAGTTAGGTATGGACAACAGAACTCGGCTATTTTCAACCATATAAATGAACATAACCATAGAATAAACTGGAATTTGTCACGTGTAATTTATAGCAGCAACTGTCGGTACAAGAGTCAAATGATGGAATCGGCCTTAATAAAAGAGAGGCAGGTAATGAACATCTCAAAAGGAGCATGGATTTCAGGTACGATCGACAAGGTTTTCATTCAACCAACACTTAAAGAAGATTAAAGGAAGATTATCAGCGGGGGTGACCTAAATTGGCTTGCCTGTGGATGGACCTCTTGGTATAAATACCACCTTTTCTGTAAACTTTTCTCATTCATCTACCTGAAGAGGGAGACAGCAGTCTCTGAAATATAGTACTTTTCTCTCTATATTTTGGTGTTTTTATGGGCTCCTTTTATTATATATATATATATATATATATATATATATATATATATATATATATATATATATACGTATATATATGTGTGTGTGTAGTGTGTGTGTGTGTGTGTGGTGTGTGTGTGTAATGTATATCTATCCATTTATTCATCTGAATTGTATTATAACAAAGATCATTCATTTTCATGTAATTGATCACTGATCCCCAGATTTGCTGAACAGCAGCACCAATACGCAGTAAATGTCTCGCTGTTGAATTTCCCAGTTCCAGAGGTCCTTTATTTCTCCAGCCCTTAGACTGGAACAGTCTCCTGAGGACGCTGTGCAACTGGAACTTCAAAAGTTAAAGCAAAGATGAAACGCAATATTACATTAAAAGAATTCTCCTTATACTTTTACATTTTAATTTTTTTATTAATTTGTTCATTTTTCTTATTTTTTCTAATAACTGATTTATTCTTTCATTTTTCCTTATTACCCTCTGTAGCTTCTTTCAAACGAACACCATATTTAACAGGTTTCTAATGTTCTGGATATAGTTAGACAAGGAATCCGCTGTGTTTGGTATCAGCATTCAAAGTGAAGTTCTTTGTTCAAATGTTACCGTTTTAGTATTCATAGCGACATTAGCAAAAGGAATATTCGAGCGTATTAATGCATTTCGGAATTGAATCTATTGTAAAAATTCTGCCAGAGCCTCTCTTTTGTACAGGACGATACGCGTCTGTTTTGCATTTAGAAGAGCAAACGAAATCTTTCATCGTGGATTCCAATTCGGTTTATATTCTTAATATATATTTGTCAGTAAGGGTTATGAAGAGTTGGTGGAATTTCTACGCTTAGAATTACTTCTTACAGTTACCTCTGGAAAAGACTGCAAATTTGCAGCTTATTTATGGACCAGACCGCGAGGCAGATGGTTTATTGACGGGCGTTATGTCCAAGTAACCTGTTGCTTGTTTGTTTTATTTATGCTTTTTTATTCTGATATTTTTGTAGACTTTTTTTATTTATTTATTTTAAAAGCACCTTGGCGAAAACACATGCGTATCTATGTATATATGTATGTATGTATGTTAGCATGCGTGTGTGTATAATATATAATATTATATATATATTATATATATATATATATTACTATATATACATACATCTATATATACTATACATATATATATATATATATATATATATATATACATACATACATACATACATACATACTACATCCATCATACATACATACATACATACATACATACATACATACATACATACATATCAACGGGAGAAGTAGTTGTTGATGCAGTATGTATTTACTGAGAATTTGCCTGAATTCTCTGAATCAAACGAGTGAATATGTTTGCGATATTACCTCCGACAAGAAGGTTTTGCGTTTATTTGTCTCTTTCTTTCTTTGTTAACATAATCAGGGAATACCTTTTGCAGGCATTATTACCAAAATATTAAAAATGGGAATCGTGACTAAAACAAGTTATTAGAATATTAGAGAGAGGAGTTTTTTATTTTCCAAATTTTGGGCGGGGGGGGAACTTTGTTCTTGCTCTGATATGTTTATCGCGTGTCGTTTTGAGAACCACATTATATAGTAGAGCTGTCTAACTGAAATAAATTTTTGTAATGCCTCAGTTAAAGTATTTTACGAATTAAGGACGGTTATGATTTTAGGATATAACAGTAAATTATATGGTCGTTATTTATTCTGAATCATTGGAAACTTATTAGGTGAATAATAGTGATTACGAATGAGTAAGCAAAGTTCCCTTCTTCTGTCGATTTATATCAGATTATTGACGCCCTGTGTAACTAACGTGGTGTAGCTCTCCTTAGCTCGCCTCTCTTCCCTCCTCTCGACTCTCTCTCTCCCTATCTCTCTCTCCTCTCTCCTGACACACAATACATCACATACAATATATATATATATTATAATATATAATATATATATATAATATATATGTGTGTGTTTGTGTGTGTGTGTGTGTGTGTGTGTGTGTGTGTGTGTGTGTAATTGGTATAGCCACTGCCTTCTTAACTTGTTGAATTTTTCGCGCGTTTTGTGATACGCTGGTCACTACAAAGCCTTAAGATCCATTGCAAGAAATATGAAGAAATTATGATGTCCGGTAGCGTCTACAAGACAATATAACTTCTTCATATTTATTGCACTTGGATCTCAAGGCTTTGCAGTGACCAGGGTATCTAAAAAAACGCTAAGAATTCGAGAAGTTAAGACGGCATTGTGGATATAACAATTACACATGTATCTGGTAAAAATTGGCCGGTAGATTCTACTTTTTTTTTTTTTTAAGCTGCACAAGTGTTACGTGTTTCATTCTGGTTAGTAATCGGTACAAGACGTATTGCAGAATTTTACTGTGTGTCGTTTCTTGCTATACACGATTTATTTATTTTCAATAAAATTTATGACTTCCACTTAATGCTTAACGAGTTTATTTGATAGCTCAATGGAGCAAAACCTGTTCTGTTAAAGATGGTTAATTATAGAACACAGCAAAGCACTAAATCTTCATCGATTTTGATGTGGTGAATCGGGGTGTTGACTTGGAAAAGTGAATGGCATTCTTTTGAAACTGATAACTTTCATGTTCCAGAATATTTGCACTTTTCAGGTATTGGTAGTAATTTTGACCATGAACCTATTGTTTTCTCTTCTGTCTTTTAATCGTTACGCCTTTGTAACCATCGCAGAAACACCGTTTTATTTTTTCTCTCTCTTTTAATCGTTACGCCTTTGTAACCATCACACAAACACCTTTTTAGGACAGGGGAAGGAAGGACGTAAACTAGAACATGAGATCATGAGTCATTGTAACAGGTGTAGCTACACCTAGCACGTCGATGACCAGGTGAGTCCCACATAGCGGATTTTGGATAAGAACTAAAGGGTTCGTACACTCAATTTTATCAGTTTGCCGAAAGAAACTTATTTTCAAATATAGAAAACCAATTAACACTAGGAGCCGAGATTATTATGGTTGTTTTTCTTTTGTTGTTTTGTTGTTTAATTGTACCCAGTCCTTGATTTTTTTTGTTAAATAACGCGTGCATAAGTAAAATGAAAAATCTTCTAATAAATCAAATCTTATTTTTCTTAGTTATTGAATTTTATGGTTCGTTTTGAAAATATTCTTATTAGCTTATTGTGATTTTTAGATTATTTGTAATGTTCTACCTTATGTTCATGGATCGATTTGGTTTTTGTGTATTTTTGTATTTTTTGTTTTTTTTAAATTTCGTATTCCATGTTTGTCAAATCACTTTGTAATGACGTTGCAATATTTCTGTTTCATGTTTGTATACTCATACATATGTCGATAATATGTAGACAAACATTGAACATTAGAAAAACTTCTAGCTCTCGTAATGGCGTGACAAAGGACTGAAATGATATTTTATTTTCGGTATCCCTTTTAGTTTTCTGTCTTCACTGATCAAACTTTATTATGTTAACCATTCATTATTCTTTAAATGCAGTAAAATTATCCCTTGAATTACACCGGACGTGATGGTTCGTGAAGAAAAAGAGTAGATACGTAGACAAAGGATAGAGATAGATAAGTAGATTTTCTCCAGTTCCGCTGATTTTCTTTTCGGAATCTGTTGCCAGATTCCGGGGAGAATGTTGCCCCGGCTCCCATATCCACAAATCCGGAAGCGTCATTTTCCGGCGGACTTCATACCGTTGCGAAGTTGTAATGCGGTCGTTATGGAACATGTTATTATCGTACTGGCCGTTCCCTTTGCCTCCGAATTCACCGCATCTTGGCCCTCCCCGTCCGCCTCAACGGCGACACAAATCCCACCAAGTGACGTGTAAGACGATCAACAGAAACAAGGAATTGGTAATACCCCGGACGTTGGGCTTTGCTGGGTTTAAGAAGTAGGGAAAGGTGCTGTAAAGGAACCTTTTTTTTTCAGCGTTTATTTCTCTGTTTCAGGCTTAGTTTTTATGAATGAGCGCTGCAACGTTTTCATAGTAATAGAATGTATAATTTTTTCAAGAGTTTAAATTGTAAATTTGAATTTAAAAATCCAAAACCCCTTTAGCCTTATGTATAAGTGTGTACGTACGCTTGAGCCGATATGGCTTGAGCTGTTCTATGTGTAATGACTTTTCTGGAATTAACTTCAATTTGAAGTGTTTATATTTGATTTCGTGTGTTTTATATTTTAACAGGCAAAGTAATAAATTTACTTAAAGGACTTCAATGAATTTCTCTATTGGGATTAGTTCTTTAGAGGTACTGTTCTGCAGAGATTCATCGTTCCATAGAATTTCAGTGGCATTTTGCTTTCAGTGCCTGTCTTGAAAAAAAAAAAAAAAAAAAAAATAGGGTTGACTTTTTATAATTAGTATTATGACTAGAGGTTTAATGGGTTGGATCTTGAGAGAGAGAGAAGAGAGAGGAGAGAGAGGAGAGGAGCGAGAAGAGAGAGAGAGATTTCTCGTTCCATAGAATTTCAGTGTCCTTTGGCTTCAGTGCCTGTTCCTTGAAAAATAGGGTTTGGACTTTTTATAATTGTTCATTATAGCGTAAGGTTTAATGGTTGGACTTGAGAGAGAGAGAGAGAGAGAGAGAGAGAGAGAGATTCATCATTCCATAGAATATCAGTGGCATTTGGCTTCAGTGCCTGTCTTGAAAAATCGGGTTGACTTTTTATAATTAGCATTATGACTAGAGGTTTAATGGTTCGACTTGAGAGAGAGAGAGAGAGAGAGAGAGAGAGAGAGAGAGAGAGAGAGAGAGAGAGAGAGAGAGAATACAAATAATGCCTCGCATAGCAGGGTGTTGTATTTGTCTTGTACGATTGCTGTGAAATTGATTGAATAGAATTACTTCTTGAGCCACAGCAGTAGACGTTTTATTTCATGTTCTTATTTGGACTTTTTATGGTAGTTTATGAATTACTATTTCTCGCCTGGTGAAATTTCTTGAATGGAAGTTTTGCAACTAATAACCGGGATTTTTTTATTTTTTTATTTTTTTTATTTTTAATTTACGCCCGATCAGTAAACTCTGCCATGCTCTCCCAGTATTCTTTAAAATAGGTATTTATATTCACAATATTTGATGTGGTGAAATTATTATTATTATTATTATTATTATTATTATTATTATTATTATTATTATTATTATTATTATTATTATTATTATAGTTTATTGATACTGCTGTCATGTTTGGTTAACCAGCTGGCGCCAAAGATTTATCCTATTGTTAAGACCGAAGTTTTGTTCCGCGCATGAACAAATAATATTTTTCCTATGATTATTACTTCAAGTGAAAGAATTCGAAAATACGATTATACAGAATTCTGTTCATTCAAGAAATACCTAGTAGAGTTTTCCGTGGTAGCAGTCAGCACAATATTAGTGGCAAAATTGAAGTCATGCGCATCCGGTGTTTGTGTGACGTCACCTTTACAAAAGTTTCAGAGTTCAATTTGCACGAGTGTAGGAGAAATATTCGCTGCTACTCGATGCAAACTTTGGCGGCAAAATGTTGGGAGATGTTTGGGAAGTGCTTGTTTCACACCGCCTTAAAATACATGGATGTTTATTTATTTATACTATATGTCTTTTGTCCCGTTATCATTTTTTTTTTCCTCAGATGGACGTTTTACTCATTTGGACGTCCTGTTCCTTGCAACTTTGCTAAGCAAGTTAAAGGTCATTTTTGGCTTGTTCCACATAAATATTTACTCGTGTTGAATAATGATAACAATAATAATAATAATAACTATTATTATTATCATCATCATCATCATCATCATCATCGCCATCACCACCACCACCACCTTCATCATCATCATCCTTATATCATTATCATCATCATCACCATCACCACCACCACCACCATGCCCCCCCCCACCACCACCTTCATCATCATCATTCTTATATCACTATCATCATCATCACCACCACCACCACCATCATCCTTATATCACTATCATCATCATCCTCTTATCGCTGCCATCATCACCACCCTCATCACTAGCATCATCATCAGCGTCATCATTATCTTTGTAGTAGTGGAAGTTTATACAATTCATATGGTTTGTATTTTGTTAGGGATTTTTTTTTCCATAGCCCTAAATTCCGTATTTCATTGTTTTTCCAGTGAAACAAACCCCTTCCCTTTGCTGTTATTTTTGCATAATGTGGGTTCTTTCGTGTATTTTTTTCTTAGTAAGCATGGCCATTCTGATGTTGCGGCAACCCAGTGTTTATCCTCCCACAGGTCAGGTTAACAATATAGAGCAAGCTTCAGCTGCTCCACATAGTGTTCCGTCCATCGTATTGACACACCTCTTGATGAACTACTTTCCAAGTGCATGTACGAACTCAATTACTCTTTGATACCACTATGGTTTGTCTTCCTACTCGTTTACTAATACCTTCAGCTATCCAGAATTGTTAACAAATGCAATACCGATAAGTTTGCAATTAGATATTTCAATACAATACTCGTATGTGGGCGAAGATTTAAAAGCCAGTTTCTTGTCTTGTGTCCCATAGTGAGACGAACAAAAAAGATTGTTTAGTGTATGTATGTATATATATGTGTGTGTAGGATTCACAACAAGTGCTTCATTTTTCGTGTGGGACTTCAGCTTAGTTACGTATCTGTTTGCTTATGATAATTGAAGCCCACGTCAACAAGGAATTTAAATCTCCATCCTGGCTTGTCCCTTGATCCTCTTTCTTAATCTTTTGGTTAAAGAACATGCCGCCCATATTAACAAACTGTAACACCCCCCCTTTCTGTTTTTGTATATAAAGGTCTGTCAACTTCTAATATATTTAGTTTGAACTTTAAAATGTAGAATAAATACGAAAGTACTTGTTCCAAGTCCCCAGTTTTTCACTCAGTTTTCTACCGTGGATTTAAGTATAATATTCTTCTATATAGGTAGAGATATATATAGATATATTATATATATTATATATATATATATATATTATATATGGGTGTGTGTGTGGTTGTGTGTGTGGTGTGGTTAGGGTTTGTGTGTGGTTTTGGTGGGTGTTGTACAATATTATATATATAATATATATATATTAATATATATAGATATATATTTGATAATAATATTATGTGTGTGTGGTGTGTGTATACACACACACACACACACACACACACATATATATATATATATGTGTGTGTGTGTGTGTATGTATGTATGTATGCATGCATGCATAAAATGTCCAATATGTAATGTGATATGAACTATGCATATGAACCTCTATAACAATAAACTACTGTGTAATTATTCGAAATATGAGATCCTAACTTCTTCGATGAAATTATGGCCATCTGGAGAGTAGTGTCATGTTTTTATGCTTATCCAAAATAAATATACCAACCGAAGTCTAATTCAACCACTGCGTGAAAACCTGTTGATGAGAGCAACAATGAATCAGTCCCCTGTTTCGAGACAGCCTTCATTAATCTAGAGGTGAAATTACGGAGCTCTGATTAAACTCGTTGTCTGAGGGAAAGGAGAGCTTTGACTGCTATTTATAGGAGAAGCCCAGCCCCCTTACGTGATGATTACAGCACATAATAATGTATCTCTCTCTCTCTCTCTCTCTCTCTCTCTCTCTCTCTCTCTCTCTCTCTCTCTCTCTCTCTCTCTCTCTCTCCATAAACGAAAACCTGCAATTAATTGGTAGTATTAATACCGTGGCTTTTATGTAATGTGCTAATTTAAAAATGAAGCCAGGTAAAGGGGGATTATTTTTATTCTTCCAATTGATATGTCGTTTTAAAAGAGCATCATAGGTATTATTATTATTATTATTATTATTATTATTATTATTATTATTATTATTATTATTATTATTATTATTATTATTATTATTATTATTATTATTATTACTATTATTATTATTATTATTATTATTATTATTATTATTTATTTTGGTCTATCACAGTCCTCCAATTCGACTGGGTGGTATTTATAGTGTGGGGTTCCGGGTTGCATCCTGCCTCCTTAGGTGTGCATCACTTTTCTTACTATGTGCGCCGTTTCTAGGATCAGACTCTTCTGCATGAGTCCTGGAGCTACTTCAGCCTCTAGTTTTTCTAAATTCCTTTTCAGGGATCTTGGGATCGTGCCTAGTGTTCCTATGATTATGGGCAGAATTTCCACTGGCATATCCCATGTCCCTCTTATTTCTATTTTCAGGTCTCTATACTTGTCCATTTTTCTCCATTCTTTCTCTTCAACTCTGGTGTCCCATGGCATTGCAACATCAATGAGTGATACTTCGTCCTGATTTTGTTGATCAACGTCACGTCTGGTCTATTTGCACGTATCACCCTATCTGTTCTGATACCATAGTCCCAGAGGATCTTTGCCTGATTGTTTTCTATCACTCCTTCAGGAAGGTGCTCGTACCACTTATTACTGCAAGGTAGCTGGTGTTTCTTGCACAAGCTCCAGTATTATTACTGTTATTCGACTGGGTGGTTTTTATAGTGTGGGGTTCCGTGTTGCACCCTGCCTCTTGACGAGTCCATCACTTTTCTTAGTACGTGCGCTGTTTCTACGAGCACATTCTTATTATTATTATTATTATTATTATTATTATTATTATTCAGAATAGTTTTCAGCGTAAGGTTTTCAAGCCATTTTTTTTTATCAGGCTAGTATATAGTGTTTACGGTGTAATTCGATTACGTAAATACGATTGGGCAAATTCCAGGATTACGTACTGCATACTATTTCTGTTTTCAAGTATACAATACCACCTGACAGGTGTGTTCTCTGCAGAATTACTAGTTTGCCAAAACAAGTATTAAGTCTGCCGCTGCTTTGTTCTTATGTAACTGGAAAATATGCTTGTCTGCATGTCGATTTACGACTTAACTGACATAATTTGAAAGCTTGTTTCGTGTACCTAGGTCTGATTATACACACGCGTGCCATGTTGTGATGTTTTGTTAGTCTTGCTTAATTTGCGAATGGATGCACCGAAGTCTTTTTTTTCTATTCACCTGAGGAGCCACTCCTCTTTCATCCCTGTCTTGTATCTCTTAAATGTTTAACATAGTTTTATTACACGAAATCTGTTCGGTTTTCCCGTTTAATATATCCCATGTGAGAGTGGTCTTTTTACGGGCCCT
>NC_087200.1:88721065-88773565 GCF_015104395.2 Macrobrachium nipponense | reverse complement strand
ATATATATATATATAATATATGCGCACGTGTGTGTGTCTGTATGTATGTATGTACGTATGTATGTATGTATGTATGTATATACTACACACACAGACGCATATATATATATATATATATATATATATATATATATATATATATATATATATATATATATATATATATATAGTCGTTCAGTGGAGAAATTTTATACGAATCTTCAGAGGGTGTCCATGATACAAGTTGTAAAAGGATCAAGTTTATTGCTACGAAACGTTTCGCACATGAAACATTTGTGCATCATCAGTCTGTGAAAGAGCTGTAAGACAGATAAGTAACATACAATGTTGTATGTTATTTATTTGTCTTATTGCTCTTTCACAGACTGATTATGCACAGATGTTTCATGTGCGAAACGTTTCGTAGTAATAAACTTGATCCTTTTACAACTTGTGTCATGGACACCCTCTGAAGATTTATATATATACTACCTATTTTATTGGAAATATATCTTTTTAAGAATATAAAGATCCTTCTGTCTGGTAGGAGATATTATTTTTGTGGTTGATGTTAACGCTTTTTGAAGTTGACGTCGTACCTGCGTGATTATTAGCGGGCGTCGACGACTTGCAGTCATTCATTAATTGATGGTGTAATAAATGGCTGCAACATCTCTTGTAGCACCGACGCCGGTTGGTTGTTGTTTTCCACTTCCGAAGAAGATATTAGGTTTTTGTGTGTGTCTGATATCTGTATTACGTTTAAAATAATTAACGATTTTTCGTAAAGTTTTGTGAAAATATCTTCCAGGGAGAATAGATTACATTTTCGGAGCAGATGCAGAGTAGGGAGACAGTGGCAGGCTTGAGAGATCCTAACCTTTCCTAGAATGGCGTAGTTCCTCGGTAGTCCCGAGTTCGATTCCCCGCTCCGCCAACGTGGAATAAGAGGAATTGGTTTCTGGTGATTAGAAATTAATTTCTCGGTATAATGTGTTTCTGATCCCACAATAAGTTGTGGGTCCTCTTGCTAGGTAACCAAGTGGTTCCTGGCGACTTAAAAATATCTAATCCTTCGGGCCAGCCCTAGGGGAGCTGTTAATCAGTTCAGTGGTCTGGTTAAACTAAGATGTACTTTTTTTTTTTTTTTTTTTTTTTCTTTTGCCTAGAATGCCGTGCCCTGACTTAACCAGACCTCACCTTCCTAACCTAACTTAGGGCGTCGTGCCACCTTTAACAACAACAACAACAACAATAACACACACACACACACACACACACACACACACACACACACACACACACGTAACACTAAACCCTACTCTGCATACTACCCGCATTTTCTTTTGGGTCAAGATCCAGAATCTTTTTATCGCTTCAATTATTATTATTGATATATATAATTCAGAAAAAACGACGCTTTGTACTGTGTAGGGAAGAATATGGGAAAAATGCTGATTATATCGGTAGTTTAAAGCAATCGCGTCCTAGCATTTGGAGAAGTCGTATATGATGTGGAGTATATGGTCAACTATACTATTGGCAAAAACAGTAGTTTGTAATCTTGGACTGTGCTTTCTACTTGTTCTTGCTTTGTCATAATTGGTATGTTATTGCAACTTGTAGTGAAAGTTGCATTTAGTTGTCCCAACACACTAAGTAAAATCTTAGTATTCTATTGTGTATTTTGTATCAGTAACTTATCGTTTGTATCTATTATAAAATTGGGGTAAAGTAAGGTCAGAAAAGCTGAAATTTAGAACAGTGTGGTGGGCTTAATTACTATATATGATGGGTTAAAAATGAATAGCAACAATCTCTCTCTCTCTCTCTCTCTCTCTCTCTCTCTCTCTCTCTCTCTCTCTCTCTCTCTCTCTCTCTCTCTCTCTCTCTCTTCGTATGCTAAACAAAAAACTGATTACCATTTTCATGCATTTGATATGACGAGCAATTTAGATTTAATGGAAACAATTATTTGCCTTTCTCTCGTAATGAATGACAGCGCAATATTTCTAGGCGAGTGCTTGAATACTGGCTAGAAGTTATGTGGAGGACACTGAATATGTCCTTGCCGTACGTTTTGTTTGATTTCGTAGATGACTGTTTCTGAAGTCAAACGAAGAATGTCAAAGTAAATATGTGCTTTTGTTGTTGAATGAAAAAAAAAGAGAGAATAGAAACGACGCGGAACAAAGAATACCCTCAGTGTCTCGTGCTTTCGATTGACTTATGATTAAGTGAAGGTTTAATCATATTGTGAATCAGACGGAGAATGAGAGACTGCCCTTAGTTGAAAGAGGCCATGAGGATTCCGAAGAAACCATCGGGGCCCGGAGAGCCCAAGTTCCATCTGTTCGAGTCGTTTCGCGAAGCTGTAATCTCCGTCGTGGAGAAGCTCAGGTCTTCTCTCGCGGATAAATCAGCTTCTGTGAAGGAAGGAGGAGAAGAAGAACAGGAGGAAGAGGAAAAGGAGAATGGGAAGATAAAATTTCCCTTCTCCAAAACGCCTTTGGATCTTCTTCCTGAATCTGCATTGACTGCTGAGGATTTGTATTACAAGGTGTGTTTTGGAGCGACCGATTTTTTGCTGGTAGAAGAAGTTTGAACTTTTTCGTTAAACAGAGAAGTATAGCAAGCATTAATGCAAAAAAAAAAAAAAAAAAAAAAAAAAAAAAACGCAAAAAAAAAAAAAAAAAAAAAAAAAAAAAAAAAAAAAAAAACGTGAACTTGTGGGGGAAAGGTAACAGAATTTTTGTGGCCCACTTGCGCAATTCATGGATTGCATTGTATGTACGTAAAAGATTCTTTTCCTTTTCAGTATGTTATTCACATAAATAAATTGTGGCTGGGTATTTATTATGACATGATGTTCATCAAAGGACAGATTCGGTATTTGTAGTTTGGAGTATTTTTGTGCTTATTTTTTTTTGCATGTTTGAGTATATCAGAAAGCTTTGATAGGGGAAGAGTAATGGAAATTTAGACAAGGTCGGCGTTAGTGGGTTGAGTGTATTTAAAAGATTTGAGTTATGATTTGTAGCAGACATGATTTGATAGGTCTTTAATAACAATTAGAAGTTTTATAATGGATTTTATGTAACATTTCGGAGACGGTAGCGTCGTTCTGCTTACAGATTTCTGCCTTGCTCTGGGCCGAGTCGTTTGTCCCGTTTGTCTCAGTGTGGGCCCAGCCCAATTTTAAGACGATGGTGTTTCTTTGGTTGTTTAATATTCATTTGCGGGAAGTTGTTAATAATACCAGTTAGTTTAATGATCCACGTGCGTGGAGTGATAAGTTCAGTTAAAGGAAAGAGCAGAGGATGTACGTGCAAGGTCTCAGGATGAGAGAGAGTATAATGTGGATGAGAGGTGAGAGAGCAAGTTAATATTAGAAGAGTTTACATTGTTGATTGGTGATGATGAACAAAAGTTCAATGAAGAGTAAAAATGCTTTAAAGTCTTTGTTAAAGGAAGAAGTTGAAAATGAATGTTAGCCAACGCAAGCCTGAGGAAGTGATGTAAATGGAGTGGTGAATCTTTCATAGCTATTGGAAGGCGCATTTATATCATTTTTAGCAGGCGAATGGTCACAAATGATGGTTGAATGATCGAAGAGGCAAATATATGCTGAGGCAGTGAGATCAGTAGGAGCTCCGCTACAGTTTCAGCTAAGGAAAATTCAGAGTAGTCATAAGTTGGAGTGACACTGGCAGTCTCGATGCGAATAAAGTGAGTTTGTATAATGTAAATGAATAATGCACCTCGGAGGTAAATTGTATTTCTGATGTATTTGGAGTATGAATCGTTAAATGGTTAAGCTGTATGTAAAAAAATTATTGTAGGTCAGAGCATGTATCAGTGTATGAAAAGGTGTGGTTATGCGTCGAAAATAGGAGAGATTAGCTAAGTGCAAAATACATACTTTAACCCTCTAGAGTGTTGTGGAGGAGAAAGGATACAGGATCTAGAAAGCACGTGATAACAGGAAGGTAGGAATGTTAAAATAAAGATAAAACTCCTTGGGATCCGGAAAGCAAAAGAGTTCATTCTAGGCAGGATGTCACCGTGTGGGGAGTGGATGTGAAAGTGTGAGCAGATTTTTGTACTGAAGAATCTTTTATCTGTAAAGTTGCTTCCCGGTGGATCACCATTTTGCAGTCTTTCGTTTCACGTCATGTTATAGCAGTTCCATGGTTTATAAATTATTATTGATTTCTTCATTGGAATATAATACATTTTATAGAGGCTTACAAGTTTATCTTTTGATTATATAGTATCACATTAAATATGCGTAACTGTGGTTGAATGGGAAGCTAACCGTAAAATTTACGTACTTTTAACGGTAGGTCGAAGGATTTATACTCCAGTTTTACTGAATAATGAATTGATAAACGTTTTACCAAATTTCCATGCGTGTTCAGGCATGCACTATCTTATATAATATGCCAGAGACGTTTATATTTTTTACCATCCTTCTTAAGCATTTTGTCCTTTTGTTTTTGGACGAAGGTATAAGATCACTGACCAGTGTTTACCCTTTCAGGCAGCTTTGTGGGATAATGCGGAGTTACTGGAAGATCTGCTGAACGGCGAACAGATAAGTCACCTTGATTGTCGAGATGCTTGGGGACGTACCCCATTACACGCAGCAGCTACAACAGAGTCGTCCCGTTGCCTTAGAATTCTCCTTCAGGCAGGGGCTGATGCCAATATGGCCTCGGGACCTCGTGCAGAAGGAAGAGTAAGGATGACAGTGGTTTGGTTTGTTGTGTTGCCTAGGAATGTTATCGATTATACCGTATCTAGTCATATGTGTGGTATCGGCATTTCTCTGTAAAATATTTTTGATTAAGATAGTATGCGAAATGACCTTTAGAAATGTCTGACTAAATATGTAACAACTCAAGTGATTATATACTAAAGCTGGTGTATTTTTCAGACTTGCCTTCACATAGCTTCTGAACATGGTGCTGTGGAGAACATACGTTTGCTCCTGGATTATGGAGCAGATCTACTAGCAAAAGATGCAAACGGTCTTACGGCCCTGGATCTGGCTGAGCAAGGCGAGCATACGCAGTGTATGACAGTCCTCAAAAATGCTGCAGGTATGAAGTTCAGTTCTTTTTGTTTTATAGTCAGTACTGTGTCAGTTGATCATTGAGGGTGCATATGTTCTATGCACTTAATTTTGAGTCACTGAACATAAAGTCTGCTTTGAGATGAAAAAGGCAAATCGTTATCCATGAGTATGCTTCATTCATAAATTTTTGGTCAAATAATCACTTGCAGTTTCCGTTGACAAGGGTTTGCAACATACCAGTTAATGGGAACAGCCTAGGTTGTGTTCCACATTTATATTATGTAATGTGAAAAATTGCTGCTCTATAATCTTCATTACCATAGTGGCCTTTATGTTCGTGATGCTATAGAACACAATTGATTATTTTCTTTGTTACTTTTCTTCACTGACTTTGTGCAGTGTTCCTAAAGCTTTTGAGCAAAAACAAAATTGTAGGATTCAACAATGGCTATTGGCAGTAACAAGAATACACGGTTTCATGAAACACTGAACAGACCAGATTCACTGTTATAATAGCTGTCCATGTTAATAGTACATTGCTGGGGTTGTTCAATTTAATCACCTGCACAACCAAACGGCAATAACCTCGTGTAAGAACAGACTTTTTGGTAAATGGTGAAATGGCCATTCTGATATAGATGATTAAATACATTAAAATGTGTGGATTGACAGTTTTCCCCAATTCCCCAGCCATTGTGGTGCTTGACTTCATCCTCTATTGATCCATGACCATTAGTAACATGGTCTGGGCAAATTATGGGTTTCATTTGTTTCAGTTACATGTCAATTTATTTACCATGATTGATGCATGTGTGACAACTTATTTACTGTGATTGGTGTTGTATATTGATAACAGATTTTAGACAGTCACCATGAATGAACCTTAGAACACATGCCAGTGTCAGAGAAGTTTCAGTAGACATTGTTCTAATTGGGGGATCCATGCTACCTGGTTTTGGTCAAAGGATGCCTATTTTCTGTCAGTGGAGAGAAGCTCTGCTTTTTATGTGTCTTGACTAAAGGAGTTTTGCTGAAGAGGTGTCCATGTTTTTAGGGTCTTTTCAGTTGGTGGATTTCCATAGAGTACACCAATTTCAGCACAGGTTTAAAAGAAGGCTTAGTGTACTTTTATAAGGACCTGCCTCATATGAGATCTGACTTGATTTTTGGGGATTTCATTAGTAATCTTCAGAATCATTTGGTCAGCTTATATCCTCTTTCTAAGAACTGAGGGTTTTGCTTGTCGTAAGAATTTCATCCAAAGGCATCTTTTCTTCAGATATAGAAATGTCACAAACTATATTTCTCTTTCCACTTGAATACTTCATCAGGATTTACAGGGAGTTGAGGTAATTGTAGAATTAATGTAGATGAACCATGAAACAACAGAATTATTGTCCTGGACGTAGTTGGACAGCTTTAAAAGGTTTTATGTCATATATTACCAGTCAAAAGTGAATACTTCAAGCTTTTCATTCAAATTTTATTATGAGGTTAATGGAACCTGTATTCATTTGAGCTCATGTTGTGATGTACATCTGCACAAGGTTCTTAAGTGTTCTTTTGTGATTGCATTGGTTTATAAGAAGCTCATTCAGAATATGATGTAGTTTCTTGTCTCAGAATTCATAGGTGAGGATAGACATTACTTCTGAGCAGAGTACTTGTTGTCCAGAAGAATAACTTCCACATACAGATTGCTGGCCTACCCTGCATAGTATTCTGTCTTCTTCAGGTTTTAGCAGCACAAGCAACCATTTGGCAAAAGCTTTTCAATACTTGTGCCCATTACCAGAGACACTATTTGTAATAAGAAATGTTGCACGAGTCTCATCTCTAGATATTAAGGCACTAGTTTGTATGTGGTTTTTGTGCTCAGCTACCAATCTGGTGGTCCTTAGTTTGAATCTCAGAATCAGAGGAATTTATTTTTGATGACAGAAATTCATTTCTCGATAGAATGTGGTTCAAATCCCACAATAAACTGTATGTCCCGTAGCTAGGTGACCAATTGGTTCCTAGCGACATAAAAATATCTAATCCTTCGGGCCAGCCCTAGGAGGGCTGTTAATCAGCTCAGTGGTCTGGTAAAACTAAGATATACTTAACTTAACTAGTTTGTAGGTAAGTTGGGAAATGTATAAGAAATATCCGAGTGTTTACATGTACCGTAGGTGTGATGACCTATTGGCCCTTAGATCTTGTGAAAACAGTTTATAGAAATGCCATCCAGACTTCCCCTGCCCTATATCATTGTCGTTGCTGTAACACAGACTAACTAGAGATGCAGCAATTCTTCTTTGTGAGATGTATAGCAAGGTCTTAGACAAAGAACCCTCCATCAGTTCAAGAGGAGCAGTCTTTAGCTGCCTTTTTCAAAGAAGTAACCATCTTTTGCTGTTAGCAGTAGATAGAAGACTATGTATTTTAGTAACTCAGTGCATGTTGCTTTCATTACAGAATTTCTGTTACGTAGAGAAGAAAGAAATGCTGTTTTGGTTATCTTCGTGAAGACCAGCACTTTTTTCAGGGTTCTTGCTTCATGGACCTGAAATGTTGTTAACTCCGGCACTTAGTGTTTTCCTCTGTAAATCAAAGAGGGGATTCATAAATGTTGAATCATAACATAAAGTTGATTGTCTCCTTGACAGTTTTCGTTATGATAAAATTTCCCTTAATGAAAGAGTTTCCTAATGATTTTTATTGTTTATTGACTTAGGAAGAAGTCACTGATCTAACATTCGCTTATGTTGTATGGAAGAATCAGAATGTTATTGTTTTGTGTTTATTACTCTTTGTCTCAAGACTTTACCATGTGAGATTAATCACCAGAATATTTTCTTAGACTTAGGAGTCTTTTATAAGACATCTAATCTGTGTTTGATGAAGATTAGCTTTTGAAGATATCGGAATTCCCTTTTTTTTTCTTTTATTTATTACCAGCACTCATGTATCTCCCAGCTATACATCCTGACACCTGGCAGATACGCAATGCCACTTTGATTATTCCTTGTTTGAAGTTACAGGCAGTCCCTGGCTTACGATGGGTTCGGCTTATAACGTTCCGAGGTTATGACGCTTTTCAATTATATTCATCATAAATTATTTCCATGTTTATAACGCATGTTCCAGGGTTGCGACACCGATCTAGTGGAAGAAATATGACTCCAGAAATGCAAAATAATCATTATTTGAAGGTTTTTTTAGGAAAAATGCCATAAAAATGCAGTTTACATAGTTTTTTATACACCCAAAGCATTAAAAGTAACGTTTTCTTATGATTTTTGACGATTTTCCGGCTTAAGTCGATTTTTGGCATATGATGCGTCTCACGAATGGAACCCCCATCATAAGCCAGGGACAGCCTGTATTTGCAAAGGGTCCTATTGATATTCCCCTTCAGTGACCAGTTACATGCAAATTAACAGGATTGGTATTTGTTTTCTAACGTTTTCTAACCTTTAGGTGAGTCCCATCTTTTAGTTCCAATAATGGATTTGCATGAGAGCAAAGTTTTGTAGAATTAAAGGATACAAGGCTGTTTCATCTATAAGACAACTCACTCTCAGCATCATTATTGGTGCCTCTCTTGTAGTTCTTATTAGTAATAAATAATGGTTACAGTTTGCCAATGCTAATTGCTATTACAAAACTTATATATTTTGTGCTTGTGGTGAATTTTCATCAATAGACTAGCACTTAATGCATAAATGTGTGATGAATCTTTCCAAAACTGGGGACACACATTTTACATGTTAGAAGCTTTGTTGTACCCGTAATCATTTGTTCACTAAGTATTTTCAAATTAAATTTTTTGGAAGTGAATTTTTGAAGGAAGGAGTTCTTTTCAGAGGCAGGATGTGATTCACATTCTTTGGATTAGAGAAGTGCATAAGTAAAAAAGTCATTTAATAATATCATTTTAGTATTGACTTTAATTGTTGTAAACTGATTTTAGATAGAGTCAGGTATCTGGAAACGTAAAACTGAGTACTATAACTTCATGATGGTATTTTGTTAAGTTGTCAGTAGTGTAGCCTACAGACAGGTAATAAGCCAATTCTGGCAATGAAGTCTTATTTAGTACCTTCTATAACTACTATTCTTTCTTTTTTTTTTTGTAGGTAAGTGATCTTGAAATTCAAGAGTACCTTAGTTTAGAGATGATTGAGGACTTGGAAGAAGAAATGTAAGAGCATTTACTGAGAGAGAACTCGTAAGTTACAACTTTTGGTATGTATTTATTCAACACAAATGTTTCTTCAAAATTATTCAACTTATTTAACATCTTTAGCAACAGCAAGTGTATTTTGAGCTCCATTTTTTTATTTTTCTTAACATAATCATTGTTGTTCTTGACCTCCTTCAAATTAAATGTCATAGAGGTACATATACTCTATCATTACTGTTAATCACACTGGTTTTAAAATCTTGAATTCATCTGTTAGAATTTCATACTATACAGTATTCTGATTATTAATTCTAAGTTATTAATCTTTGCATATCCAGTAATGTAAATGAAATTTTTCATTGAGGAGATTCATACAATATTTTATGTGCTATTGTTGTTCATGCAGATGAGTTGAAAGTCTTTGATCGAAATACCTAGTTGCCAGACTGGAGGTTTGATATTTTTGTTATGACAGAAACTCTTAGTATTATTTTGTGGCTATTTCCAGATATATGTAAAGAAAACCTATCATTCATGAGCTCCACTCATAAAAAAAAAAAAATAAAGGAAGAAGGTTTAACACAGGAGTCCCGGATGTATATTTATCTTGACCTTAATGGAATTCATTACAGTAATTAGTTCATTCTTTTACTTTCGTATAGAATGAGGTTGTTTCATTTATACGCATTAAAGTGTTCCAAGAGCCACCAGTTGCTTTTGAATTATCGGACTAGCCATTTGAATAGTAAGGATTATAGATTAAATGACCTGATAATGATGTATTTTAAAGTTTTAAGTTTCTTCCTCTGTTTTGTAGATCCTTTTTTTTGGTATAAAGATACTGTATGCTTGATTTCTATTATTATCTTTCCATGTTTTAGTTTGTGTCTTGCATTCAGAAAACTGGGCCTTAGATTTACCCTTGAAAGATTTAAAGCATAGAAACCTTTTTAGTATAATGTACCATATTTTTTTTTTCTATATTTTACAAATTAATCATTGATGGTTCTGCCTAAGTGTTGCTTTGGTATAAATGGAAGGTATGTAGATATTTAAAAAAGGGATTTTGACGTAAGGAAAAATCTATTTCTGGGCGATTGGCTCGTGTCGCCAGCGAAATATCCTTTAATCTATTATTTCTAGGGTAAATGTACTAACACATACCAGAGAATAAATAAATAAAGAAAAAGGTCAGTATAACTGACTCGCTCACCCTCCCAGAGAGTGTCGGTATGAACACTATGGCGAGTGAGACCACTACCACGAGCCAAATGCCAATAGAATTCTCCCACTACAAAATCCCCCCAAGAGGGGAGCCGACCCACAGAGTGGGCAGCACCTACTACTACTACTCCATCCCATGCTGCCGACTGCTGCGCCTCTGGTGGCCATCCTGAAGTTAGCAGACAATCTTGGCGATGGGATGGGTAGGGCGGGATTTCGCTGGGCGACACGAGCCAATCGCCCAGAAATAGATTTTTCCTTACGTCAAAATCCCTTTTCTGGCTCAGCTCGTGTCGCTGCGCGAGAATCTACCAGAGAAATAGACAAGATTGTAAAGAAATTCAACAAAATATAAAGGGTCTCAAATAAAAGATAAAATAAAAATAAATCAATATAATTGCTAATAAAGATACATATACACAGTGATACAAATAGAAATATTACTTAATTATATTTAATGCTAATAATATTTCTTAACTTAAGGTAATATACATATATACAGGAGAAATATCATATATGTACAACAATGGTATCTGTGTAAAGCTTATGTATCAAAACCATTTAAAGCAATTAATATACAAGTTGAATAAAACAAACTCAACAATAACAAAATATAAAAGAATGTATATGACTTAATATACAAAACCCGTAACCATTATAAGAAGATGTATCTCCTAGCATAAAAATAAGGAGATGACATCCACGAGATCAGTAATCATCACAAATGTGAGTGTCCCTAGCAAAAAAATAAGGGACACCCACTATATCATCATTAAAGCAGCTAAGACACAAGGTGATCGTAAATGAACAAGGCAGGAATAGACGAACTGTTGGGTGAGGCAGGTAGAAAGGAGGACTGAATCTTCTACTAAGGATTAGTCAGAGCCAGGGGAAACTATGTTACCCGCTGCAACCTGCTGAAATTTCAGGGCTTCCAAGGACTTTAAGTAATGACGTTTGAACACTGTCGGTGATTTCCATCCAGTATACTTTTTCAACTCATCGAAGTTCATATGTTGGAAATAGTTAATTGAGGTGGCTACTGCCCTGACATCATGTGCTTTTGGGAAAGAGTCAGGATTGGCTTGTTTAATGAAGTACAGGATTTGTTGCCTGATGCCTTTAATAAAGATAAAGTACCACCTTTTTCTCTCCTAAAGAGAGGACCCGATGAGGATAGGAGGTCCTAGATAGAAAGGCTCGTAACGTTGAAACTGGGCAAAGAGATATATCTTGTGGAAGGGGTATTACCTTCCATGGTTCCCACCTCATCAAAGGATCTTCATTCTTAGCTAAAAAGCTACGTTCTGGTGAAAGTAGCACTTCCCCTGTGGGAAGGAACTGAATATGATCCGGATCTCTGGATAAGCCGACAGTTCTGAAATTCTAGCTCCTGAGGCCAAGCTTAATAAAATAGGGTTTTTCTTAACAGCATTATAAATGAGCATGTGTCATTATTGGTTTCTGAAGCCAGTTTTAGAACATCGTTTAAGAACCATGATACTGACGTAGGCCTTACAGAAGGTCTAAGTCCCTCAGCACAGGCCTTGGGAATAGACGAGAAGTAGGAATCTGTCAAGTCTATGTTGAACCCAAATTGAAAAATCTTTTTCAAGGCTGACTTGTTTGTCGTAATTGTGCTAGCTGCTAAGCCTTTTTCAAATAAGGATCTGAAAAAGGATATAGCTGAATTGATTGTCATGATCTTAATATCTGATTCTTTCATGGAAGGTTGCTAACTTTTTGACAGCAGCATCATACTGTCTCAAAGTTGAATCTCTCTTATCTGATTCCAAGAAGAGAATATTCTGAGGGTCAATATTCGCATCCCTTTTCGCTGCAAACTTCATGAAATCCATAAAGTTAGGGTTTTGAGAATCCCTGAGGAAGCGAACACAGTCTTCGTTGTACTGACTGGGAGAGCTTGGGATTGGGGATCCGAAGAGGAGGCGGAGACCCAGTTCCAGGATGAGAGGATACCAATTGCTCTTCGGCCAGTCTGGGGCTACTAGAGCCACTTGACCCTTGAATGTCCTGAGTTTGTTTAGCACCTTCATGAGAAGATTCACCGGAGGAAAGACATAAATCTTCTCCCAGTTGTTCCAATCTAGAGCCAGGGCGTCCGTGGCATAGGCCAGAGGGTCCAGGTTGGGGGCCACATAACACGGGAGTTTGTGGTTCGCTTGGGATGCGAAGAGATCTACCTATAGTCCTGGAACTCTCTGAAGAATCCATTGGAACGAACTGTTGTCCAGTGACCATTCCGACTCTAGAGGTACTGATCGGGATAGAGCATCTGCTATGACGTTTCTCACTCCAGCTATATGGGTGGAGGAGAGATGCCAACTGAACTTGTCCGCCAAGGGAGAATATGGCTACCATGACATGGTTTAGATGACGTGACTTGGAGCCTCCTCTGTTTATACAATGTACTACCACTGCGCTGTCCAGGACTAGCTTTATGTGGGAGTACTTTGGCGGACGTAACCTTTTTAGAGTCAAGAACAGTGCCATTGCCTCCAGTAACCGTTTTTATATGGAAACTGACGGAACTGAGGTGACCACGTTCCCTGAACCTTTTTGAACTGGGAATATCCTCCCAACCGCTTAATGAAGCGTCTGTGTGGATAGTGATCCCTGGAGGAGGAAACTGAAGGGGCACTGACACCGATAGGTTCTTGACTTTCGCCCACGGCCGAAGTCGATTCTTTAGAATCAGAGGACTGAGGACAATTTGTCCCATGGAAGGCGAAAAAAAAACCTGATATTTGCCCGTGAGCGCCAAATTCTGGTTAGGTCTTTCAGTTTGGCTTTCTTATTAGGATGTTCGTCACTGATGCAAACTGGAGAGAACCCAGGATCCTTTCCTGAGATCTTCTTGAAGCCAGTTTGTGACTTAGAAATTGCTTGACTGACTTTGCTATTTCCTTCCTTTTGGACGATGGAATCGACAGAGTATGGAGGATAGATTCCATTGAATGCCTAGCCACTGAAAGTTTGACTCTGGAGTGAGTCTTGATTTGGTCCTGTTTATCTTGAAGCCTAGATATTCAGGAACTGAATCACTTTCAGTGTTGCTTTGTTGCATTCCTCGACTGTTGAAGCCCAGATCAACCAATCGTCGAGATACGCTACTACCATAACCCCTTGCGATCTGAGTTGTTGAACAACTACTTCCGCCAGCTTCGTAAACACTCTGTGTGCTACGTTGAGCCCGAAAGGAACTACCTTGAAGGAGAATGTCTGGTGGGCGCCTATCTGAAGCCTAGATAAGCCGGAAGTGTCTTGCAATAGGGATATGATAGTAAGCGTCTGTAAGATCGATAGAGGTGGTGACGGCCCCGACGGGGAAGTAAGGTCCGCACCTGCGAGATCGTGAGCATCTTGAACTTGTCGCAGCGCGAATGGCTAAGTTTAAGCGGGACAAGTCTAAGATTACTCTTCTTTTTTGTGAGCCTTTCTTTGGCACGCTGAACAAGCGACCTTGAAACTTTAATCTTTTGACTCTCGCTATAGCTCCTTTTTGAAGGAGATCCTCCGCATACTCCGTCAGTTCTTTGGAAGGAAGTTTGACGGAAAGGCCTGGATGGAGGTGGGTTCGTTAACCAGCTTCAACCCAGCCTTTTGACACAATGCTCTGAGCCCACTTGCTGAAGTTCCACCGGTGGCGAAAAGTGAAACAGCCTCCTCCTACCTGAAGTTCTTCATTGGTTCTGGTAACCTCCTCGCCTCCTCTGAAGTGTTTTTCCCCCTATTAAAGGGACCTCCCGATCCTCTCCCACGAAAGGAACGTTTACCTCTGCCTCGACCTCTTACCCGAGCGGTCATACTTCTGTGAAGATTGACTCTCGAAGGTTTGATTGTAAGCTGGAGAGATGGCATAAGAGGTGAGGGCTGAGGCTGAGGGGAGATCACATAAATTGGCTGTGATTGAGCCTTTGAAGTGGAGGGCTGGGCTGTTTGCACTAAGGGAACCGTCGGAACTTGCTGAGAAAAGCGTGGCTGCTTTTCTGGTAGGGCTGGAAACGCCGGGTGGGTTTCCTTTGCCCTTTACCTCTAGCTGCAGGATCTTGCCTCCTCCTAGCCGTAAGGCCCCAACGGTCCCTTAAGGCTCTGGTTCAACCAACCTCGTAGCCTCTGACTGGACTTCCTTCACCATCGCTTCTGGGAAGAGATCTGCTCCCCAGATGCTTGACGAGAGTAACCTATTCGGCTCGTGCCGAATGGTTGCTTCTTGTAGGACGTGCTTCCTACAATTCGTTCTAGCAGTGGCAAACTCAAACATATCTGACTGTACCGTTTGAGTCAGGGATTTGGTCATAAGTTTGAAAAGCGGCTCTGAACCATAGGCTATGGTGGCCACCTCGGTCATAGCCATAGAATTAATTGATCTGGCTAATCGCGATTTAGTGTCAAATTCAGCCTGAATAAGGCTACTGGAAGCTGGTATCTTTCACCAAACTGCTCCATAGCACAGTCCGGTTTGAGTTTGCCAGCTGAGAAGGTGTTCGGTAAGTCTTCCCATAATTCTCCGGCTGAAGGAAGTAACGGAGATGTAGGATCTGCTTCCTTCAGTTGAGGCATGGGGTCCCCCTTCTGGGCCGCTGGAATGGTAGAGGTCGCGATCTTAGTCAGGAAAGGGAGCGGGGTACTCTCATCCATCGTGAAGATCGTAAAGGGACTCTTGAAGGGTTGGATTTTCGTATTAGAAACAATCCATGTCCTCTAAACACCTGAGCCATTCTCTCTGAGCCTGGTCACGTGAATAGAGGACCGTCTCCTTTGGTACCCTATCATCTCGAATCATGGCTGAGGCGGTGAGCCTTGCGTAGCCGATGAACGGAGGCTGAAGGTCTTCCGGGTAGAACTCGAAGTCCTCTATCCTTCGAGTTCCAAATTCCGGTATAGAAATGAGACCGTCTTGGAAGGGGGCGTATGACGCTACTCTCCACAGGTTGTTCATCGAGAACGGAGGTAAGCGAGTCATACGGGGAAGCTGAGTCCACTGATTGGAAGGTGGAGAGGCTAGAGGAGCTTGGCTCAGTCCGGCTATAATGGAGTCTTGAGAAGTAATCCTATCCGACAACCGAGAGATCATTTGTTCCATGCTACTCTTTAGAGACCCAACCAGGTCGCCCACCTGTTGTAACAGGCCAGCATTGGAGTCCAAAGCCGGAGCTGCTGCGGAGGTGGAGGGGTAGCTTTGAATTGGAACCAAAGGTAGCGGAACTGACGACTCAGCCGGAGTGTGAGATCTCTCTCTGGAGGATTTACTCCTCGAGGACTTAGAGCCGGACCCAGAGCTTTAGATCTGTCTGCTCCGGGATTCCTAGCCGGAGACTTACGAGAGGAGGATGAGGGCCGAAGTCGTCGTCTTCTTAGACGACGACGACGTCTTTGTCAAGGGATTTCACTGCTTTGACCCTTGACCTTGGGTCTAACCGAAGCGTCAGGAGGAGTATACAATTCATCACCCGTAAAGCCTTGGAATAAGGATGGAGAGGTTGCAGGAGTAGAAGACAACAGTTTTATGCCCAAGGGTATCCTTTGGGTGTCCACCTTACCTACCTCGACCAACAGGTCGTCTACACCTACCATAGGTTCTACATTAATATCCAACGTCGCGACTTCCGAGGAGATATCCTGGCCTTGGTCAGTCAATGAGGCAGCCAGCTGTTGCTGGATGAAGGCGATAGTCGGGGCAGCCTCTGCTGGGTCGACGTATCCTGTCGCCTTGCCTCCGGGGAAGATTAGTACCGCCAACCTTTTCTCCAGGATGTAGGGCATACCCTTGGCGGCGTTCTTCCCGAAACCGCCGACCCAGGCCCGCAGGGTTGCCAGTGCGGTATCCCTCACTGCCGGCGCCTGGAAGAGAGGGTATACAATTAGATTTAAGAATAACTTAAAACTAAAGATAACTTAAAGTATAACTTAAACTTATAGGGCTATAAGGCCCTTTGAATTTCCTTAAGTTAGAGTAATTGATACAAACTTAAGCACTAAAACAGATGCGGACCAGCTACCGGAGATGGAATACTTACCCCATCCAAAAGCTGGCTCACCAGATCGTAACATATGGTACACGTCTCATGGTACCAGACCTGGATGTCCCCGTGCGGAGTCGCGCATGGAGCATGGGACCGGCAAACTTTGTGTCCACACGGGTCCTGAAGTGTGGCGGCGCATCCCGGATGCTCACAGTTGGTGGTCTGTAAGTGGAAAGACACATGAGTATCTTAAAGAATATCACTTACAGGCTAAAGGACAGAAGAACTCCATTGCATGCCGGAGCTCGGAAAAAATTCGGGCATAGCCCCTCCCTTACTAGCCTGAATAGGCTATAAACCCCGGAGGTATCCGGTGAAAAGAAGGGAGGGGGAATGGTTTAAGGTACTTAAAATAAACTTAACATCTTAAACCTAAAAGCTCGAACGTACCGGACTAAGTCCAGTGCGAGGCGGAGTGATAACTCAGTGAAACGGAGAGGTTAGACGAGACCGACTGTATGTTCCGGTCCACCCCGTGGGGTAGACTAAGCACGTTTCCGCTAGATGCCAGGCCTCCGGTGGTAAAGGAGCCCTAGTAAGGTGGGAAAGAGCGGGGGCATACAGGCTCGGGCTAGTAACGGAGCGACGAAGTAGTAATGGAGAGGGGGAAAGGCCAGTCCCCCCCCACCTTACCATCTGACCGGACCGAGAGCCGGAGAGGTCGAGTCCAGTCTGGGTCTGTCCCGTCCCTCTACCCCCTCCGCCTGGGGGGAGAGAGGGAGGCAGGCTCGGGTATGCGGAGCGAGCATGGGCAGGCCTAGCCACCCCCCCCAACTCTGTGGAAGAGCGGGAGGGGGGAAAGGTGACTGGACAGGCGTCTGGCTGCCTCGTGATCACATAGTGACCACGGGGCGATAAGAACAACAACTAAGCCTAAAATATAACCAACTGATCAGCGAGATGCTATCGGGAAGCAACCGAGCTGACCAGCGGTAACATAAAGGCCCAATAGGCCGTGACCTAGGCTAAGCGAGCCAGACGCCTAACTAACCTAACAAAATCACATAGATAACAATATGAATAATAAAATGAAAGAAAGAAAACAAATAGTAGGAGAAAAAATCCAGGAGTGTACGACTAACCCGAAGGAAAGTCTACCACTCAAAGCTAGCCGATGCCGATAATAAGAGCCGTGGCTAGGGTCTGGATGGAAGAGCCTACATAAGGTAAAAGACATGCATGCATGACAAAACCGTGTAGACCTTACTCTAAACAAAGCGGATAATAAAATAGAGCGTACAAAGACAGTGGGGATGCTCTGGGTATGGGAGACCAGAACGGACCCATCACGAGGCAGAACCCATGCTGCCATGCTTCCGACCTAGAGATCGTATTTATACCTAAAAACGGCAATACGTGCTCAGGGCCGGAAAAACCAAATAGCAATAAACACTGAGTACTTAACTTAGCTGCTGCGATGGCTGCACGCTCCATTGTAATAAAATCCAAACGAAAGGGCACAAAAACACAGAGAAGAAAATGGCACGTGTGTATCGTGTGCGCTAACTGAAAAGGATGGCCACCAGAGGCGCAGCAGTCGGCAGCATGGGATGGAGTAGTAGTAGTAGGTGCTGCCCACTCTGTGGGTCGGCTCCCCTCTTGGGGGGATTTTGTAGTGGGAGAATTCTATTGGCATTTGGCTCGTGGTAGTGGTCTCACTCGCCATAGTGTTCATACCGACACTCTCTGGGAGGGTGAGCGAGTCAGTTATACTGACCTTTTTCTTTATTTATTTATTCTCTGGTATGTGTTAGTACATTTACCCTAGAAATAATAGATTAAAGGATATTTCGCGCAGCGACACGAGCTGAGCCCAGAAATTCGTGTCTAGTGACTCTTTTCAGTAACGCTTAAGGTTAAATGTAGAAACTTTCAGGTTGGAAATTATATTTTATCTGAATTATTTTATTATCTGGAGCAGTCTTCTGACAATATTTATGATGCCATTAAACAAATTAAAATAAGTATAATACTAGTATATATGTACCACTTTAAAATGCCACGCATTCTTGCTTTACATTTCTTGACATTTATTTTCTTAATGTATGTATATTTCTATTTGTATGATAATTTATGCATATTGTGATTCATTTGTTATTTCCCTCTGTTGTCTTTTTTTCACTTACGTTATGTGGAAGCATGCTTCAAGTTATTAGCCTACAAGATATATGTTCATAGGGATGTACACTTATTTTCAAGAATTCATTATAACTCAGCTATGTTTTAATGAAATAGTCAATTTATGGAATGATAAATTTGAAAATAAAGTAGTGGAGATGATGACTGTTGTAGGATTAAGTTTTCTTTATTATAAAGAAAAAGCATGTTGAATCTGACAATTTTTTTTTATTATAAATATTTTTGAACTTCCATGCAAAACCAGTCCCTGAGTACAGATTATACAGTACAACATTACCATATATAATTTATGTGGATATTATAATTTCAACCTACACCAAACTCAAAACTTGCAATGAAACCATGAAGAAATTTTTCAAAATCAGTTATATTCAACTTTTCCAGCTGTCAGATTTTCAAGTGGTTTTATTCAGGTTACTATGACATTTACTTATTTCTTAGGGTAGTTTAATGATGATTTAGTGAAACAACTTTCCTATCATTTTCATCATCATCAATATTTTTACCTGAGGTTTTCCTTCTTTAATATGTTACATTTCTCTTATCTCATTCATCATGTGCATATCCTATATTATTCCCGTCTGGTTCACATTCTTTATTGTTGACCCTTCATCATATGAGCCTTCTTCCCGTCTCATCAGTTTGCTTGAAACATCTCACCTACTTCATTTATAATTTTATCCTCCAAATACACTCCAGGTATCTATATACAAGCAATTTTGTGATACCTCTTCAAAATCTCTTTTTTTTTTTTTTTTTTTTTTTTTTTGGAGGGGTCATGTCTCTTTTGAATAAAAAGTATAATCGTTCTGCTTGGAATACAAACCCATGCTTGCCAAGGAGGAGTACTACTCAGTGCAAGGCAAGCTGTGGCTGTCTCTGAATTAAATAGAAAGCAAAAGTCTACTGGGTAGGCCTATGAGTCACCTATGATCTGGGTTGGGTTAGCTCTTCCATTTTTTTTCTCAGCCATCTTAGTGTGTGGTTTGTCACTGACATTCATCTTGTGCTAGTTGAGATTTTCTTTTGTGTGCACCGTGTTCATGCCTTTGTTCTTTTTCACTGCAGGATTCTTGCCCTTCCAGTGCCTTTTCACCCGTAAGGTTGGCTGTAAAAAATCATTTTACTCCATATTGCATCATTAACTCATATTTTATGTACAAATCATCAAAATCCTTATTTCATTCAAAGTATCATTATGGCCTTCTCTCTCTCTGTACAGTGCCTGTCTGACTGCCTTTATAATCTATTAAACACCAGTAGATTTCCAGGTAGTATACATACTTTGCATTGTTATTTTAGTTATTTCCCAAATGGAATTTGAGGCACAAAGTACACTAGGCAGAAAACAATAGAGACATCATTTCACACATCTAAGCCTGTAAAGGAAAAATTTATTGTTAAATCCAGTGTGATGATAGCGACATCGTTTCATTGCCATGGAACAGAGCCTAACTAATTGTTAATTTCAAAATCTTTCTTATTATTTTTTCCAGTACCTGTTCATACTTTCATACCATGCTGCATCTATCTTACTGCTCCCTGCTTTTCACTTGGAGTAATAACCTTTTTGCTATTTATATTATTATATATTTAGCACTTCTATTGATAGTCAATAAGTTTGTACCAAATTTCCCTCGTCACTTTTTTTATATTCTCAGATGTTCTAGTCAACTCCTGAGTAACTAGTTTTTCAGTTATTATCACAAATTATTTATTATGTCAGATAATACTAAAGCCATAACATTTTTCCTCTCACCTTTTCAGATGATTTCTTTGAGTCCTTGTCTTATTTTCTTCTTCCATTTCATATTTACTCTTGTTCTGTAGTTTTTAAAAGCATTGTTTCATAATTTCTTTTCTTGGCTGTCAATTTTCTTTCCCCTTTTTCACATTTGTGCTTCCTATATTGTGGTAGGTTGTTTTGCCAGTCAGTGGTTTGCTCTTTTTGAAGGTTTATTTTGAATAGTAATAAAGTTTTTCTGTTCTAATTTCTTCATTATAATTCATTGTGTACTGTGTTTTGCTTCCTTGCCATTTTTTCTTTCTTCCCATATCCATTTTGTGATACCAAGCATTTTCCTTCCTTCCACTTTCATGTAAAGTTTCTAACTCTATTTCTTACATCATTTACATCAATCTCATTGTCTTTGCTGCCAGTCTCTTTTACTTATTCTTCTTTTCTGTGTAAACTTCTACAATCCATCCTTTTTTGCTCTCCAGCCCTATATAAGTTTGGTATCTTGACTCAGTGGTTTAGTTAATCTACATAAAGTAATTTTTATAATCTTTATGATTTTCTTCATATTTTCAATTACCTTATGTATCTCTTCATTCTACTACCACGTCTCTGTTTACTTGTATCCTTTTCAAATTGTCACACAATATAATTCTTCTACTGCCTTTAGCAAGCCTTACTTCTTATGGTTCCAGTCTACATGTTTGCTGGAACTTTCTTTTGTCAGTTTTGTAAGTTATGTCTGACAAATTAGTCCTTCCCTTTAATGTCTATTCTTCTCATCATAATACAATTCGCTTTAGTTTCAGGTTGGTCATTCTTGTATTTCCCCAGTCAATTTTCTAACCCCTTCAAGTCTTCTGCCTCCGTTATATCTTTGTCCTGTAATCTTTCTCAAAATTTACATTTAATTTTTTTGTGATTTCCGTCATTTGTGATTTGTATACTGAAAACATGAATCTTCTTACCTGGGGTTGCATTACTTTTATCAGCAATATCATTTTAGTTATTTTTCCCTTTTGTATGCTTTCACCGTTTCAGATTGAACCAGTAGGCACACTGTTCTCACACTCATTGCTTCCCCCCCCCATCAGATTTATATTTATATCTACGTTCTTGTGCTCACCTTCACTGCCTGGTGGATAGATTGTTAACTGTTTTTCAACAGCCTTGTGATCATGCCTCATGATCATCATAAACTTTTTTCAAAAGCTTCTCTCTGTACAGGTTAGCTATGAAATGAATGCCCTCCACTGTCTTCTATCTTGGGCATTTTATGCCTGAGCTCTTATGAAGTCTAGGTTTTCTTCTGTCCCCTAGTTCCATGCTTTCTGGTTACTTCTTAGTGTTCTTCATCCTGATAATTTCATGTCTACTGCTTTTCTGACCAACTTTTTAATAGCCCTTCTCATCACACATCAAAACAATTCTTTGAGATCTCAGTTGTTTATCTGCTTCTTGATACCACATCTCTCTACCAACTTCTTATTTGCAATCAAATATGACCACCAGTGCTCCTAGCATGAATCTTAACATTTCTTGGTCACCATATCAAAATTTCCAATCCTTGTCATTGCCCATGTGTCTGTTGCATAGAGGTGTACAGACCTTTTGGTTCCCATTGAGGTCTTCATTGTCTCCACCAATAGGATATTTGTATGTACTAGTGGTCTAGCTACCTTTATGTATTTCATCTGTATTTTGTACTACTGCTACTTTATTTTGTATTGCTCTCTTGACTCCTGCTTCTCAGTCCAGTGTGTCCCCAAGGGAACAGAAATATTCTTCCTGTTCCAGGACCTGCCTGTGTACCACAACAGGGTTTCTCAATTCCCATATTTCTTCATTTGCTCTTGTGATACATTTTGGCCATTGAAAATCTTTTTCTTCATGCATATGGTATTATTCTAAGCATGATGTTACACCATCTTTTACTTGTGATACACATTACAGATTTCACCCAAAAACTTTTCCTGCATCCACATAGCCATTTTCCTGATTATACTTTTTCCTTAGCTTCCTTTCCAGTCACCAAAAAGCTTTGTTTTTCTCAAAATGATTTCCTGATTTCTTTTCTTCATTCCACTCTTCCACCCTTTAAAATATTTCCATGACCTTTTACTCGATTCAGCCGGTAATATTTTTTCAAAATGGCTTAGCACTGATCCTTGATAAACACTTACATGCCATGTCTTCACTCTAAATCCATTGTGATGGTAGAGTAACAATAATAGCTTATTGAGTCATTTTGCAAGTTGCTTCCTTTGTCATTCATGTCTATTAAATTTTTCTCTCTACTCTCATCAAATGATACTTCAAGATCTGCAAAAAGGTGACACAACTTCTTCCTCTTTATAGTAGTTGCCTGTTAACGAAGATGACTACTGTTGTTGATTTCTCTCACATGGAGCCAAATTGACAGTTATCTATTTTAACAAATTGTCTCACCCTTTCCTTCAGCACATAGCATGCTCAAGCAGTCTTATTCCTGTATAATTTCCATATTTTGGTGCATCCCCTTTTCCTTGGTATTCAATTGCTGTTATGTTTTTTCCCCAATCTGGTTGTATTACTTTGTTTTTATTTGGTTTTCCTATTTTGGAGTAAGATAATTGAGGATTGGCTCTCTTGGTGCTTTTATTTAATTGCTTATTATTCGAGGTGGTGTTGAGGCTTTTTCAGTTTTCATTTGCAGCTGTTATGATGGTTATTGGTCCCTCTGTTATGCCAGCATCTCTAATTCATGTTTACTTCCTTCATTTTTCATAGTTTGACCCTGTAACATCTTTTCCATCTTTCCTCAACCACTTTCCTATCCTGAATAATTTGTCTTTTCTACTCCTGGTGTGTTAAGATCCTGGTGTGTCAAGATTCTGAATCCATTCTTCCCCAACTAATGTTTCTTTGATTTTGCCATCTGTCTTATAGCCTCCCTTCTTTTTTCAATGAACACATCTCTACCTTCTTCCTTGCTTGTCCTCTGCCATAGCTTGAGGAAGAAGAGTTGTAGAATTTGCACAGAGACCCTTTTCTTCAGGCTATTAATTTATGTTAGGGTGTAATTGCATGATCACAGGTAAAGGTTGCTACATTCACCCCAGCATTCCCTTAGGCATCAGATTAGATTGGAAAAAGTTGTACATTTTCATTTTATTAAATGAGCAATGATTAACAATGTCAGTTTGTGTGTTGCCACTGTATTAGGGCACACTAACACTATTACATGTACTTAGTGTGTGTGGATTCTTTGATATCCTGTTTCCTTGACTCTCACCATAGTTCTTTCAGAGATACCTTTAAAAGTAACCCCATCTCAACTTCATTGTAAAGTTGACAAGACACAATACATCAGAATTGAGACTTTTTTTTATATTTTTAAACCCCAGTTAGTCACATTACTTGAATAATTTACCTTTGTATAGTGATGTATTTAAGTTCTTGTTGTGATTCATGCAGACCAAGTACAGAAAGTAGTTGCATTAATAAGGGGACTTTACAAATGTCACACTGTTGCTGGATGATTAATCTATAGGTATCAGTGATGTGGAGTTTTTTTTATCAGATACTCCCTAATGGGTCAAGACTATCTTTGCTATGTAAATATTCATTTTATTGTTGTTTTACGGTATTTAACCATAAGTGCAGCACATTTACTTGTTATATACTCCCTCTGTTGGTTATTCATTCTTTACAACTTACAGTGTCCTTTCTAATGCAAAAGATTAATTTATACTTAAGGGATCTTTCATTCAAATCATTGAGACATTACACAGTGAATATAAAGAATATTATCAACCTAACCAAAGCCATAATGATAATGGAAACCTTCCATATATATGTGGGTATATCAGGAATTCATGCTGCATTATGTTTATAAAGCATTTTTGTAGCAGAATCAATTATGCCTTAACAGTGAGCAGTCCTAAGGATAAGATTGAAATTAGTTACTGTTGCACCTATCATTTAACAATTGAAATAAAAATTAAATCTCCCCACACATTTCTCTTCAGCTTCATTGCTGCATCTCATGTTTTTGGCAAGGGTCTCACTATCTGGTTTTCCCAACTCACCACATTTATTCTGTGCCGTCGTTTTGTTTTTCATGCACTAATGTACTTCATGGATATTAAGGGCCTTTGATTTTAAAGCATATTTTTTGCATTTGTCTGATTTAATGTGTAAGTATCCCCACTGCATTCTTCATGAACTTCAAAACTATTCTTTTTCACTCATCAGTTTTGTCTGGGCAGACACTTAATCACTTCTTTTTTTTATGCCTTGGCTACATAAAGAGATTAAATCATACTAAATAAATCAAGCTAACTATTGTATATTCTCCTTCATATATAAAATCTAACATAAACCAAACAAAAATCCTGAAGTATATGAAAAAAAACATACGTACATAGGTTTGGATAAGACAGGAGATCAATCTGACTAATCCAGTTTAAGACAAAAAGCCATGCATAAGCAAGGTTTAGAATTAATAAGAAAAACTATCCATGTATGCATTTCTGTGCTTCAAAACAAAATTACAGAAAACATCCATAAAGCAAGATTCAAATATAAATCACACCATGTCACCTTTTATATCCATCTTTCACCATTGCTGGACTGTTTCCCATATTATTATGAATTCCATCTCTACAATTCCATCCCCTCTTTGTCCACATAATCTTTACGGACAGTAAAATAATATGATGGCCTAAATAGATTTCCTTATATTTTATTATCTTTCTGTTGATGTGACATGAAACCAGGATGAAGATTTTCTCTCTATGTATTAAGGAACTAATTTGTTTAATTTTTATTGACAAACATTGGCTAGATAACTTAAATTTAGTTCATAATTTTCAGAATTTCTGGTATATAGTGTAATTACATTTTTAACTACAAGTTGAATATTTTAGTCTCTAATTTTAGAATGAAACAAATTCATAGCTGTAAAATTTAATGCTGCCCATTTTGTAGATTTAGATATGAAGCTTGCTTTATGGATATTTTCTGCAATTCTGTTTTGAAACACTGAAATACATATACATATAGAAGTTAATCTCAACGGGGTTCGGAAGTCATGTAAAGCCGTTGGTCCCGTTGCTGAATAACCACTGGTTCCATGCAACGTAAAAACACCATACAAACAAACATATATGGTCAGTTTATTTATTACTGTACCTTGCTTATGGATGGCTTTTTGTCTTAAAATGGATTAGTAGTAAGACTGATCTTCTGTGCTATTGAAACCCATGCTTCTGTTTCTCTCATACTTTATGATTTGTTTTTTGCTTATGTTAGATTTTATACATACTATATGAAGGATAGTATGATAGTTAACTTAATTTATATAGTATGATTTAATTTATTTACGTAGCCAAGGCATAAAAAAAAGAAAAGATATTAAGTTTCCACCCAAATGAAATTGATTTATGTGCATCTGAAAAAAAAGAAAGATGATAGTGTTGATTGAAAACTTCAGAATAGAGGGAATTTCAAACTTTGGTAAAATAAGTATTAAACAGTTTCCAGATCAAACAACTTGCTACGTGTTATTAATCTGCAAATAGTAAATGTTAGTTGTAATTGTCTGATAAGTGACTCCCTCGAATAAGCTTAAGGCATATATAAAATCAGCAAGGTTTTCTTAAAGGTATTTGAGATGAAAAATAAGGTAAAAATGAATCAGTTCGACATCGAAAATGTTGATAATGTAGATTTATTAATGATTTGAAATGTCTTAGTTGAATTTGACCAAGTCAAGGGCTCCTCCATTTAGATAGCTTAGCTTGAAAGTTGACAAGCGAAGTTGAGACTGAGTACGTAGTAGACAATACTGTTCGGTTAGTTAACGAAAGGATCACCCAGCCCTTGCCTAGACTTTCATGTTACTCTGGTTTTTCTTTGCTGTGTATTTTAGAATTTGTTATACTGTCACAAGAAATGGGATCTTTGAGGGATCCCCCCTTATTTGAAAAGTTACACCATTTTAAATATTGTTTTCAATCTATTTTGGATTTCTGTTTATAAAAATATTAAATGGATTTGGAATTCTTAATGTTCTAAAATTCTCCATATTTAGGAAATTGATGCTGAAATGCAACAGACAGAGAGGAATGAGTATATGATCTGTTATGCTTTAATTTATTCTTAGAAATTTATATACTGTACTGAGATATCAAAGTTTGCAATGATTTGGGCACTTTGGTCGACTTTTTGAGAACCTTTATAGACCCCATGAAATTAAACAAGAAGAACTTTAACTTGTTAAGATATGTGGTATCTTAGTTTTACCAGCAGTGATTCAGTTTTCCCTAATATTTTTTTGGAGGGGTCATCACTTCTTGTGGGTTATTTATTTCTTGTGTACCATATTGCTCTATTTTATCTTTGGTTTACTTAACATTCCTTCAATCTCATGCTAAATTTTCACAAAGAATAGGAAAAAAATCTAACTTTCAGAGCCTCAAGTAGATGCTGTCATCAGCAGAGAGGATATTAGTTTTAGATACTGCATTAGTCAGTGTTAGTCATATTGGGGAAATTACTTCAGATTACTTTGATGTCTCTGTAGGTAGAACAGTCTTGAGGTCCACTCCTGGCAGCTTTTTCCCTTTCACATTTTACTATGCCTACAGGTTTCATTAGGGCAAGGTTCTGTGCTGACATAAACCAGCAAGTTACAACAATGACTGTACCTTGGAGAAAATTGCAACTTCAGGTCTAATTCAAGTTTTTGGATCTATATATTAATAAAGATTTTTTTTTTTTTAGATTTTGGGGGAGGGGCAAGTTTTTCCCTGAGATCCATAACATCCCTTACTTTTTTATTATTTTGTGCAGAATTGGTTGAAATATCTGTGCTCCTATTTGTTGTTCTTATTAGTTCATCTCAGCACAATCAGTCCCTTGGTTACGGCGGGGGTTCCGTTCCCAGCAGGACATTGTAAGCCAAAAATCACCTTAACCCTAATCATCATAATTATAATGGAATAAAGAGCAACAGAGCTGTAAGTCCGGGTTAAGACAGGTTAACAGCGCCATGAGGCAACCGCCTTAAGTCTGGAACAACTTACCTCAAAACTGATCTAACCCTGGGACTGCCTACCTGTTTTTATTTGCCTTACACCACATAGAAATTATATATTCAGTTACTCTGTAGCCACTGTACCATGGTCTTCCTTGTCTTGGGTTTGATTTTCCATTCCTGAGGGAACTCTCAAGCACACTTTCCTCTGCAAATTTATTTGAATGAGATGATTATTATTTATTGGTTTGTTCATGAAACTTACCTGTCAGATATAGCTGTATTTTCCGAAGTCCGACAGAAATTAAAAAACTTACGACACACGTAGTGGGAGTCAGGTGGTTAGTACCCATTCCCGCTGCTGGGAGGCGGGTATCAGGAACCATTCCCATTTTCTATTCATAATTTTTCTGTCGCCGGTGTTGTAAACAACAGTTTTCAGCACTTCCGTCTTGAATTTAGGAAACTTGGCTACTATAAGTACCCCTTTTTGATTTTTTGGTATCTTGACTTTTGGATCGGTGGCTAGGCACACGTTAATTGTGGATTTGATTGATTTTGGCTTGATTTCTCTTTAAATAAGATGTCTGGTTCTAGTTCGGCTAGCGCCAGGTTTTGCACCAAGAGTGAATGTAGAGGTAGGCTACTGAAAGCATCAGTAGACCCTCATACTTTGTGTAAGAGTTGCAGGGAGCATGATTGTATGTATGAAAGTCGCTGCAAGGAATGTGCGTGTCTTTCAGATTCTGGATGGAGAGCGTATGAGACCTATCTTCGTAAGCTTGAACGTGATAGGTTAAGGAGGTCTTCCTCCAGGAGCGTTTCAGGTAAACGTCAGGAAGTTATTGTTTCTCCCTCTAACCCTCCTTTAATCACTACTCCTAACCCTGTAGTGTTGCCTTCGGGCCCTGAAACAGTGTCTGTGGAGGGTAATACCCTTACTTTAATCTTAGAGTCGATTCGTAATTTAGAATCTAAAGTGCTCGCCTTAGAAGGCAAAAGTGAAGGTGCAAAGTGCAGTGACAGTGCTCCTTCGTTTGTGGAGGGTGCGTCAGATCGGCCCCATTTCGCCTTTAGGCCTAGACCGCTGCCGGGCTCCCAGGTTTCAGGGAGAGGGCATGTCGAAAGCCGCAGGAGGGTTATGGGGAACACCCACCGATCTGACGTGCCTTCGGCAGTTTCTGTTGACGCTACCCAGACTGCCAAGGAGCGTGCGCGTGCACATCTCCTCAAAGAGTGTTTCTCTTCTTCAGAGGCTTCTTCCCCGCACAAGGGGTGGAGCTCTCAGTCAGTTTCACGCCCTCTGAAAAGGAGCATTGGTGATCGTGACGCTTCACGTCCAGTATTTGCTCTCGAGCGGCGATCTTCACCTGAGAGTGTCTTCGCAGCCTTCCCGCCACAGAAGAAACGTAAAGAGTCATCTGATGATGACTTTTTCGAGCGAGCGCGTTCTGCGGCAGTTCCTGGGAGAAGGAAGAAGGCGTCCCCTCGCCCCTCGCCTTCTCACAGGATCAGCCCATCTCCTGACAGGGAGTCTTTTCCTACTGAGAAGATCCTGCGCTCTTTGCAGCAACAACTTGCTGATGCTCTTTCTAAGAGAGGGACGCAACCACGTCCTCGGAGAAAGGATGACAGGCTACCAGTGAAGAGATCTAGACGGTCTCCCTCTCCTTCTCCTCGCTCGTCTCTCTCTCCACTTTCGTCACCTTCTAGAGTTTGTGCGGCTCCCCAGCGGCTCTGTAGAGGACGCGAAGAGGAAGTTTCGCGCTCTTCGCATGAAGCGGTATTACCTGCTCGTAAGCTTGCTGCAGTGCGAGAGCTCAATGTTTGTGTGGACGCTTCGGTGCAAGTACAACATGATCTTGACGCTCGGTCGGACGCCAAGCGAGCGCCAGTGACACCCAAGAGTGCACCAGTGGAAGCCGAACGCGCGCGAGACGTTAAGCGCGCTTTAGTGAACGTCATACGCGCGCCAGTGGACGCCAAGCGTGCGCCAGCGGACGCCAGGAGCGCGCGAGTGGACGCCAATCCCGCGCCAGTAGAAGCCAGGTGCGCGCCAGTGGACGCCAGGTTGTGGACACCAGGTGTGCGCCAGCGGACGCTCAGGTGGACGCGGATGTAGAAGCTCGTCGTCACCCACCTGTTTTTGAGGATCCTATGCAAGTTTCTTCGGGACTTCGAGAGTCAACCGGAGTTACTGTTAAAGAGTCAGCTTTGCCTTCTACATCACAGCAACGCTCCTCTTGGAAACTTAGACCGGAAAGTCTAGGTTCAGCCTTGCTTCCTCCTACTTCACCTGTGTCGGAAGCAGAGGTTAGCGATGCTTCTGTTGAAGTTGATGATGAGAAACCGTTGGCTCCGGTCTCTTCTGACTACCAGGTCTTGACCCGCCTTCTTCAATCGGAGTTCGGAGATACGTTTCATCCTGAAGCTCCTCGCTCTCCGCCTTCTCAACTTTCATCTTCCAAGATCAATAAAGTCTCGGGGTTTGTCAGAATGAAGAAGTCCCTTTCGACAAAGAGGGCTCTTCGTAAAGTCCATGACTGGATGGAGAGAAGGAAGTCTCAGGGAAAGACCTCATTTGCTCTTCCACCTTCAAGACTTAGTGGGAAAGCAGGCATATGGTACGAGACGGAAGAAGACGTAGGCATTAGACTTCCCTCGTCAGCTCAAGGAGACTTCGCAAGCACTGTGGATGCCTCGAGGAGGTCTCACCTGTCCTTTTCGAAAGTTTCCTGGTCAACTACGGAAATGGACCACCACCTTAAAGGCCTCTTTCAAACGTTAGAGGTATTTAACTTTCTAGATTGGTGTCTGGGAGTTCTGGATGCCAAGTCTAGGAGTTCCGATTCGATTAGCCTGGGGGAGCTGTCCAGCGTAATGTCATGTATGGACAAGGCCGTCAGAGATGGTTTGGAGGAGCTAACAGCTCATTTTTGCACAGGACTCTTGAAGAAGAGATCCCTGTTTTGCAATTTCACAGCTAAATCCGTCTCTCCGTCACAAAAGGCAGATTTGCTCTTTGCTCCTTTTTCGGATCATCTCTTCCCCCAGGCTATGGTTAAAGACATTGCTACCAGTCTCCAAGAGAAGGCCACGCAAGATCTCCTCGCACAATCTTCTAGGAGACCTGCGGTCCCTTCGTCGTCGGGAGTTTCGATTCTCAAGAAATCGAAGCCCTTTCGAGGTGGTTCTTCCTCGAGACCAGCCCCTCGAGGAAGAGGCACTTCCAGAGGCAGAGCCCCTGCGCTTGCTAAGAACAAGAAGTGAGACAGAAGTCCTTCAGTCACCGGTAGGAGCCAGGCTTCAGCTGTTTGCGCAAGCCTGGGAAGAGAGAGGTGCGGACAAATGGTCCTTGGACATTATAAAGAAAGGTTACCGGATCCCGTTCCTGAAATCACCCCCGCTGTCTACGACACCTAGGGATATGTCACCTTCTTATCGGGGGGAAAAGCAACAAGCGCTTTACGATCTGCTAGATCAGATGATCGTAAAACAGGCAGTAGAACAGGTCTCCGACCTGAACTCCCCCGGATTTTACAACCGACTGTTCCTAGTGCCAAAGCAGTCGGGAGAATGGCGACCGGTACTCGATGTCAGCAGCCTAAACCTCTTTGTCATCAAGCAGAGGTTCAAGATGGAGACACCTCAGTCAGTGATGGGAGCCTTAAGACCGGGGGATTGGATGGCTTCGCTAGATCTCCAGGACGCATATTTTCACGTCCCCATCCACCCCCAGTCAAGGAAGTACCTGCGGTTTGTCCTGAAAGGAAAAGTGTTTCAATTCAGGGCTCTCTGCTTCGGACTCAGCACTGCTCCGATGGTATTCACCCTACTGATGAAGAACATTGCGAGGTGGCTTCATCTTTCCAAAGTCAGGATCTCTCTCTACCTGGACGACTGGCTCATACGAGCCTCCTCGAAAGACCGGTGTGTGGAGGACCTTCACACGACCTTGTCTTTAACGAAGTCCCTGGGTCTTATAGTAAACCTCGAAAAGTCACATCTGACCCCTTCTCAGTCCTTAGTCTATCTGGGGATTCAGATGGACTCAGTGGCTTTTCGGGCTTTTCCGTCCCAGGGGCGACAACTAGATTGCCTACGCAAAGTGTCAGCCTTTCTGGGGAAAGAATCATGCTCGGTGAGGGAATGGATGAGTCTGCTGGGGACCATTTCCTTGCTGGAGAAGTTTGTTTCCCTAGGGAGGTTGCACCTCAGACCTCTTCAATTCTTCCTGGCGAACAATTGGAAGCACCAGAACGACTTGGAATCAATTCTGGTGTTATCGGAAGAGGTGAAGGAACACCTAAGATGGTGGACCGACCCTTTGAAGCTCGCAGAGGGTCTTTCCCTCAAGCTTCAGAGCCCCGACCTAGTGTTGTTCTCCGACGCATCTTCCGCAGGGTGGGGAGCAACACTAGGGGGGGAGGAAGTGTCAAGCACCTGGAGAGGGGAACAGGTGTCCTGGCACATAAACCTCAAGGAGCTGGCAGCAGTTCATCTTGCGCTCTAGTTCTTTCAGGACGAAGTCTCCGGCAAGGTGGTGCAGACCAACTCGGACACCACCACAGCCCTGGCATACCTCAAGAAACAGGGAGGAACCCACTCTCGATCCCTGTTCTTCCTTGCAAAAGTAATCCTGTTGTGGGCGAAGGCACACGACGTCTCTATCCTGACGAGATTCGTATCAGGGGTAGAAAACGTCCGTGCAGATCTCCTCAGTCGGCAAGGTCAACTGCTGCCGACGGAGTGGACCCTTCATCAGGAAGTATGCCAGAGGTTGTGGAAGTTATGGGGATGTCCGCTCGTAGACATCTTCGCAACTTCCAGGACAACAAGACTTCTGCTGTACTGCTCACCAGTTCTAGACCCAGGAGCAGTGGCAGTAGACGCTCTTCTATGGGACTGGACGGGACTAGACGTATACGCCTTTCCCCCGTTCAAGATCCTAGGGGAGGTAATGAGGAAATTCGCGGCATCAGAGGGAGCGAGGATGACTCTCATCGCCCCCTTCTGGCCAGCGACCGACTGGTTCACAGAGGTCATGTCTTTCCTAGTAGACTTTCCGAGGACTCTGCCTCCAAGGATAGATCTACTCAAACAGCCCCACTTCGAGAGGTATCACAAAAACCTCCCCGCTCTGAGTCTGACTGCGTTCAGACTATCCAGAAGTTGGCCAGAGCGAGGGGTTTTTCAAGACCTGTGGCTAAAGCAATCGCAATGGCAAGGAGACCTTCCTCTATTGCCGTATACCAATCCAAGTGGGCTGTTTTTAGGAGCTGGTGCAGGAGGAAAGGCATTTCCTCCACCTCTACCTCTGTGAGTCAGATCGCAGACTTCCTTCTCTACTCACTTAGCGGTGCCTACGATAAAGGGCTACAGGAGTGTGCTTTCTGTAGTCTTTAGGCATAGAGGGCTGGATTTAGCCAATAACAGAGACCTTCATGATCTCCTGAAATCTTTCGAGACTTCGAAGGTAACTCAACCAAGAGTTCCTTCTTGGAACTTAGACATTGTTCTTAAGTTTCTGATGTCCAGCCAATTTGAACCGCTCAACTTAGCTTCGCTTAGAAACCTTACAAGGAAAACACTTTTTCTAACTGCTCTGGCGACGGCGAAGAGAGTTAGTGAGATCCAGGCTATAAGCAAGCATGTTGGGTTTAAGAACTTCGATGCAGTTTGTTCTTTAAGCCCTACGTTCTTGGCAAAGAATGAAAACCCTTCCAACCCTTGGCCCAAGACATTTGAAAACAAGGGTTTGGCCGTTATCGTGGGTCGTGAGCCAGAGAGAGTCCTGTGCCCTGTCAGGGCTCTCAAATTCTATTTAGACAAGACGAAGGACTGTAGAGGACCTTCTGGCAACTTGTGGTGCTCTGTCAAGAAGCCTGATCTTCCCATGTCGAAGAACGCGCTTTCTTTCTTCTTGAGAGACACCATTAAGGGAGCTCATTCCACATGCAGTGATAGTGACATGAAGTTTTTAAAAGTGAATGCCCACGAGGTGAGGGCTATTTCAACCTCGATAGCTTTTCACAGAAATATGGCACTCAGTGACATTTTGAGTGCTACCTATTGGCGGAGCAACTCGGTGTTCGCTTCACACTACCTGCGGGAGGTGAAAGCAACATACAAACATTGCTTGTCGCTTGGACCATACGTTGCTGCAGACACTGTTTTGGGGGCAGGAGGTAGCACTCATCCTATCCTTTAGTGGTTAGGTGAGCTTTTAATTTTGTGTGTTTTTTGGTTGTGGGGTCAACCGCCTGAGGCGGATCTCCCTCCTTTAGTCTAGTTTAGTGGGATACATTTGGTAGACTAGGCCAGGTGGTTTTTTACTTCGTTGCCCTCATGGTATGGTCAATGGTCTAGTCACATCGTGGTCACGCCCCCGTTGACAGATCATCGTGAGTGCACCAGCTTATAGGTCTCTACCTCGCTGGCAACTTTAGTAGCACAAGCAAGACTTACGTGGCAGTAACCATGAAGCCAGCTATGCTAACAGGTAAGGAACCAAGATATCAATTATCTGCATGTATATGTTTCCTAAAATTCTATTCTGTCTCTTCCCACCACCAAAGGTGGGATTCAGCTATATATATATCTGACAGGTAAGTTTCATGAACAAAATGATATTGTAATGATACAATAAAGTTTGTTCATACTTACCTGGCAGATATATATAATTAAGTATCCCACCCACCTCCCCTCAGGAGACAGTGGAAATAAAATTATGAATAGAAAATAGGAATGGTTCCTGATACCCGCCTCCCAGCGGCGGGAATGGGTACTTTTTTCATTTCTGTCGGACTTCGGAAAATACAGCTATATATATATATCTGCCAGGTAAGTATGAACAAACTTTATTGTATCATTACAATATCATATTTTTGTTGATTTATTTGGTATTAATTATGCAAATATTTATTAATTGCTTGTCATGTACATATTCATGAAATACAGTGGTACCTCGAGATACGAAAGGCTCAACTTACGAAAAACTTGAGATACGAAAGCAAATACAAAGATTTTTGCGGCTCTACATACGAAAATTGTTCAAGATACGAAATGTTGTTGCTGTAAAGTCCGAGATTCGCCCGGACCACCGATAACAATTTTAAAACTCGCACGCCGCCAACTGAGTAGACTCGCCACCATCCTCCCGCTCTCCCATTGGTTCCTGATGCTAGTCACCGCCATAAGATCCTTCTCTCCTATTGGTCAGCATCTCTCCCATGAACCCATGATGCATCTACGTGGCGGCATCTTTTTTCGGCCACTTCGCGGCATCTTCGGTATCGTAAGCACGCGGAATTCGTTCATTCTATACGATTTCGTTTATTTACGTAAATTCGTTAGTGATTTCGTTGTAGTACTACTTTATCGTGTTTTGTGAGAACTTTACTTCATACGTATATGTACTACATACCTTAATTACGTGCAGTATATACATAGTCATGGGTCCCAAGAAAGTTGAAGTAGGAAAGAAGAGGATGCTTTCTTTGGCAACAAAGATGGAGATAATTAAAAAGTATGAAGCTGGTATGCGATTGAGTGTGATCGCCAAGGAATACGGCCGAAATCCGTCGACAGTAGGCACCATCCTTCAGCAGAAGGATGTCATCAAAGTAGCTACACCTTCTAAGGGCATGACTATTTTGTCCAACAAGAGGAGCCATGTGCACGATGAAATGGAAAGGCTGCTTCGTGTCTGGATAAAAGACAAAGAAATCGCTGGTGATACGATAACAGAGACGGCAATCTCCCACAAGGCCAGCGCTATTTTCGTCGATTTGATTGCCCAGGCCGAAGACGACGGAGTAGAAAGGACATCGACGCCAAACCCAGAGTTCAAGGCTTCTCATGGGTGGTTCAAAAAATTCCGTAAACGGACAGGCCTCCATTTGGTGGTGCGGCATGGGGAGGCGGCCAGCTCAGACACGAAAGCGGCCGAAGCCATTATTAAGACGTTTGACGAGATGACGATCAAAGAAGGCTACAGTTCTCAGCAAGTCTTCAACTGTGATAAGACTGGCCTTTTTTGGAAAAAAATGCCTCGTCGGACATACATCACGCAGGAAGAGAAGAAGCTACCCGGGCATAAGCCTATGAAAGACAGGCTTACGCTCGCACTTTGTTCGAACGCCAGTGGGAATTGCAAGGTGAAGCCCCTACTTGTGTATCATTCGGAGACTCCTCGAGCCTTCAAGGCCCCACAAAGTTCATAAGGAGAAGCTTCCAGTGATGTGGAGGGCTAATGCAAAAGCCTGGGTAATGAGACTTTTGGTCACCGAGTGGGTAAATCTGTGTTTCGGCCTGACAGTGAAGAAATTCTTGGAAGAGAAGCGCCTCCCTCTGAAATGTCTGCTGTTGTTGGACAATGCCCTTGCTCACCCTCCTGGCCTCAAGGAAGATATCCTAGCGGAGTATTCATTTATCAAGGTTCTTTATCTTCCGCCTAACACCACCCCTCTCCTCCAGCCAGTGGACCAGCAGGTGATATCAAACTTCAAGAAGCTGTATACGAAACATCTTTTCAAGAGATGTTTCGACATCACCGATACCACAAACCTCACCTTGCATGAATTTTGGAAGGAACATTTCGATGTTGATATGCATCCGACTCATAGACCAAGCTTGGCAGGAGGTTTTGAGGCGAACCTTGAATTCCTCGTGGAGGAAACTCTGGCATGATGCCGTATCCGCCCGAGACTTCGAGGGATTCAACGTGGGCGAAGCTGGTGCTGCAGATTCAGGAACAGTTGACGATCCTGAAATTGTTTTGCAACCAGATCTTGACGAGATCGTTGCACTCTGCAAGTCCATGGGGCTGGTCGTCGACGAGGACGACATCAATGACCTTCTCGAGGAGCACCAAGAGGAGCTTATGACGGATGACCTGAAGGAGTTGGAGGCCATGCAGCATAATGTCGTTCAAGAAGAGTTCTCTAGCAGCGGCAAGGAGGAAGGGGACGATGCTATAACAACAGCAGAAATTAAGGATGCTCTAGCTGCTTTTCATAAGGTGCAATCATTCGTAGAAAAGAGACACCCCAAAAAGGCTTACACAGGTCATATGCTTGCACAGTTCGATAACATTTGCCTGAGTCATTTCAGGAACATTGTCAAAATAAGGCAGAAGTAATCTTCCTTGGATAGTTATTTTTTAAAGAGGCCTTTAGTAGGAGTAAGCAAAAAGGGAGAACCAAGTGATACTACGAAAAAACAGAAAGTTGAAAGTGGTGAAGAAGTTGAAATTTTATATATATATAAAAAAAACGTAAAGTATGAAAAAGTAAAAAAAAGAATGTAAATATCAAAAAAAGAAAATTTTTATTTTTTTTATTTTAAGTGTTTTGTAAAGTTAAGTGTTACAGTTTTGTTAATGTGTTTCATAAAGTTTAGTTTATGTTTTCCTGACATTTTTTATGTGTTTCGTAAATTTAAGTGTACGTATCTGCTGTTTGTCCTCCTCCTCTGTCTCCACTTTCGGAGATAGCCTCACTCGAAAGGTAAGCTTCCACGTTTTACTACATACTTACGCATGTATGTACAGTATTTCTTGTATACTATGTACACTAATACACTTTATTTACAGGTACTATGTAGTACATATTAGCAGTACGTATTAAGTTAGGTATTGGATGGTCCAAATTGTTGTAGTATTTCGTTGTTTATAGGTCCATTTAGCTTTATTATGAAATTTACTGGGGTGTTTTTGGAGGGCTTGGAAAGGATTATCCATTTTACATGTAAAATGCGGTTCAAGATACGAAAAACTCATGATACGAAGGCCGCCTCAGAACGGATTAATTTCTTTACTTCTTTTTTATTTTATATCTCGCAAACTTTTCATCCCTTGCTCTCTTCTATTTTTCATATATTATGGCCTTTATACTCTGTAGAAGCTTGCTTTGTAAGTTCATGGCCTTCCGGCTTTTTGTGAAAATGTTTGCTCATTATGAATAGCAATCTTCTTCCATGGTCATTAGCAAAAATTTCTGTGTACCACGGACTATGAAGAATTTCTGAAATTCCATGTTATCTCATTATATTGTGTTAGCAAAGTATATTTTTCAGATTTGTTGCAGTAAAATAAAAGCAATTCCTATTTTGGAAATGGTGTTATGTGTTATATTTTTAGAAAATTGGCAAAGAAATAAATAGTATAACAGATGGTTGAGTCTCTATATATTTTACAAGTGCCTCTTTAGTAACATACAGTTAGCCTAAAGTGCAGTTGCTCAAATTGACGCGCTAATGAGTAGTTGCAGAAGAGATGCATAGTTTGCAATCCTGCATTTTCTTACTGTAACTGCAGATAAATAGCCGTGTTTTTCGCGTACAAGCGAGTGTTTAAAAGCTGGAAAATACTTTGCCCTATGTGACCTTTGAAGCCATAATCATTATCACCCGCCAGAGGCAGTTTCTCTCCCATCTTCTCTTTCCCAGACACTGTCGCTTTCCTCCTCCTCCTCCTCCTCCTCCTCCTCCTCCTCCTCCTTGCCTCTTAGCTGAGAATTGGTTAATGAGTGTGCCTCGAACTGAGGGTAATTGGATCTGTGTAATAACTTCGTGACTGCAGACAGTGTCAGATGCCCGTGTAGTTAGAGAACGTCGGGCGTTTATGCATGGCAATTAGAGTTGCGCGGTAGTTAGCATCCAGCCTCATGGCGTCTGAGGTTACCATGAGGGTCAAGGAAAGTCGCGAAATCAAAGTCAGTTTTTGCGAAGGCGGGAGTTGTTATTTTCGGAATGCAAGTAACCCTCTGATATTTTTCATACCTTGACGTATGATTGAAAGGGAATAATGAATTTTTATGCACGTTTCAAAGACTTGTCGAGTACATATATATATATAATATATATATATATATATATATATATAATATATATATATAATATAATGTATGTCTGTATGAATGTAGTATGTATGTACTATGTATGTAATGCGTAAATATCTTTGTCTATACATCGGCACTATGGTGTATTCAAGAACAATTACATAGAAAGTATGATTATGATTGGGATATTAAAAAATAGGTATAGAAATAGAATACGCGAAATTGATTTTAATAATTGGAATTAAGCGTTATGAGTAGACCTTTTTTGACGATAAAAATGCCCGTAAAAGTGTTTTATCGTATATCATAACAGTATCGGCTATTGCAAAGTTATTAATTGCCATTTCTCACCATCCAGAGATAGTGTGCTATTTTTTTTTTATTATTTATTATATTAATCACCGAGCTTCTGAAATACTTGTGGAATTTTTTTTCGAAAAGGTTCAGTGTCGATGTTCCACAAAGGATTTTGTGGCGAAAACTTCAGGAAGAACGCCTTAATGTTCTTGTCCACAACCTTATTTTTTTCATTGGAAGTGCAGCATGAAGTTTACCTGTCCAGACTTGCAAACAGTATTGGTCGATGGTCATGTTAAAGGCGTTTTCCGAAACACTTTTGAAAAGATGCTGACAAACTTGCTTCGGGTTATTGGTAAAGTTTGTCTTATTCTGCGACCCTGTTAGAGCTCGAAGATCATGAATCAGGTGTTTTCCGAAACGAACTTGGGACAAAAGCCAAGGAAACGGCAAGGAAAAATAAACAAAGGGAAAGGAAAAGACTCCAGCAGAATTTTGCTCTGCTATTTCTTTTGCCTAAGCTTCCTGCAACATTTCCTTTCGTTAAAAAGGTATAAATCTCCCCGCCCTCCTTTAGTTTCTTCTGCATGACTTTCTGTGTCACTGCTAATTTTAAAAAAGGGAGACATATTGGCTAAATAGCCTTTTTTTTTCTACTGCCACCAACACTTACTAAACGTGCATTATTATTATTATTATTATTATTATTATTATTATTATTATTATTATTATTATTATTATTATTATTATTATTATTATTATTATTATTTTCTTAACTCCGCAAAAATTTTTCCAAAAATTAGATGGTCTGAGAGAAAGCCAGCATTCCTTGTCAACTGAGCCTTTTAATTGTTGCATCATGAAGGAATCCTGTTGTGAAATCTGTCCGCATCTTTCAGGTCGTTTTATATTTCGGTGCATAAACCGCATCTGTTGTACATTAACTCCTCGTTTCATGATTCACAGTTTTCTCGCAAACCAGATCTTATTGGCTTCACGCTGCTGGAACTCATTCAGCCCGGCATTGTCTGAATTTCAAGGCCCTGCAATTTATACCCCTTTTCAGTAGCCTCTCTCTCTCTCTCTCTCTCTCTAGCCTCTCTCTCTCTCCTCCATCTCTCTCTCCTCTCTCTCTCTCTCTCTCTCTCCACCCCTTTATACCATCCATATCTTCCTTGGAAATCTAAAGTGAGCAACGCGGAATCGGAGACTAGCAAATAAGATGTTGATAAAAGACCCAAATGAACGCATGGTAGGTATCCCGTGTTGCCACCTTATGGGAACCCTGAATTGACGGGTGGTGAATCGTTTGTGCCTTCCGGCATTTAAAGGCAAATGACTTGGCTTGCATTATGCAAGATGTTTGCCGAGAGGAAAGCGTAGAACTTTGGCGTGACAAATAGAAGCCTTGGTAGAAAAGTCTCTTGGATTCTTCCTCTCGTCTCTTATTGCTTTTATTATAAAGATTGTTGTTGTTGCTATTGTTATTATTCATTTATCAGAATGTTATAATTATTAGTAGAAAATTATCTTCAATTCTTATTTATTTTTGTATATCACAGTCATCCTATTCGACTGGCTGGTTGGTATTTACTATAGTGTGGTGTTCCGGGTTGCATCCTGACTCCTAAGTAGTCCATCATTTTTCTAACTATGTGCGCTTTTTTTAATAATAATAATGATATTATTATTATTATTATTATTATTATTATTATTATTATTATTATTATTATTATTATTATTATTATTATTATTATTATTAGTTTTTAATCCCCGCATCTGTCTTTCTGAGTCTCTGCTAAACATTCTACTTTTTCCTGTGTAGCTTGTGTGATAATGATTGAATTTCGGTGATACTTAACACAACTCGGAATTATAGGATCTTCGACGAGTAATAAAATGCTTATATATTTCTGACAAGTGTTTTGGGGGAAAGGGTCTAAGATCGTTGTAGATAAACTGAAATTGTGAAAAATATGTCGTGATAACGTGATTGCGAGGAAGTTGTTAGTTTATTAATATTCGTGGCACATTCATGTCCTGTATTTATTTTTTATGAAGCATTTCTCCTTTTCATTAACCTCAGAGTTCAGTCTTAGTATTAGTTGATACGCTGAAAATTATCGATCCGCTAATTTACTTATACCAGATCATTAAAGATGGAAGTGCTTACTTATAACGTAATTACTAACATTTTGATATTGAAATATCCTGCTAATATAGAAATAAAATCATGTAATATTAAATGTTGCGTATTCAGGTATGCAAAATAGTATTCTAATTTTCAGATTTCCATTTTAGTATTCTACTAGTCATGATGAAGTCTCTTTTCACCAGATTTCACTCAGAATCATGGTCGTTTTCATGATGTTAGCCTCACTAGTTATGAACGACTGGCTTAATTCAGAAAATTTGCCCAAAATTAGAATTAGAATCCATGGCTCATGAATGTCGCAGGTTTTATGGCGGGTAACGCGAGCGCTATCTTTGAAGTTTAAAAGAATTCATGATCGTGTTATTATGCAAAGGATGATGACGATGTTGCTGAGGGTGATGTTTCGTTAAAAAATTTCTCTTAATATATTGGCTCTTGCCTGGAGGCACGTCCTGCCTTAACAACTTTAATTTGAGTTAAATGTAGGTCCAAAATCATCGTTTCGTGTTTATTTGATTTATCCGGTTTCGACGCCTTCTCAAACCTAAAATTATTCTCATTATGTCGTCATATTCCCTCTCTTGATGTTTTTAAGAATTCGTAATCGTTCATCTTCTGAAACAACATTTTCCAAAGATATTGTATGTTTATTTCACATTGTGTTGGTGTTCCTCGTGTAACCATATTGCCAGTAGTCAGCATGGCCTCTGAAGAACGTCAGAGGCGGACTGGGCCACTTTAGCGGCCGTGGCAAATGATTTTGAGCCGCCCTATTTTGTGACGTGGTAAGCGTAGCGTCTTTCAGGTGGGGTGTGGGTGTCCAGGGGGCGAATCCCCCGGAAGCTCCAGAGTATCAGGTAATCGAAATTGCTAGGGAAAACGTTTTTGACAATGTTTTTAAAAGCAAAATTGACATCTACAAAGGTACTATAGTAGATTCACATCAACCGTGCATTTGATGTCTAGGCCAGTCCCTTACGACGCTCCTGATTGGCTGTTGATAAGCCAATCACAGGGCTGGAAACTCAGTCTCTCACATAGAATATGTTCTTTCAGTTTAAGTAAATCAAAGGTATCATTATGTATTTGTATAATATTTGTATACAGTATGATTTCTTCAAAAATTATTCTTTGAAGTTGGAGCTCAAGGCTTTGAAGTGACAAGCTTATCCAAAAGAGAGCAAAGAATTTGAGAAGTTAAGAGAACATTGTGGCTGTTGTCTTCTCGCCCCGCCCACCTTTTTAGATCCTCTTCAGAAAGAAACTATCCACTCACTTCGCATTTTAACATCAACACTGAACGATGTTCGAAATTCTATGTTTGTTTTACATACTAATATACTCTACTCTATAATTGTGGATTTTTATGACATTATTATTATTATTATTATTATTATTATTATTATTATTATTATTATTATTATTATTATTATTATTATTATGAATGATTCTTATGGAATTCATGCTTCCAAAAAATATATTATTATTATTATTATTATTATTATTATTATTATTATTATTATTATTATTTAATCATTGTAGTCTATCACAGTCATCCAATTCGACTGGGTGGTTTTTATTGTGTGGGGTTCTGCGTCCAGGAGCTACTTCGGCATCTAGTTTTTCAGGGATCTTGGGATCATGCCTAGTGTCCCTATGATTATGGGTACAATTTCCAATGGCATATCCCATATCCTTCATATTACTATTTTAAGCTAAAGTCTGATACTTATCAATTTTTCTTTTTCTTTCACATCTACTACTCTGGTGTCCCATGGTATTGCGACATTAATGAGTGATACTTTCTTCTTGATTTTGTCAATCAACGTCACATGTGGTCTATCTGTTCTGATACCATAGTCCCAGAGGATCTTTGCCTGATCACTATCTATCACTCCCTCAGGTTGGTGTTCGTACCACTTATTATTGCGAGCTAGCTGGTGTTTCTTGCACAGGCTACCATGGAGGGCTTTTGCTACAGAATCATACCTCTTTTTGTACTGGTTCTGCGCAAGTGCCGGACATTCGCTTGCTATTATCATTATTATTCAGAAGCTGAACCCTATTCATATGGAACAACCCCACAAGGGCCACTGACATGGAATTCAAGCCTCTAAAGAACATGGTGTTCATTCGAAAAAAGCAATAGAATGCGACAGATAACAGAAAAATGCGATCAGTCATTAGATCGGATAAAATAAATGAACAAATAAACAAATAAAAAGATATACGTGTAAGGAAGTTATAAAATACACACTATTACCAGTCATTTCACGTTTATGTATTTTTACTCATAGTGGGCACAGCTATTCCCATTAACGGGAAAAATGTTAAGTTCCTGAATACGCGATGTTAAAAAAAAAAAAAAAAAAACTTCCTGGCTACGGTTGGTAATCCTGAAATACACAATTATCATTAACAACACTAGCCATTTTTCTTTTTTCTTGGTACTGTTACAACATCACGTATGCAACGTAGAAACACCATACAAACAAACAAACAAACATTCGTATGTTACGCTCACATGAACGCGCGCGCAAATGCGCAGTATGTTATAATTATATATGAGTGGTGCGTCTCAATAATCTCTTTCAGATGTGCGTAGCTCTGCTTCTGTCCTTTTGATTCTAAAAGGTAACCAGTCAGTGGGACATTGTATACACACACACACACATATATATATGTGTATATATATATATATATATATATATATATATATTTATATATAATGTATCAAATGAGGAGAACAATATCCGTATATAAATTATGAGTAAGCTTGCTCTATGGTGTAGATAGACTTTGATTCAGGGGTCCTGGAAGTGGATGTATCGTTGATTCGTCAAATTCAACTTTTGTTCTCCCGGGAAGCGACTTTTTGGTCCGGATATAATCGGTTTCCTGGGCGGGAAACGGAAGGAAATATGCGTGCATAAGTTGATTACGAAATCTCCAAGATGCGTCTGGGCGTTGGGAACACGTAGTGTTTTGTTATTTCCTCTGTAGAATGTAAGTGTCAGACTTTAAACTTACTAACTTTTAACAGTGTTACTATTATTATTTAGTGATGGCCATTTTCGACATTATTCAACATTTTATTTCACATGATTATGTGCGTTTTAAGCTGGGGGTCTAATGGTGATGGTTTCATTTGTTCCCAGGAATGTTTTAATAGACCCAAGAAGGTTTGGGGAAATTATCCTGCTGGTTAAATGAGCATTTAAAATGGCCGATGGAGAATGTGGAACAGTCACTTAAGACTAAGAATGACGTGTCATAGACTTGGATAATTTGATATGATTTAGCTCATGGTGATGGGGAGAAAAGGGATTTAGACTTAGGGTTTCTATTGGATTCCCTAGGTTCTGTTGGATTTCCCTTTTTCTAGTTTTGATTTCAATATTTCCTTCTATTTGGAGTTTGGGTTTATAACCTGTTTCTTGAATTACCAGTGCTATGTTAGGTTTCTCGAATAAATTCTATGTTTTTATATATTCAGGATTTGATTTAGATGCCTTTAGTTATGGACGAGAGAGAGAGAGAGAGAGAGAGAGAGAGAGAGACTAGGACGCCCGGTTTGAAGAGAGCAAAATCGCTCCCCTCGGCTTGATGTCTACCAACGTTACCAAGATAGCGGCATCTTCGAGGTCGTAACATACTTACATACGTTATATGTGTGTATATATATAATATATATATATATATATATATATATATGTATGTATATATTGTATGTATGTATATATATATATATATATAATATATATAGATAGATATATATATATATATATATATAATGAAGTATAAGCCACGAAGGAAAGATAAACAACGGAGTGTCTGCAAGATCTTTCGACTCAACGTCCTTTACTTAACAGACAACTAACTTACATGAGAAATTGAAAGTACAGGAAAGGTCGTATAAGTGGACAGATAGGGATTATAAGGAGATTAGTACCTAGAATCCAACACTCCTGGAGAATGAGTAACCTTTCCAAACAAGCATAAACATTCTCCAGGTGTGTTGGATTCTAGGTACTAATCTCCTTATAATCCCTATCTGTCACTAATACGACCTTTCCCGTACTCTCAATTTCCCATGTAAGTTAGTTTGTCTGTTAAGTAAAGGATATTGAGTCGAAAGATCTTGCAGAAACTCCGTTGTTCATCTTTCCTTCGTCGCTTATACCTTTATTTGTGGATTTATCACGTTCCAAACTTTCGTGATTCAGTTATACATATACATACATACTAATATACATACATATATATATATCTATATATATAGATATATATGTGTGTGTGTGTGTGTGTGTGTGTGTAATGAGGATATGATCCTCATTATTCATTTGGTAAACGTGTAACTTGAGCGTCAGGCGAACAACAAACAAATATCTCTCTCTCCAAGCAACTAGCGGCTCGCGACTTTTCTTTCTCTCTCTCTCTCTCTCTCTCTCTCTCTCTCTCTCTCTCTCTCTCTCTCTCTGTAAGCGATACCTCTCTCTCTTCACTCTAACAGGTAAACAAAATGAGAAAGTTGCATTATAAAAAAATACATTTATTAAGTAACAAAAGATAATGATCCAAGTCTTACTGACTAACTTAAAAACCCCAACAGTAAAATGTCTAAACTGTATTGGTCACACCAAATGTCTCCCTCGGTCCCCACATAGTTCCTTGCCAGAACAGTCTGTTTCAAAGACATAAGAACACCCTGTAAGTACACACACAAGTTTAACAATCAGAGATTAAAGATTGAATATTCCCATAAAATGTCAAATAGGTAACAAGCCACTCTTTGGCTAAAACAGTTCAAAACTCACCCAAGCAGCCGGAATATTTAACACACTATATTATAAACACTTTCGGAGAGCACCACGGCATCTTGTCTTTCTTCCAAAGACGCCTCTATCAAAATCCCCCATAGACTTGGGTATCATACATTAAGAATAGAAGAAGCGCACACGCACATAAGAATGCACATTTCGTTAGCGCCTCATATTACTGGCTGCAACCAGTTTCACAAAGGCACTTTGGAAGGACTTATGAACTGTCGTACATTGACTTGTCTTTCTATGCAGTTTTATCTCACGCCACCCACAGAAACCATTGATCAGCTTTTCTCGGGTCGTTGCTTCTCCACATTCCAATAGGTCACAGCGAACATATTGGCAATATACCATTAATTATAACCCTAGGCCTTACATATACAATATATATATATATATATCTATATATATATATATATATATAATATATATATATATTATATAATATATATAAATATATGAATAATTATCACATCGAACCGTGATTCATTTATATATCATTCGAGCTACAAATGTCCTTTAATATCTAAATTCACTCTACCTCAGAATTTATATATTTTCATATATGTACCGAAGGGGAATTTTTTTTTTAGTTGATAATAATTTCGTCACCACATGGGATCTTACCACCGTCCAAGTGGACGGGAACGAAATCAGGACAGACAGTGACGCTATCAATTCAGCCAACAGAAACGCTATAAGTTTATATCGATTCTGACCTTACAAATCACCCTCAAACTCGGTGTTTTCGTAATTAGAATCGATATGAAACCCCGTCTACCATGTTAGCCAATTCGAGTGTTTGACATACGTAGCCTTGTTATGAATAATTATCACATCGAATCGTGATTCATTTATATATCAGTCGAGCTACAAATGTCCTTTAACATTGGCTAACATGGTAGACAGGGTTTCATATCGATTCTAAGTACGAAAACACCGAGTTCGAGGGTGATTTGTAAGGTCAGAAACGATATAAATTTATAGCGTCTCTGTTGGCTGAATTGATAGCCTCACTGTCTGTCCTGATTTTGTTCCCGTTCACTTGGACGGTGGTTCGATCCCATGTGGGGACGAAATTATTATCAACTAAAAAAAAAATTCCCCTTCGGTACATATATGAAAATATATCAATTGCCGAGGTAGAGTGAATTTAGATATTAAAGGACATTTGTAGCTCGAATGATATATATATATATATATATATATATATATATATATATATATATATATATATATATATATATATATATATATATATATATACATTATAACAAAATTAAGATTTGCAGATGAGTCAGGGGAGGAATTACAAAAGATGATAGAAGGTTTGAATAGAGAAAGCAGAAATGTAGGACTGAAAATGAATATGAGTAAAACTAAGATAATTTTAAATGAAAATGCAGAGACAACTAATAAGGGTTATGGACGAACCTCTAGAGATTGTTAATGAATAAATGTATTTAGTACAGACAGTAAGTGTTTCCCCGGGGCATGAGACCGATTGAAAGAAGGATATGCATGGGATGGAGAGCTTTTGGTAAACAAAATGAGATTATGAAAAGTAAAATGCCACTTTCTCTAAAAAGAAAAGTATTTAATCAGATGCTCCTACCAGTAATAACTTACGCATCAGAAACTTGGAGCCTTACTAAGGCCTTAGAACATAAGCTAGTTACAATTCAAAGAGCTATGGAAAGAATAATGTTGGGAATAACACTAAGAGAGAAAAAGAGCAACATGGATACGAAATCAAACTAAATTAGAGGATATTCTAACAAGAAGAAGTGTGCGTGGGCAGGACATATAATGAGAATGTCAGATAATTATAGATGAACGAAAAGAATAACAGAATGGGTCCCTAGAGATTGCAAACGAAGCAGGGGAAGGAAGAGAAGACGATGGATTGACGAGCTAAGAACTTAAATTTGCGGGTATAGAATGGCATAGTACAGGGGTCCCCAACCGTTTTGCATGAAAGAGCCACATTATCATTCCAAATACAGATCAGGGCCGAATATTAGAATTATCCTTGTTATCGGAGAAAGTTCACATTTATTTGTATATAATTTAGCTTTTGAGTTTAGTTAAGGCTTAGACTCGTATGCCAGTTATTGCTAAATAGGTATTATTCCCATAAATAAGAAATCCTTAATAGTAGCTTATGTTTTATTGTACAGTTTGTATGAAGAATAATAAGTTATTGAAAATTCTGTTTATCTCATCTTTAATAGGAAACTTGATACTGCATCTTATTTGCAAGGTTAGCAATATCTACTTCAACATTTGTAACAGAAAGCCTCAAAATTTGGTGAAGATGCTCATCAGTAAGCCTAGATCTAAGTTTCGATTTGACTAGTTCTTCTTTATGAAAAGACAGCATTATTCTTATATTGCTCTGAGGGCCGGACTGAGCATCATTAAGGACCGCAGGTTGGGGATCCCTGGCATAGAAAGACCATAAACAGACAGGAGTGGAAGGATAAGTCTGAGGCCTTTGTCCTGCAGTGGACTAGCAACGGCTGATGATGATGCTGATATGTAGCGCCTCAGTGGCGTGATCGGTATAGTTTTGGCCTGCCACCTCGGTGGCCGCGAGTGTTCGAATCTCGGGCATTCCATTGAGGGGTGAGAGATATGTATTTCTGGTGATAGACGTTCACTCTCGACGTGGTTCGGAAGTCACCTAAAGCCATTGGTCCCGTTGCTGAATAGCACTGGTTCCATGCGCCGTAAAAACACACAAACGAACAAACAAACAAAATTATGATATATTTATATATATGTAGATGGACAGAATTTTACTACAAAAAGCCTCAATTGAAGGCATTTCACGTAGAAAAAGGTTATGGTAAAAACATTAGATTTCCTGTTCCAAACGAAGTGACTTCACATGCATTATCATATGTAAATATACAAGTAAACTCTAAAATACAATCTCATTCTTGCTCTCTTTACGCTTATCACTGCAAAGCCTTAAACGCAAATGAAGGAACAAATAAAGAATTTCCGACCTGAGAGAGAGAGAATTTCAGCAATTTATAACACCAAGAGACAGAAGATGATATTCAAATCTTTCAAAATCTTCCCTGAATCCTGATATATTTTGACAAATCGAAATATCTCTCGTGAAATATAGAAAAATCGAGGGAGAGGAATGTAAATAAGAACTGAGTATTCTCTTATTCCCTCTGCACGTAACATACTTCAGATATGGATTCCAGTTTGAAGAAAATGCGGCCATACCTGGCCTTGGCAGCAGCTGTTGTTGGAACGTTGTGGTCCAGATCTACGAAATACGGAGAGAAATCTAACGCAGGATTAGTCATTTTGTTTGTTGCAGTGGTATTGTCACTGGTGAAGCCGAGAACCAAGCAAGGAAAAGGAACTGAAGGAGAGAATTGCGGCCTTGGGAGACCACCCAGTTCCAGAGAGAACAGCGGGTGAACTTAGACAAGATAAAGCTTCAATTGCAGCAGAGGCTCGTCTACTATGGAGAGATGAATAAGGCGGTTGAGAGGGAAGAACACATCTCTCGTGAGGTCATCTTGTAACAGCAGACATGGCAAGACAAGGCCCACTCGATCGAAGCTGAAACGTTGTTTCTGAAGGAGAAAGATAAAGAGAAGAGGGAGAAAGAACAGCTGGAAGACAAGATCCTAAAGATCAGATCACAGAAGAAAATCAGCAACTGAAGGACTGTGCAAAGAAAATTGGGCAAAGAAACGATGCACTACGTGAGAAGGCAAGGGATATGACTGCGCAGTTGGCAGAAGCAAACTGGGAGGCTCAGAGGCATAAGAAACTCCTACGACGGAAGAAGAGAGACCTGCAGTTCAAGACTGAAGAAGCATCGCGGATGGCGATTTTTTTTTTTTTTTTTTTTTTTTTTTTGCGAGGCTCTTACAGGAACGAAACGACGTGACCGAGCAGCGCAAACCCGAAATGAAAGACGTCGAGCTCAGGTTCCAGCACCTGCAGAAGAAAGTGGAAGAGCTCTCGAAGGAAGTGTCAACTCCAGTGTGAACTTTAGGCGGTGAAACTCAAGAAGAACGAGCTGACTTCCCTGCTGGAGGAACAAGATTGTCGCTTCAAGTCGCTGGAGAAGAAGGTCGGTGCCCAGGACGAACGGAACGACTGGTTGGAAGACGAGAATCAAAAGCTGCGAGAAGCGAGGAGAAATTGGTCTTGGACCTGAATAACCTCCAGGAGAAATACAGCCACCTGGGTGAGGACAACTGTAAAGTGCAGAAGCAGGTGTCCGTCTTCAAGGAATGGCGGATGAAGTCTGTTGTGGCCTCACGAAGATGGATCAGATCATGTAAATTAAGTAGAAAGTTTACTTTGAAATAACTTTTCAATATCTTAGGATATTGAATTAGTAAGGGAAATATGATAAAATGTTTTCCAATAATTTTACTCACTCCTGGAAGCCCCAGAAAAAGGGCAGAAATTCCAGAAATCCTAGGAAAGTCACATGAAACTGGAAGCCCAGAAAAACCATAGGATTTGTGGGAACTCCAGGAGCAATCTGAGGAATCAGTGGCATATTCCCGACCTAAAGTTAAGGTGAGGTGTTGAGTGGTCAGAGTGGATAGAAGCATCTCCAAAAGATGCTCTCTCTTGGGACGGCGGGGCTGGCCCACCACGGGTCCTGGGACGGTGGGGCAGGCCCACCACGGGTCTGAGGACGGTGGGGCAGGCCCGCCACCGGTCTTGGGACGGCGTGGCCAGCCCGCCACGGGTCCCTGGATGGTGTGGCAGGCCCGCCACTGCTCTTGGGACGGTGGGGCAGGCCCGCCACGGGTCTCGAAATGGCGGGGCAGGCTCGCCACGGGTCCCAGGATAGTGGGGCAGGACTGCCACGGGTCCCAGGACGGCGGGACAGGCCCCCCACAAGTTCTCGGTGTGGCAGGCTTGCCACGGGTCTTGGGATGGTGGAGCGTGCCTGCTACGGGTCCTGGGATGGCGGGGCAGGCCCGCCATGGGTCTCGGGACGACGGGGCCGGCCTGCCACGGGTCTCGGGACGACGGGGCCGGCCTGCCACGGGTCCTGGGATGGTGTGGCAGGCCCGCTATGGGTTTCGGGACTATGGGGCAGGCCCGCCACGGGTCTGGGCATGGTGGGGCAGTCCTGCCATGGGTCTTGGGATGGCAGGGCAGGCCCGCCACGGGTTTCGGGACAGCGGGCCAGGCCTTCACGGGTCTTGGGACGGTGGAGCAGACCCGCCACGGATCTCAGGATGGCGGGGCAGTCCCGCCACGGGTTTTGGGATGGCGGGGCGGGCCTGCCACGGGTCCCAGGATGGTGGGGCAGTTTTACGGACCAAGATCCGCTCAGGTTCTTTATTATAATAAACAAAAGGATTCAACACTAACAATTGAAACTCGGGATACGAATATAGAAAGAAACTCAAACAACAAAAGTATTTACTAGCTTAATAACAAAGATAAATGCAGAATGGTTTTTCCTATTTACATAATAAAATTAAATCTGTCAATATGTAAAAAGGGGAAAACAGTGCGGTGATGAAATACTTGCTGGCCAGTTTTGCAGCTGTTGCGATCAGAGCTCGAAGCTAGGGCTTCACAAAAGCGATGTAGAAACTTCAGACGGCTTCTTATCTTCGCACTGCAGGAAGGAATGCCTTAGTCTAGAAACTTGAAGGGCGGGTTACTCCTCAAAACCACTTGTAGGACGTTTCTTTGAAGGGTTACTCGACGTCGGGATCTCTCTCTCTCTCTGACTATGAACTGCGGACTTCACTTGTTTCCGTTCACACTCTCTCTCATGCGTCCTCTTCCTCTTTTATCCTTCATCTCTTCCTTCTTCTCTTATCTCTCTCTGATGATCTTGCCTTCTACTTCCTCAGGGTCATATATATATAATATATATATATATATATATATATATATTATATATATATATATATATATATATATATATATATATATATATATATATATCTATATATATATATATAAATATATATATATATATATATATATATATATATATAAGTATATATATATATATATATATATATATATACGTCGATCTCGGGGCCGGGCTGAAAAGGGCGGAGTTTAACCAGCGAACGTCACCGTCCCTTTAGAAGGCTCTCAATGAAATGTTACATCATAATACGCTGCGTTTCTAACGACGGTCGCGTGCTGGAGTTCCATAACACACCTGAGTATTCTCGAATAATCATGAGAACAGATGCCTCAAACGCGTGCGGGAATTCCTCCTTGCTGCAGACTTACTCGAAGAAGATACATTTTCCTTTCGTTTAATATATGTTTCTTTGCTATAGAGCGATCACCATGACAGGCAGGCCCACCACGGTCCCGGAATTTAAAAGCAAAATTGACATCTACAAAGGTACTCGTAATACGTTTTAGTATTTCTGCATCAATGATTTACTTCTTTATTCACCCAACTCAACATTTATACACATCATCTTCAATGGCTTTGTTTTTTGGAATTTTAACTCATTTGAGGTCGATGCTATGAAAGTTGTCCTCTAAAGGTGTATTGCTTGGAAAGATGAAAAAATGTAATAATCACATTTTTTGTTAATACGGAAGGATTATAGTTATCGTCTCTTAATTACATAAAATTTCAAATTACCAACAAATTTTTAACTTGCAATGTTCAGAGTCGCCTATGTATTATTAACCCAAACCATAGCGACCATGACTGTTTGCTGTTTGATTTGAAAGGAAAACTATGATGAGAAATAAGTCTAGGCTTACAATACATTGGAGAATTTAATTTGCTTTATGATTATCATTCTTAAACCATAGATCATCTTTGATTAAACATAGCAACAATTTGCCGTATAGCTAATAATATATTTAATGTTTCACTAATGCGCAACAAACACAAACAGAAGTGTACGCATCAATTATGGAAATTGACAAATGTGAAATAAGTTATAAGTGCCATGCTTGTCAAACTTTGAGGTTTACCGTATCATAT
>NC_087200.1:88703565-88716065 GCF_015104395.2 Macrobrachium nipponense | reverse complement strand
TATAGCAATACCTATTTTTTTCCACTCAGAATCTTAAATCATTGTATTAGTATATGTACCCTTCTTCTCTTATCAGCTCATGAAGGGAAACTGTTAAGATAATTGGTTTAAGAAACGTCCCAAAATGCACGATGAAAACTGAAGGGCTAACGCCTTCCTGAGCTTTGCTTTCCAAGGGGGAAAAGGCGAATAGCGAATAAAATATGCCTTGCGAATTAAATCTGTCTCAGCTGGAAAATTACGAGAGAAATGTTTATTATGTACTGCTCGAATAGTGAATCATTATGAGAGAGAGAGAGAGAGAGAGAGAGAGAGAGAGAGAGTGAATACCAAGCAGCAGTTACACGAATAATCCCCGTGAAAAATGTTTTGCAAAAATGTTTCCACTTGAACGTTTCTGTGAACCCGAGTTTCCTGCTGTCCCTGCTGAAACGCGAACGGAAAATAAACATATTTTTGAGTGTGTTGGGAAGAGCCTGATGAATGATGTAAATGGGAACGAAAACAACCTGCCCACATCTTCTCCCTCTCGGCATATTTTTGCAAGAAAATGTGCCCTCATTTAATCATGCCGCTGCCTCACTATTTTATCATACTTCTTTTTTTTCTTTATACTTTTTCATATTCGTGCATCGTCGTACATTTGCCACTTGTTTTTTATTTCTCCAGTTAACCTCTCGGTGCCCCTCTCTGCTTTTCGGTGATGGAAGGGGAGCAAGAACACATGGAAAGGTGGGCGAGGCGGGAATCTCTGATAAAAATGTTCCATTGCCGAGGTAATTTTCCGTCGTCGCTGCCTTTTACTTTATATGGATAACCCTCTGAGGGCTCCGTTGGTTTGACAGCTTTTTGACAGATACCTAAGGGTGTTTTCGTGTGTTTCAGCTCTTGGGGGAAGTAGTTTTTTATTTCATAATCTTGAAAGTTTGATGCCCACTATCAACTGGCTTTTTTGTTTGTTTGTTATTGTGTGTCTTTTTAGTCTTTTTTTTCTTATTTGTCTCCCTTATGACGCTTTTCTTTTAGTCTGTGATAAAGTACGTCGATGATATGTTTTTTCCATCCCATATATTTCGTTCTTGTCAAATCATTGTTCTTAATATTTCAACATGTATCCACTCTTTCCCACATTCACATAAAACACTTAGAGTATGTCATTTTTCTCATACCATTGTTTGTTCCTACACACTGTTGATAAAATAATTGCATTCATTTTTTTTACTAAGCCTGAAAAATACTCTTTCTTTGAATTCCCGATAAAAAAGGGAACCCGAATTCTTCCTTTGTTGTGAATACAGAGTAACTTCACAGGACAGACAGAAATACACAGCCATGGAAGGCTTGTGTCAACATGGAACTAGACGACGACATCATGTCGTGTGTTTGCTTAGCTTTTGTAAGGCTGGCTCTCTCTCTCTCTCTCTCTCTCTCTCTCTCTCTCTCTCTCTCTCTCTCTCTCTCTCACACACACACACACACATACACACACACTCACACACACACACACAGCCCCGAGAGAGTGATTGATTGTCTGTGCTACATGACAGATTGGCTTAAGTGCCAGCCACTGGAGCTCATTAAAGAGCCAAAGTTTGAACTCTCGGAAACAATTTGATGAAGTCAGAAAAGTATTTGAATCTTGGCTGCAGCTCCTTTCCTTGTGAGGGCCTTGTCATGCCTAAAGACTACTTATCACGTTTCTTATTAAATGTTTTCATTCATTTCAAGGGGACTTTTCATTTTCAGGAAAGCGTAAATTGGTTATTATTGAAATTAGCATTTTGAATAATTTTATTGTTATCGTAATAATCATGATTATTATTATTATTATTATAATTATATATTCGTGTGAAGCTTTGGAATCTTACGTTAAGTAGAGTAAACTGAAAAGAATTTGTCTGCTTCTCCTGAGTAATTACATACGCTCCTGTTAAACAGTGATTACAGCAGGCTCTTAATTACTCGGTACTTGCTGTAAATTATACAAGTCGGTTTGTATTTGCAAAGCGTGGGCAGAATGCTTATCATGGAATCGCGAGAGATCTCCAGGGCATTGGCCAGATTTGTGTTTACAGATGGAGAGAGATAGAGAATCCACTTGTGGATTTACTAAAAGGTATCTTACTGCAAATTTTAATTGAGAAAAACTAAAAAAAAAAAAAAAATAGTGTGGTCGTTGCTGAATTAATCCTAAACTTAGATATGTCCATCCCAGACAGTGCTAATAAGAATGCCGTTCTTGACAACAACTGTCCAGAACATCTCAGCTGTCCTCTTTAGATAAATTGGAAGACTGTTTTGACACAGCCAGATGGCAAAATGGAAGGTAAAGCCATTTGCAAACAACTTGAAAAATTATTTGGAGTGAATTCAGGATTGAAAGTTAGCATTAGACTTTTTTGGAGATATTTTTGGGCAGATCAGAAAGAACTAGCAGAAGCCAGCGTAAGAACAAAGTTACAAAACTTCTTATTAAAGGAAGTTTTTTTTTTATAAGAATTTCTTTCTCTTGTACGTTTGCTCCATGCAGCGAATCCCTGTTGCAGCTTTCTTTGCAGTAGAAGTGTGAATGGAACAGATCCGTAAACCTCAGGATGCCTTCGTGTATAATGTAGTGGGGAGCACAGTTTAGGAGTAGTTGAAATTTCTACTTTCCTTTATGGGACTTTAGTCTTTATTAAACTTAACTCACGTTCGTCTTATATAACCTAAACATTGTTTTACTTTGTGTCATGGTCCTGGATCCTTGTGGCAAGAGAGCATACCAGTGAGGTTTTAGAGGTCATTTAATTATTTTCTTTTATTTGACCATCATGATTTATTTAATTTATTTGCATTTCCTACTGGAAATTGAGAGGGAATGAGGGGGAAAGTGGTAAATATTTTCTCTTGGGTGTCATTTTTAATCGAATACTTTTCAAATATAAGGAATTTTCTTATTCATAATGAACGAAGTCAAGTTATTTTTGTTGTTTTGGTAATTAAAATATTGGGGAAATTAAGCTTTTCCTAAATTATGGAAACGGTCAAAAATCCGAAGACATTAAGTTAATGCCTCATGTTTAAATAAGTATTTACTGGCGGAAATGTGTGCCTTTCAATATCATCGTTGAACAACATGCAACTGGCAGGTCTGTTTGCCTTGTAGCCTACGCTGCATAACAGGACTTAGCAAATTGTAGAGTAATAGATTTCAAAGTATTTGTGTAATTTCTCAGCTGAATGAATCTCCATCTTGGCACTGCTGAAATGCAGAAAAATAGGGTACAATGACCAAACCAGAGAAAATTTACAAGATTAGGGAGTAATCTTAACATAATTTAAACCATTATCCCATCTGCGATGTTTTGTGCGTGTGTGTGTGTGTGTGTGTGAATTTATTATCTACGAGAGCAAAGCCGTATATACAAATAAATAAATGTTGTGTACTGTGTATTCGTTTTATGAGACTTATATTCCGCCGGTCATACCATCTTCAAGCGCCTCAGTGGCGTGGTCGGTATGGTGTTGGCATGCCACCTCGGTGGCCGCGAGTTCGATTCTCGGGCATTCCATTGAGGAGTGGGCATTCCATTGAGGAGTGAGAGATGTGTATTTCTGGTGATAGGAGTTCACTCTCGACGTGATTCGGAAGTCACGTAAAGCTGTTGGTCCCTTTGCTGAATAACCAATGCTTCCATGCAACAGCAAAACACAATACAAACAAACAAAATCAAGCATACCATCACCCTCCCTTCAAATTCCTTGATCTGATCTTGACTTTTTATTAATATTCCTTGTAACACAGTTGGTCGGTTTCTAGTAATGAATTAGCATAATGAATTAGCTGTCAAATTTCGTGTGTAACAGTGAAAAAACTAGACTTCTTTTCGCTTGGGGTTGACTCTGACGTGTCGCTTAGTAGTTTGGATATTATTGACATTTGGGCGATAAGAACGGAACCCATTTCAGTGAATATTCTTTTTTAAAGGGACCGGAGTACTTCTGAATAACCGCCAAACTTCCTGCTGCTTATTTCGGATATTTGTTCTGTTTATCCGCAGTGCTTCATGATTTGCAAAATTTTGAGTTTTTGCGTTAGTCCCGTAGGTAAGATTTTTTTCATTGTTTGCAAAATGTGTAAAAGTTAGAGTATCTCATTTTACAGTTGTGTTCTGCTTCAAGTATATATTCTATGCCTTAGTGGTTTTATGTTACATATCACATTGCTTTTCTTGTTAATACAAAATGTTTTCGTGTTCACGTCCCATCTAATTTTATCCATATATTAATTTTCAGAAGTTGAACTTTTTCATTTATTCACTCATGTTATACCTTTCAACTTGTGTTCCTTTTATTCCCTTGATGCTACTTTTATTTTTTACTAATTTTGGGAGGGTGAAAACCATGAAAGGTCGTCTGTTGTTTCTCCTTGTCTCTTTCACCATCAGTTGATCCAAAAGTGTTGTCAGATAATTTTTAGAGTTTTCTGTTTTGTTTATGTTGGTTTTGCTGGTGTTATGCTGTGCGTTAGTCCGTGTTGTTTTCCGAGGAGCTCACTGGCTTTTTGTGATGTTGTAGTAATCGCTTTGTAAACACTGGGTAGATCACACAAATCCCGAGATGGTTTGAAATTACCGAATACAGACTCTCTCTCTCTCTCTCTCTCTCTCTCTCTCTCTCTCTCACTTTAATTAAAATTTTGAAATACATAACCCGTCCAAGAAGAGGAAGTATGCCTTTGTATTCTTAAGAACTCGTTTCACAGGCTGGAAGATACTGAATTATGTTGATGTTAATATTGAAGATAGTCACAAAAAGGGAAAAGCTTTCAGGCTTCCTTATAAAAGTCAAATCATTGTCCATTTGAGCAGAGTTCCTGGAAATTTATGCAGCTTATTTTCTGTTGCGTTTTGAGATGAATCTTTTGCCGTGTGGCATCACTGCCGCTTTGAGCAGCAGAATTATTATGGCTGCTTTCTTACTCGAAGAGAAAGTAAAAGAGGACATTCTGCCTTCATCCCTTCCCCCCAACCCCTTAGGGGTGTAGTGCCGTCTGTGGACCTCATGCGGTGCACCGTCAGCATTACTTAAGGTTCTTTGCAGCGTGCCTTCGGTCCATAGCTGCAACCACTTTCGTTCCTTTTACTGTAGCTTATTTCATAGTCTTTTTCTTCATCTTAATTTCCACCCTTTCCTAACACTTGATTCATAGTGCAATTGCTATGTTTTCCTCCTGTTACACCTTTCAAGCCTTTTACTGACAATTTCCGTTTCAGTGCTGAATGAGCTCATAGGTCCCAGTTCTTGGCATTTGGCCTAAATTCTATATTCGTATATTCACCCCATCCCCTTCGCCCACCGCCTCTTCTTCCTCCCTTTTTCTTTACGCTTAATTAGGACGATTGAAAAGGCATAAGAGAAGGACGATCGCCAACGACACAACCAGAATCGGATTGAGAGAGAGAATTGGGTTACGAGGTTTTTGAAAGGGCTAACCCCTTTACGTTATTGATTGGCCACATGTGGATACACACAGGGATAGAATTTTGTCCAGTTCATGGACAAGGCAGAGGACACTTTTTGGGTGGGAATACTCCCGCCAGATGGCTAGGTGAAATGCTGATTGAATTTATTCCAAATTTTGGGAAGGAATCTATATACGTATGCATATATATATATATATATATATATATATATATATATATATACACACATATATATACATACATACATACATACATATATATATGCATGCATATATATATATTATATATATATATATATATATATATATATATATATATAAATAATTAGTAATTGTATAATATATTTATACCTGAGCGTGGGAGAGATTTGTAGGTGAGAGGCGGCATTAACTTATACCCCTCGTGATAGCCTTGTGGGTAAAGCGCGTCACTGTACGTCTTAAATTCTTGGTTTCATGGCTCGAGGCCTTGAGCCGATGAATATTCTTATCAACTAAAAAAATTCACCTTCGGTTAACATATATGAACATATATTAATTCCGAGGTATAGCAAATGACATATTAAAGGACATCTGTAGCGTATTGCTTGTATATAAATCACGGTGATGTGATAAAATTCATATATATATAATATATATATATATAATATATATATATATATATATATATATATATATATATATATACATATGTAATGTAGTATGTGTGCATATTGCATGTCCATGTGTGTGTGCGTGGTTTGTAGAATAACGAGTTCTCGGTACAAACTTCTCAGAAAAGTTTATTTTTTTATGCTGAATTTCATTATAAGTATAGTCGTCATGTTACTTTGCCAATTGTGGGAATTTTGTCAACAGGAACAAACTACAATTGTATAAGGTTAAGAAAACGCTTAATCATTCCTTTAAAACTTAGACAATAAGAGATGTGTTTTGTGTCCCATTTTTTTTATACGCATATGTTGTAGCTGTTTCTACATACTTGCGCATCTTGAGTTTTTGTTTCCGTACTTCTTATGGCCCCAATGTTCTCGCAATAACCAAACCGCACTCAGAATCTATACAAGTCCTGTTTCTTAAGAGTACCACAGGTTTGAATTAATGATGTCGGTGGAACGTGACGCGTTCGCTTGTAAATTCATGTTTCCTTTTTTGCCCATTACACCCAACTACCGTTCAGCTCTCCCCTTTTGTCTTTTTCTCTGACTGAACGTCACCTGGCAGCAAATATTTGTCATTTTTAACCAGTAGAAAGTAATGATGTTCATTAATGCATGTAGTATACCGTCCGCTGTTCAATCTGCCCTAAGAAATTAAAGATGAACCTCAAGTGAAGTGTGTGTGAATTCTATTGCGGAAAGCCTTTCTAACAGATAACTGTTCATCGCCGGTCATGTAGAGATATAGCTGGAAAGAATATCCAAGGGACGCTGAGCGTGACACAGATTTAGAATGTGACATGAAGGTTTCACTGTTACTAAGAAGGAATCAGGAAAAACTGGAATGACTTCAAGTCTTTCAAGTGGATCTTGATAGTAGTGGTTTGTATTCTAATTGAAGCCCTGCACTGTAATCTAGTATTTAATGAATCAAATTTACGTGATACAATTTACTCTAATATCATAAGGTCACGTGGAAGATATTCATATCATTGTGGTTTTAGTCGGTCTTTGAGGTCAAAAGATTTTGACTTTATAAAAAAAAAAGTTATTGAGTATGATTTTAATTTTATAATATGTGTTATTTCATCCTTGGCACTATATAGGCTTGTATAAGTGTTTCAGTTTTTAGACACTTCAAGCTCTTTAGATTTACGGGAATTGTTTTTTGATTCCCAGCCAGGTTCATATAAAAAAAAAATGGGCCATGGTTAGCTAGAAAGATTTTCTTCTTCTTCTTCTTCTTCTTCTTCTTCTTCTTTCTCTGTGGTGAAGAAATGAGGCAAAGCTTTACTTGGAGATCACCGTAGCCCAGTCACAGATAATGCGGTTTTTGCTCCTGTTTTTTTCACGCAAGGGGGAGTTCATGCAGCAACCGTTAGTCTCAAGGTCAGCGGTATGCGAGTTACTCGGTGAATTGCGTCTCTCTCTCTCTCTCTCTCTCTCTCCGTCCGTCTTTTGGGTCACCAAGTGGCAGTAATGAAAATGAAGAGGGAAGAGCGGCGGAGGTTGTGGCGACTTTGGGTCTGTTGCCCCCCCCCCCCCCCCCCCCCCCCCCCCCAAAAAAAAAAAAAAAAAAAAAAAAATAATAATAATAATACTAAAAGAATAATAAAATAGAATAGAATAAAAAAACGAAAATGGACACAATAATATGATCAGCATTTCCGCTGAATGTTAATGAATGTAGGGATTTTTATGTTGGGAAGGTTAGGAATATCATTTTACATTAATTTTTTATAAACTATTTTAGTTTAAAATCTGCTGTTTTTAGACGGGATTGCCTCGTTACATGAACTTTTTAAAAGCATTAAGACCAGTGGGACAAGCAGCCTAATGCCTTTTACTAACCGAGGCCGGAAGAAAACAGGAAAGAGAGAAAGGTGAGTGAAGGGGAGCCGCTTAAACACTAAAAAAATGAAAGGTTACAAGAGTGAGAAAAAACAGAAATAGGGAGAGAATTCCAAAGCATGACAGTAGTAGGAACGCAGTTTCCGCTGAGGTGTAGCCTTCATGTGATGAAGATTTTTTCTTCCCAGTGGTGGTTTTGAATGACAACAAACAGATGCAATGTTTATTATGAAATCTAGAATGCCGGTAATGTCTTTTTTCAAGTTTATAATTGTATAGGCGTTTGTGGTATATATATGTTTCAGCGCATTTTTTCGAAGTTTATATACTGTATGTACTATAGTAGATTCACATCAGCCGTGCATTTGATGTCTAGGCGAGTCCCTTGCGACGCTCCTGACTTGCTGTTAATAAGCCAATGACAGGGGTGGAAACTCTCAGTCTCTCTCGGAAGTTCACATGGGTAGGATCTATATTCCATCTCTCCTGAGGGGTACGTCTTTCAAAAGCATCCATCAGGAGAGGTGGAACATACATCCTGCCTATGTGAACTCTCGAGAGAGACTGAGAGTTTCCAGCCATGTGATTGGCTCATTAACAGCCAATCAGGAGCGTCGTAAGGGATTGGCCTAGACGTCAAATGCAGGGTTGATGTGAATCTACTATAGTATTTGCAGTACTTTTATATGCATTAATTTTCAAGTGTATATTTTTCAATATTTTTATAGTTTTATTCGTAATATTGTGAATTCTGTCCCGTATTATGACCTTTGAAATATGCATGTAAAGCAGATATCTGGGTGAGAAACAGAAACCCGAATCCTGGAGGCTGGAGAGCGGTTGACTCGTAATCTTTCGGGGGAAAGAAGAAGTTTTGGCAGGCGGCAGTTGAACTGGAAAAATGGCGAATTTAATGATATTGTGGCTAGATGGGTTTTCTGTGTAAGCTGACGCTAAGTACATCGAGTTTTCTCGGAGGCAGATTTACTTAAGATTTGCATGGTACTCTTCTTCTTTGTCATTTTTTTGCATCGTAGGTTTCCTTCTTCATGCGGTCTATACTTAAAAGTGTGTATGTTTATGATCATGTATTATGTCTAGAGTGTAATTTATGAATGGTTTTCGATTTTATGCAAATTGTTTGCTTGATATATCACCTCCCTGGTGCGTCTGTGTTGTGTTTTATTGATGTGTGTATTATTGTCTCCAGTAGACCGTTTTCCTTGAAATGGGACGACGACAACTTCCTTATTCACTTACGTAAACTACTTATCAGCAGCTCGGTGACTGCATTTACACACTCTTTTCCATTTACCTACATTTTGCAGGTATATGACATACTGTCATTTACTGTTCCAGGAAGTTAGACCCCTTCAGTTTACCATGTCTACCACGACGTCAACCCTACACTTATATATTTTTCTTCACCTTTCCTTATGATAATTTCCTATTTAACATCCTTTCATCTCCCTATTCTTTTACCAACTTCGCCACAATACAAACCCTCTTTAACAAAATGTTAGTCGTGTCTTCACCTATGTTTTACCTTTTTCCCACTCCTACCACTCAGATGTACTATGTTTCTTGCTCTTTTAATTTGCGGTGCTCCATCAGGTCTATGCAAAGAGTTTATCTCGGCTGGTTCCATTTCTTTTCTTCCGTATTCAGCAGTCACATGTCACTTCAATACCTTATTCAGGCTCAAGTCCCCCCCCCTCACTGAATAAACTTCTACTTCGTAACTTTGGTCGAGTTCCTGTTATTTTTCTGGCTTCGTTTAGAATATCATTTTCCTTCTCTCTCATTCTCGCTTCGTCCTGAACATTTATTTACACTTAGACGTCGTTCACAATCCTCACTAGCATTCAATCATCCTCGTTACAATATCCCTATTACTCTGTTTTATTAATCTGGCGAGAATGCACATTAGAGTCGGCTGGAACTTGGCGATGATAGGTTGAATGTAACTTGTCCTAATAACATTGTTATATGTCATATAAGTACTCAGTGATCCGGATGGAAGCTTATTTAAGAACATAAATTTCTCCTATCCAATATGTGTGATATGGCTGCTATCGAGTTGTGAGACGGAAAAATGTGTTCATTTATCCAAAGGTAAATAGCAAGGTCGCCGAAGTCAGCGTCTTGAAATGTGTTTCGTATACAGTTTTTCCTATCGTAATTTTTGTGTTTCCCATACATTTCAAAGCAGATTGGAAAAAATCACACCAACTATTATAATTAGCATATATAATTATCAACATATTATAAAAACTGTACTCTGCTTACGTAGAACATGCGAAACTTCATGGGGAGGTAAATCGAGCAGCCAACTATATCTTATGGCAGGATTACAGTAGTCTCCTTGATTTGTTGGAGCCTTTCAAAAGCGCAGGAACCACTCGATAGCAGTGTTATATGACTTTAGACGCCCATGTGATTCACGATTAGTCTCGATTTTCCTTAGCAAGATAGAATAAGTACTATTATAGGTATAGCACAAAGGTGAAATGTAGGCCTATTTTGACCAGCCTTTTCCATGAGCACAAATTAGATTTTAAGAATAGGCTTAACATTACTCATAACAGAATATCCTAAACGGGCAAGGCCTAGGTTACCGTGCTTGTTCCATATATGCTGAAAACACACGCACTCATACACACACACACACACACACACACACACACATATATATATATATATATATATGTGTGTGTGTGTGTGTGTGTGTATATATATATATAAAAAAATACACACACACACACACACACACACACACACACACACATTAGTGTATGTGTGTTTTCTGTTTTCCGTAGATAGGGTACTTTTCCCAAACTAAAAATTCTGGTGTCTCGTCAGTCATATATATATATATATATATATATATATATATATATATATAATATATATACTATATAATATATATATAATATATAAAACATATACCTATAAATTGGTGGTAAGCCCAGTATTACCCGTCAAATCGCGTATAAATGCAGCAATTGGGGAAAGTAGGATCCCGGTCTGCGACAGAAGCAATTCTTGCGACAGAAGCAATTCTTGCGACAGAAGCAATTCTTGCAGACAGAAGCAATTTCCTTGGCGACAGAAGCAATTCTTGCCATGTGGCAGCACCAAGAGAGATATCTCATCTGTATCTCAGGAAATGAAAATGACGGCAATGAGAAAACCAGATATATATTGGAAAAACAAAATGCATAATATCTAATGGGCTTTTTAAGTTACCTACCGGACAGTTATGTTTGATATTTAGTTTTCATCGATTTTACGCTTTGAGTAGGATCTAATCTTTAGCAAACATTGATAATTACGTGTTTGTAATATTTGATGTTATTTGATCTAACGTAAGATGAAATGTAAATAAACCGCATAAAAGGTTTAGTATGAAAACTGTGTATCCGGAACGCATGTTAAGACGCTGACTTCGGCCACCGTCCTACCTACTTTTGGACTTCAGAACACATTGTTTCACAGCCTCTCAACTCTATATTTTATCAGTAGATGTAACGTATATCTGGGAGAGAAATTTAGGTTACAAAATAAGCTTTCTCCGGATCACTAAGTATTTAAATGAGATATAACGTTGCCATTCGGACACCTAAAATTCATTCAACCATCTTCAAGCTCCCGGCGACTTTTAAGAACATTTTTGCCAGATTAAAAAAAAAAAAACGAAGTTTAGGTAACATTGCCTATGTTAGCATCTCAGTTTTTACTGTTTAAGAGACATTAAAAATTCACCAGTCTCTGTAGGTCCTCGTTGATTGTCGCAAATCAGCACAGCATTATCCGCAAACTTCAGCTGTTCCACAATATAATCGCAACTCCTTGGCATATCCCACTTATTTGCCCTTCTGCATCTTTCGTTTTAACAGTGTCTCCCATACCTCGCTGTCCAATAGATATTGAACAGTTATAACATACATACATAGATATATTGCTGACTTTTATTCAAAACGTTTTACTCATAGGTTCTTTAATATCTATGAAAGTCGTTTCACGTATAGTGTAGCCTACAGTGTGATCCAATATCCGGCAGCATTTTGACTTTGGCCTGAGCTTTGATACTCACTTAAGGTTGCCTGTTCCAGGTCCTTTTCTCAATTCCATGTTTCAGTTCAAAGACAAAATTTGCATGTGAAGGAAACTTTGTTATCTATTAAGAACGGCGTCCCCGCTCGTGATATTTTTGCAGCTCCAAATCTGAATTATTGTCGAGTAATTTTGTCCAGTGGGTTTTTGACCCATTAGTTAATTGCAAATTCGTCGCAACGAAGGAAAAAAGACCCCACCGCGAAAAGATATAAGGTTCTTAATGGTGTGTTCTTTGGACCCACTGCGTGAGGGCCAGGCACTCGGCTCTGGGAACGGGGTCGCATAGTTTATTCAGGAGGATACGAGGCCGGGGAGGGCGAAGGAAAGGGACGGAGGGAAGGATAAGAAGTGGAAATAAAAGAAAGAGTAAACAAGGGGGTGGATGAGGAAACCCTGCAATTATC
>NC_087200.1:88698565-88701065 GCF_015104395.2 Macrobrachium nipponense | reverse complement strand
GAATTCCACGTAGGAAATTAAATTTCTTCGTTTCTTTTGGAATTGCGAGATTGTGAAATGAGAGACTTAAAGAAATATTAGATGGCAGAGAATATAATAGGTTGTCCATTTGTCCATTATATATATATATATATATATATATATATATATATATATATATATATATATATAGATATATATAGATATATGTATGTGTGGTATATAAATGTTTATATATACATAAATATATTGTGTATATATATTTATATATAAATATATTTATATATAATGTATATATATTAATCAGGGCATAAACCTATTAATTTTATATATATATATATATATATATATATATATATATATATATATATATATGTGTGTGTGTGTGTGTGTGTGTATGTGTGTGTGTGTGTGTGTGTATGCGTATGTTTGTATATAGATTTTCGTATATATTTATATTGGTCACAGTTAAGAAGGCCATTGTTAGTGATACCAAGGCAAGACACTGGGTATCGGAAATATATTTTTTCTTTAAAACTCTCAAGTCAAAGTTAGGATTCCTTACCGTTCTCCCAGTTCTTTTGTATCGGACGTAATGACTCTAGTGAATTCCCGTGTTTTTTTTTTTTATGTATTTTCCATCAAGAACTTTTTCTTTTTCAGTTTATCAAGTATCGTGACTGCGGTCTTAATCGCAGTTCTTTTACAAACACACAGACACACACACACACACACACTATATATATATATATATATATATATATATATATATATATATATATATATATATATATATATATATATAGTATATTGTGTATGAGTATGGGCCATGATCTCTGCGAATCTGCATGTTATTTTTTTACTATAGTATGTATCATTTGCGAAAATGTAGGAATCTGTTAATTTGACGATTGAATTTGCTGCGATATTTGCCATCAGATTTGACAGGGTAGTCTTGCATATGCATAGCCCGTTGGTGGATATTCAGCGAATATTGTCACAGAAATTGCAATCTCGGTTTTCTCAGTTAAGGGTGGTACTCTGTATTGGATGCTTAATTAATTGCGTGATGAGGGCATGTAGATGCTGTTTGCTGTTCCGTTTATATTGTAGCTTAATTAAATGTTTACGTATAATGTTTGATTTGTAAAGTGGCTAAGATGTTAAAGAATTTTGTTCGATATAAAGGCAAATATGTAAATATGAGACTTAACTCTGTAATTATTTGATATATATATATATTATTATATTATTATATATATATATATTTATATATATATATATATATATATATATATATTCATATTATAGTGAAAAGCAAGTTCATACTTAGAAATGTAATCTAGACTATGAGCAGTAATGAAAACCGAGTTAGATTTAGCAGATGAAACTTTTGAACATTTTGCACAGAAACATTCAGACTTACTGTTTGTCATAAGTGAATTAAATGGTTTAAAGTCTGGTCATGCTGTAGGAATTCGTTCATATAACAAATAAGTGCCACCTCATGCGACAACGATCATTGTTGCTACCCCTTTGTTACGGACGGTGGCTGTGATTGGATAAATTCCTTCCTCCCTTTTAGTTCATTTACTCACAATTTATTTTTTCTATTCATAGAATACGGGTTGTTTTCGACACACGAAAGGTCGCTTTTGATGTAGAAGAGAACTGGCCATTCATTTCCTCTCCTATCAGGCCTGTATGTATACTCGTTAGGGAACCATCGTCGGCAGGGAAGAGTGAAGCCAGCCATGATGCACCATCAGGTTGAAGACTCGAGATATTATTGACTTCGTGTCTTTTCCAGACGCTTCTGTAATTATCGCCTGTCTTTCAAACTCTTGCTTTTATCAGTATTCCTTCTACGTTTTCCTTAACGTTTTCTTATCCAGTCGAATGTTTCTTCTCTTGTTTGGTATCCTTTCGTTTTTCACCTTTCGTGGTCTCTGTTGACTATGGAAGGTAATAATATTTTTCCAATGATTCAGTTTAATCCTGAACATAAAATGGTTTGCTTTTTATTATTATTATTATTTTTTTTCGGTGACTGGTCATCGGATTGCGGTGTCTTTTTCAGCATGAGAGTAATTTCCCTATTACTTAGGAGTTACAACGTTTCTGTTTGTTTTCCCTGGCAATTTCACTCGTGCCTGTCGTCTAATTTGGCAGCACGCATATATAGATATATAAATATGAATGTGTATATATATATATATATATATATATATATATATGTATATATTGTTACGAAGTGCCAAGTATCTGGTTACTACAGTTACCATTCAATTATTGTTACCTCACCAAAAGCCAGACACCTGAACCCTCATCACAGGTATTAAACGACTGAATACTCTAAAGGCAACAGTGATCCCGTAACAACTTACCAGTATTGCAGAAAATCAGACTAAGTTCATCAAAACAGGTGTGAGGTAATCTTGTAAGTAATTAAATTAATCAAAGGGCATCACTCCATCAACAACTTTAAAAGTCTAAGTATTTCCCTGATTTCAGAAGTCTA
>NC_087200.1:88578565-88693565 GCF_015104395.2 Macrobrachium nipponense | reverse complement strand
CAGTTCAGGGTAGAATATCGTTCATCCTTTTTTAAACCTAATGTGAAACCTTATTTATCAGTAATGTTTGACACTAAACTGACGTAAAATTCATACGTAATTAAAGACGGATCTTAAACAATGAGTGAAAGGGTTTTAAAATTTGGGCAGTACTTGTGGAAATCATGAGGAGCTATACAGTGAAGAGTGAAATATTATGACGATAGAGAGAGAGCGCGCGCAAGCATAGGCCTATCTATAGAGATACTTAATTTATTATATTTACTTGGAGAGAGTGAGTGATAATATTTTTTCAAATGTGTTTTAAAAGTGAGAGAGAGAGAGAGAGAGAGAGAGAGAGGAAAATCTGCTCATGTGAAAGCTTAGGCCTTTTTATAACTACTTAATTTCATTATATTTTCTTTGGGAGATTGAGTGGTACTATATATATTTTTAAAGTATGTTTTAGAAGTAGAGAGAGAGAGAGAGAGAGAGAGAGAGAGAGAGAGAGAGAGAGAATTATAGTACTGGTGACGGACTTGTGACGGGGTAAAGGCAGAAGAAAATATAATGAATTAAGTATCTCTACGGATAGGCCCATGCTTGCGCGATATGATATGACTGCCAAGATCGTGCTGCACTATGCTAGATAAAATTTGAAGGATCATAATATTCAAGTTAATTCTCTAAGAAATTCGTACCCTAATCTTGATTACATTCGTCAGTTGCCGTAGCATTCAAAGATTGTAAAAAGACATGGAAAATTTCAGACACAGGGTGCGGTCATTCTTGCTCTCTTGATATAGTCTTTACTTTTGAAAATAGGGTTTCATCCACAAATCATTCACGAAAAAAGCTGTGTTAAGTAATAATATTTATTACCACAAATAAATCAATGTGTATTGCAGAGGCAATTAAAGTATTATATCGTGGGAGATCTTTCAGCCTCGCGGCAAAGAAATGCAGTCGTGTAGGGCTGTAGGGTACTACGAACTGCTTTGTAATGGGAGCATATAGCCAGAAAATCTTTGAGCTGACATGCTACTTTAACCTTGATTAAGATTTATATTTAAAGACAGTAGCTTTATAAACAGCAACTAGCATTCGATCCATGTCAACGTCTAAGTAATCAAAGTTTGAAATCCGTTATGTTAGCCAGTGTCCAGTGACGTGTGCTTTCTCGCTTGAAGTTCTAGGGCTCCTCCTCACATCATAGAAAACGCTCATGTGGATGTAACTAGATTTGTTCAACCTACCTTAGCCGTCGCAACATTGAGTGCCGTTGACGTCAGCTAACTTTAACCGCTTTGGAATACAAACATAAGTTTGTAGAAACTAAAATAATTGCATTCACCACTTACAATGATGCAATATATCCCCGTTCATGAAGCAAAACGAGTAAATATTGTCGTCGTGATACATAGTACTAAAATCAGAAATTCACATTCTATCTACCAGATCTCTATGAACGCATCCATCTGAGAAATTCCAATTACTTCGGACATATATCGTGTTTTTAAGTATCTGAACGGTTTTGTTTTGCAGTTTTAACTTATATGATATAATTTGCAGTATATTTTCATATTCTAGGGTAAATTTAGCGATATTATGTCTTTTCAGTAAAAACAAATGGGAAATTGGATGAACGGAAGCTAATGGAAACTGTATCTTCACTTTTCTTGTCGAGTGTACGTCCTAAATTCTTGGTTTCCGTGGCTAACACATATGAAAATATATTAATTCCGAGGTAGAGCGAATTAGATATTAAAGGTATTAATGCTTGTATATATATAAATCATGGTGATATGATAAAATTCACTTTGTATATATGTATGTATTTATAATGTATGTGTGTAAAATGTCGTCAAAATATATATATATATATATATATATATATATATATATATATATATATGTATATGTATATTTTTAGAAAGATTGTATTATTAACTTGTAGCTTACATATTCAGTAATACTTTCTCAAACATCTTCTCCCCTACCCCCCTGCCCCCCCAATACCCAAGTTGCACAGGAGGAGTTGATGGATTGACAGTGGGGTTATTGGAGGAACGAAGGAGTGTGTTGACGAAGCACTTCCTATCTGACGCTCCCCCTCCGCCTCCGTTCGAAATTACTGTTGGGGACTGTTTATTGTTTCGTCTTCTTTCTTCCACTGCGATTCTCTATATCTCTCTCTCTCTCTCTCTCTCTCTCTCTCTCTCTCTCTGTGCGTCTGACCTTCCTTATGTTTAGTGGTCGTTTTTATGTCGGTTCTTCCTTGCATGTAATGGCCAATTCAGTGGCAGAGTGTAGATGGTAAATGTGTTTTCCAGCGTATTTTTATGTGTCTGTAGTCTTTACTGAGTCGTTTCATGTTCAGGAGAAGACTTTAGCTTTATTCTTTAATTGCATGTTACTTTAAAGTCGGTCAGATTCAAATTCAAATTCAAATTCAAATTCAAATTTAAAATGATTTGTCTTAGAAACCAGAGAAAGTGTTCCAGATACCGGTTTGGCTTTCGTTTTTGAGACTGTAATAGATGTGTCTGGAAAATATAATTTATCTCTCTCTCTCTCTCTCTCTCTCTCTCTCTCTCTCTCTCTCTCTCTCTCTCTCTCATTCTTTTTTTCCCTGCTCATCGAAAGACCATTTGACCTTTCTATCGGCCACACCCAGTTTTTGGCGTGTTGAGTGTTTTTTATGCCATCAATTTTTGGGAATCATTGAAGATATTATATTTGTTATTCAATAATTTATCATTCACATATATGCATTAGATATATATATATATATATACTATATATATATATATATATATATTATATATATTATAATATATTATACATATAATATATATATATATATATATATATATATAATATATATATATATATATATATATATATATAGTCATTAATAGACCTCTTTGTGATTTGTGAGTCTACCAGGTCATTGATTTCCACTCAGCCATTGAGGCAAATCATTTGACTGTTTTTGGCCCATTTGCATCTTCTTCTTCCAGGAACTTCAAACAACAGCTCTATTTTTTAAATGTCGATTTCCATTTCTCGATTTCTTACTTACGAACTTTCTCTCATGATTTCCCTTCCCATTATAGCTTCTGGCTTTCACTTGGAAACATATTTGTCGAAGAAGAGTAGTTGCTCCGAACGTTCTTACTTTTAGCTCAGTTTTTCTGTTTCAAACACACTGTATGTCATCCTTTTTAGCGAAAGTTTTTCTCATACCTCCTCGTGAAATATATGTGCAATATTGTTTCAGTATACTTGATGGTGTTGATGTCGATTGAATGATTAATGGCAGAACAAATCATATTCATTTTTTTGTCGATGGTTTTTCGTTATAAGAACTTGACCTTTTATTTTCATTAACCGTGCTTGTTAATGAAGCGGCATTCTCGTTAACTGAAAAACATTTTGCCTTTTTAATACTGTCCGTGTGAGTTGAAAAGGTAGCTTTTTCATGATCTGCCCCTAAAATTTCTACATTCAGTTAATTTCATATGTATTGCAATGCATGGAATTTATATCCGGTTTCCATTTTCATTCATAAATTTACTTACGTTTAGTTCGTTAGAGATATCAGTGGGACTTTCCATCACATTGTACAGGTGTGAAATGTAGGGTTATTCGTCTTTGAAAATTGGTTGAACTGATTTCACAATAAACCTTTGGTACTTTCAGGATATGGCTATGGAATAGATAACTGCTAACGGCGTATGTTCTATTTTATTATTCAGAAAACAAATTTCAATTAGTTTTAATAATCAGGTGGCAGTTCGAAAGGTATCTAAACTACGTTTAAAATGCGCTTGAACTGAGCTACTGAAATATGCTTCAGGATAAAGGATGAACTTTTTTCGGAAAAAAAAAGAAAAAAAAAAAATAATCTAGGCGAGCGCGTCAGGTCTGCAAGCATCCCGCAAGGCTGAGCAACCTATTCCCCAGAAGGTCCTTTAGGTCCTAAAGTTACATTCAATTTGGTAATGAGCAAACAAACAAAAAATGTAATATCAATGTTTAAAAGACTTCAGTCAGGGCCAATACTCTTTAATCGTTATTTACTACATCCTCCTAAGTGATGTGACCCATTTCGCTCTTTTTAGCCTTTTACTTTACCTCAATTCCTTTTTCTTCTATTTGTTATACAACCTCTAAAGCGCCGCAATGGCGTGATCGGTATGGTATTGGCCTGCAACCTCGGTGGCCGCGAGTTCGATTATCGGGCATTCCACTGAGGTGTGAGAGAAGTGTATTTCTAGAGATAAGAAGTTGACTCTCGACGAGGTTCGGAAGTCACGTAAAACCGTTGGTCCCGTTGCTGAATAACCACTGGTTCCATGCAACGTAAAAGCACCATACAAAAAAAAAAAAAAAAAAAAAAAGCAATCTCTTTAAATATTAATTCCTACTGCATGTTTGAGGTTTTTTACCATTTTCACTTTTGTATCTCTACTTAATGTCATGAAATTTGTGGCTATATACATATATATATATATTATATATATATATATATATATATATATATATATATATATGTGTGTGTGTGTGTGTGTGTGTGTGTATGTATGTGTGTGTGCATGCGTGCGTGTGTGTGTGTAAAGCGAACCGTCTATGAAAGGTTTCTGCTCAGGACGTTCATCCTTATCCTTGCTCCAGAAGTTAAAGAAGTTTGTATCAGTGGTTTGTGACGGTATTCCGGGAAACTACCCCCAGTTAGGGGAGGCTGCTTATTGCTGAAATTACAAATAAGTGTTTGGGTGTTTTGCATGCTAACTCGGCAAAATTTAAAAAATAAATATACGATCGGAATTGCGAAAAGAAGTCTATTTTTGACCCTCGTCTGAATAGCTTTTGTTTGCTCTTTCTTTTCAAAAATAGATGATTTAGTGCCCCTTCCCCCATCGTATCCTAACCTTTTTACTCAGATAAATTACACTTTTCAGCTCTCTCTCTCTCTCTCTCTCTCTCTCTCTCTCATATTCTGTTACCCATAGCTTGTTCGACTTTCATGATCGCCTGATCATCCCGTTCTTCAACATCACGTAGTTTGCTATCTCCAGCGCCCAACACCTCGGGACTTGCACCTTTTTTTTTCTCCTTTTTTTTCCCTTGGATCCTTTATACCTTCCGTATTCTCCCTCACGCCCATCGTTGTCCCCTCCATACATCCTTCTTATCATGTTGAACGACCAAGAAGCCGGTTGATTTACTTCCAAGACCCCTGTCCGATTGCCTGCCTTATCAAATTTTCACAGAGTTTTATTCCTTAGAACACCTTCCGTGGTGTGTAATGTAATCGAGATTAATATGAAAAGACAGTGTTTGTTTATCGTTTCCTTGTACTGGCTGGAGATTTTGATTTCTTATTTCATATTAACTAAATGTTACACAATTTCCGTTAATTATAGTACTTGCGTTTTCGCTCCACTGGTTGGAGAAACCATGGTCTTGTTTTTTTTGACTCGTGCATTTTTAAACCACATGTTTATGCATAAGGGTCCTTAGTCAGTTACAGATTTTCCAATAAGGTATTGCATGAACATTTTTACATGTGAGTGCAGCACCAAAACTTGGAAAAATAACGTCTCGGATAAAGTGAGAAGTGAAATAGTAAAAAAAAATAAAAACTTACTCTCCTATTGTGCATTGTACAGGATTTGAACCTACTTTGCAGGCGATATTGTCATAGCGCGCGCGCGCACACATACATACATACATACATACATACATATATATAATATATATATATATATATATATAATATATATTATATAATATATGTATATATATATATATATATATATATATATATATATATATATGTATATATATATATATATTGTGTGTGTATGTAATGCAGCGGAGGAGAGTGTTTTTGCAATTTAATGGTCAAGACACTTGCTCGCCAACAAGAAAACCTGTGATCGATTCACAAGACAGAAGGAACCATTTAGCCACATTACGTTACGACCCGTATTGATAACTTTCGAGCTTTAGATACATTTGCTTTTTTCGTACACCTCTCTGATTTCTTTAATCTTCACCTCATATACGTGAATGTGAAATGTTATTTCATAATGAAATTTATTTTTTCTCCTCGTCTCTCTAATTTATCAGACTGTTTTAATTTTCACTAATTTAATTTCATTATTCTCTTCTCCAGGTATGTGAATGCTGACGGCTTACTTGAGAGTGAGTATTTGCCCTTAAGTTTCATGTTGACATCGTAATACAGTATTACTATGCACTGCAGTTTTGTTTCTTAAGAGGCGAGACCTTAATTCTCTACATATACACAGATACATTTATACATACATATGATATATATATATATATATATATATATATATATATATAATATATATATATGATATATGTATGTATGTATGTATGTATGTATGTATGTATGTATGTATGTATGTATGTGTGTATCTTAAAATAGAAATGAATAACGTAACAAGTGAAGGAGACGTGCTGTAACATTGAAATGCAAACCTAAATGTGCTGAATCGATGGGGTGCATAGTAAAAGGAGCCACGTGTAACCCACTGACCGTAAATTGGTTTGAAATTTCAAACTGCTTTAGAGGCAATCGCTTTGGACATCCGGTTTGCAAGTTGATTTGATTTCTTGTGTGTATGTGTGTTTTAAGTATTCATCCTTCTGTATTCCCGTTATCCAGGCAATATGAGGATTTACCACTTTGAATCATTTACAATATAAGGATTGTGAAATCGACAAGTTGTGAAAATAAAATGTGTAGATTTTCCTCTTACAGGTGGTGCCAAAATAAATTGTTTATAGGTTTAGCCTATGGCTGATGATTTAATTAGTTAGAAAATTAGCTATGAAAGTGAAACGACCTTGTAGAATCTGGAAAATGCTGAAAATATCAAGTTGGGTATCAGAGATTTTTTAAGGTTCAAATTCACTGTGGTAATACCATACAGCGAGTTGAAGGGAGTAGATTCACCACGCTTCTACATACTTATTTTTAAGTATCCAAATTCTCTGTAAAATGAATTGCATCTGGTTTGAATAACACATTGTTTGTTAGAGCTGCTGCTTCACGTGTTGTTCTCATCTATGGTTTCAGTTGTCTGGATTATACTGTCGCTTTTCCGAGTAGTTTGTGCATTATCGTGGATAAAAATATGAGTAGAAAGTGTTCTATGATGAATAAAGTGGTCAACCTGCCCCCTCGATGGTGAGGTTTACTGTGTGCATAGTTTTCTTTGCCTTACGGGAGGAGTAAATCACTCATAGTTTTCTTTCCACGGGGCAGATCCCTCCAGGCCAGATCATGACCTTGTAAGGAACAATTTAGGAAAATTATACCCTCATACGTAAGGTGAGTTGTCAGAAGTGAGCTATTTAGACACGCCTGCCAGTTTGTACATTAATACTTTATTATATTGTCATAATAACAGTAGATTGAAACGTTTCCACCCTTCCCCTTTATTGTTAGAAAAATAACTACTATCTCGCTTGAGAGAAATTATTTCCTGAAGATCTATCTTGCCCCACCTTCCTCTTTAAGAATATGCTATTCAAGTGCCAGGGTCACGCCGGATCTTTTCTACCACCGCAAGGCCTCCTGGCGAAATGTTTGCTTTGGCCTCACGCACCATCTCGCCTTTCTAATCTCGAGCAAGAATTTGTACCTCATAACAGCTGAACATCACTGAGTGCCGCTCTTCTTCAACGGGGAAGTAGCCGGGATGTGCTATCACGTGAGTTCACGTTCAACGTCTTGCGTATGTCGCAGTCATTGAAGACAACGGGAAAATATTGGTAGTTAGCTTGTTTCAGGTTTATGCTGACTATTACGTCCAAACACCATATGGCAGCTGATTTGACCTTACTCGGGGAGTAAGCCTATAAACTACTTTGTTGTTGCTGTTGTTTTTGGGGCTGGGGTAGGAAAGCCTAAAAATGTCAGAAAAGGGTGTTTCGCTTTGAGTTAAAGATACAGGAATTTTATGATAGATATTTATGATTTATGTATTTATGAGAATGAAAAGGTAAAAAAAATAAATAATGTGCATTTTAAACAGTACAGAAAAATTATTTCTAATAAAATATAGAGCATTTATTTTGATTTATTTTCGTTGGTGATACAACACTCTATTTGACTGTAGATTTTAGCGCACCCCCCCCCCCCCCCCCCCCCAGTAACCTGGAGGTCGAATCACGCCTTGTTATGAAATCCGAAAGTGTCTACATTAATATAATTAGAGTCCGAAATTGGGGTGAAATGAGTAGAAATTAGTCATTGAGATTTATTCTGAATTATTCCGAACCATTTGTCAGTTCATTGAAGCACGTTGTGGGTCGCAGGCTATCGCTGCCAGGCAGACTTTTTCCCGCCGACAGCAGTGACCAGTTTCTCAGGAACGAGGATCTGTTCATGTGGGATGCCCCTCACTGAGAAAAAACGCTCTCGTTGGCAATAGTAAACTTCGCAAAGCTGCTCTGTCCCCGGAGAGAATGAAAATATTCGAGTTTGTTTTTTTTTTACATATATAATAACTTGAGAGCAAACGACTGAAAACTGCTATTTTCTAAGCGAGAATGAAAATATTGGATTTTTTTTTCTTTTTTTTATATAATTACTTGAGAGCAAACGACTGAAAACTGGTATTTTCTAGGCGAGAATGGAAATATTGGGACTCTCTCCTTTTGATAACTTGAGAACAAATGACTGAAGTCAGCTTCTCACAGCTTGTATCTATGAAATGATGCAGTGATGGTACCCTAATCAGTTCCTTCACGGTTCGTAATTACATTCTCTTATATTATCGTCATTTTTACGTGCATCGGTTTAATAATGATAACAATATGAATTTTCACAAGTTTTTTGGGAAAAACAAACAAAACGAGTCGAGTTTTCGTTTCGCCAAATGAAGATTAAAGCAAGTAAAATACCTCTCCACTTGGAAGCGATTATGCTTTAGAGGAATAAACCACAGAGCTCTCTGGAGAATAAACCACTCGAGTGCCTCCTCCTCCTCCTCCTCCTCCTCCTCCTCCTCCTCCTCCTCTGCATTAATCTTCCTCTTCCTCCTCCCCCTGCTGTGTTTCGCAGAATTTTGATGTTTGATCTTGAACATAATGTGTATCATCATCCTTCAGCAGCGATGTTAGTCCGGGTTTTAGGTCTTCCGTAATTTTGTTTGGGATTATGCTTATGGAATTTTAAAGAGGGTCGGCGGTCGTGCTCCTCTTGCGAAATTTGCCGCGTCTGGATTTTCCATCTGAATTCCGGATGTTCTTTGCTTCACTGTTTCGGGCTCTGCCTTCCAGTGTGGATTTATGGGTATATTGAAAAATGCAAGGCTTTGGCACTTCAGGGTTTTTATGGACCTTAATAATTGATAAGTATCGATGGTAGTGTGGTATTCTCCAAGCTTTTGCATGCGGTCAACCTTCAAAGCCAAATTGAATAGCAGAGGCATAATGTAGAGAGTCTTACAAGGAAAATACATTCTCAATAACCATGTTTTTTTATATTCCAGTGTTTTGTGTGTGTGTGTGTATGTAGATTAGTATAGCATTTTATACCGAAGAAAATAGATTTTATTCACAATTTTTTTTAAATAATGAGTTCTTTAAAATTCTTTCGCCACATTCTGAGTTTAGAAATACCCTTTATATCTCTGAAGCTAGTACTACGACAGCTAAGAAGTTTTCTAGCGTATATTTTTGTAGTCATTAATATTGATATCTCTGGCTAACGTGTTGTCTGGAGAGTGAAGCGCTACTTGATTACAATGAAATATGGACAGTATTTTCATCACTCCAAATTCAGACTTGTAAGAGGGTTTAGGATAATTAAGAAAAAATTCGGTGGTACCTCTTCTGCTCATACTCTCATAACGCAATATATATTCAAGTTTAAGTCTTCTCAGTGGTTTTTTTTTTATCCCGAATTTAATATGGGTCCAGTTTCATGATGCAGACGTCCGTCCGTCAATCCACTTCAACTTGGTTGCACTTCTCTCTCATCTCCATTTCAGAGAGAGTGAAGATTTTATGGTGTCATAAAGATATACTATAGTTGTTTTGTGCCGTTGTGCTAAAGGGACCATAAGTCATTTGGTTATCCATAGTGCCGAGTATGTAACTGGGTGTTGTTTGGCGTTGTGATTGCCTGGGTCATTGACGCCTTGTTGGTGCCAAATGGAATGCTATGGCATGTAATTGTGTTACAAAATATCAGAAGATAGGATCACCCTACTGCCCATTGCTGGGTCAGGGTCAATAAGACATTTTGGATGAATGCTGAAACACAAGGCATCTTTTAAGGGGTCCTATATTGTAGTAATGAGGGAGTATTTCATTCACATCATTTTTTATATATATTATCCTTTTGCAAAAGTGTATTTTTGCTTCAGTATATTTGCAGGATTTTTTCCCCATTGTTGATCCCGAAGTTAAGGTAGCTGCAATTGTTTGCAAAAATACGAGATTAGAATCAGTTTTGATGGTTAAATTTGTAGGTCGTTATATCTATGGCTATTGTAAATTGAAAGGGCGCTACGTGCTAATAACTTATTGTAAGAAGTATAATATCTCAGTGGGTAACGTCATAAGACCCCAAAAACATTTCCTCCTTTATTCATGCGACGCATTGTGACTTGATATCGAGACTCAAAATCATCTAGCAAACGTTTCTGGTTTGTTACTTGTTCCCAAAAGTCGATGGTGACATCGAGGATGGCGGTTTAGAATAAAATGTGGAAAGAATTACAATATCTGTTATCTGTTTCACTTCTTGTTTATTAGACGACGTATAAGACCCTATTTCCATTTGAATTTGACAGCCTATTATACTAGAAGGAAATATTCAGTGTAACTTTCAGGCAAATGATTTTTATTTCCTCGTCATGTAGAGCAGGGCAGCCGAGCATTATGTTGGTGATGTAAGACGCTTATTTTTCTGGGTGAACCATAAAAGTCAGTCCCGTCTGGGAAGGAGCTACTTTGGTTGTCAGACAATTTTAGTAGTGGGAGGATCTCTCCTTTGATGGAGCCATTCAAATAAAATTGAGGTAAGAAACTTGAGTAAGAAGGTGCATTTTAATGATGAAAAGAATGTTAAGTCCAGTATATCAACAAAGACAAAATGACGTTGGAAGAACATGATTTTATTTTTTGCATGCGGATTCAGATGTAAATGACAATGCCTCCTTAGTCCGCCACCGAGATCGTTCTCATTAAGGATATTTAGCTTCGTATTTCTAAAATCAGGGAAATTTTTCTTTGGTTTTTGTATTATGCATTTAGTAAAAATAAGCAGATAGAAAAAATTCTTTGATAACAGATCCAAAGCTTTTTAGGAAATCATAGATTTTTGTTGCTGCATCATTGCGGAACTGAAATAGAGACCTTTTATTAGAGGACGTTTTTAATTTGATAATTTGTCCAAAGTTTTAGTTAGTTTTATATGGATAATTTGGGCACGTTGCCGGGAAATCGCGATTTATTAACCCTTGGCATGCCGGATAATTGGCAGTTGCATGTTTTTTTTTTCCCCGATTGCTTTTTAAATTTCTCTTTAATTAGTTTTCGAACAGCGAATTTTAATTGAAAATATAATCCTGCCTTTTTTATTATTATATTGCTATCGATGTTGATTGCTTATGGTGCTGGCGGAGGTCTGGTGATGATCCTGACGATTCCTGTACTGAATGACCTGGAGTCATTTGTGATATTAAAAAGTTAAGTATATCTTAGTTTTACCAGACCACTGAGCTGATTAACAGCTCTCCTAGGGCTGACCCGAAGGATTAGATATTTTTACGTGGCTAAGAACCAATACATAGCAACGGGACCTACAGCTTATTGTGGGATCCGAACCACATCATATCGAGACATGTATTTCTATCACCAGAAATAAATTCCTCTGATTCCACGTTGGCCGAGCCTAGATTCGAACTTCGGACCACCGGATTGGCAGCCGAGCGCGAAAACCACTCTTCCAACGAGAAACTTTGTGATATTAAAAACCAGTCTCTTAGAATATCCTTTATTTTTTACCGTATTGGAGGTTTCACAATGATCAGGAATATTCTCTCTCTCTCTCTCTCTCTCTCTCTCTCTCTCTCTCTCTCTCTCCCCCCAATGGCAGTCACATACCCGCATTGCTACTTCCAGACACGTTTTGGTCTTGCATAAGTGTTATTCTTCAAAAATCAAATAATATTGCGAAAATGATGGATTGCTCCTGGGAGAGACCCCGACGTCTCTTTATCATGCATTGACCCTAGGCAGTTTCATTGAAAAGTAAGTGAAGGCCGTAACCTTGAAATACTGAGAGAGAGAGAGAGAGAGAGAGAGAGAGAGAGAGAGAGAGAGAGGCTCCGTGATTGTTTGTGCTTTATGATGAGAATATAGGTGTTTGAAGTTATGTTCTATTATCATCTGGGAAACAGAAGACGAGCTGCTGTTATGATAACATTAGTTTTACTTAATTCTTTATATTTTATTGTAAGTCGCTACCAGTAAAGTTTTGCTTTATTTGTATATGCACATTATCTTTACACACACACATATATGTGTGTGTATATATATATATATATATATATATATATATATATATATATATATATATATATGTATATTATGTATATATAGTTAATATAGAGTAATGGATGTTGTGTTCATAGAAAATGCAATGTGGTCATGTAGTTTATTTTGTATTGTTTAATGGCCTACGTGACCGGACAGCAAATCTTCTCGATACTCTGTTTTTGAGAGACCTCTACTTCTAGAGTGTTGAATTCATCCTTTTTAAGATTGAGACTGAGAATCCTTTACCCGTTCTCTTTTGGTGTAGATCCTCGAAATTCATATTTTCCGCTGTCATCTCCAAGACCTTTGATGTTTTTGAGTTTATCTTCTTTTTGGTCTGTTTCGTTAGCGCAGAAAATCTGTTTCGATGTCTCTCGCCGAATTAGTCATCTTCCATGTAGGAGATTACAGTCTTACTCATACGTCGTCTTTTAACTTTTACCCTTTCTCCAAATACGGTGAGAGAGAGAGAGAGAGAGAGAGAATTAAATATTTTATCTCTATCAAAAGAGATTTGACTCCCGGTTGCATGTGTGCAAAATTCAGTTAAATAACTGCGTTGAATGTTAAGAAAGGTTTACGAGAGGAAAGGGACAACTAAAAGATAGATGTAATGCTTGAAATTGTCAGAAAGCGCAGTTGTAGGGTTTAAGCGAATATGAAATGAAAGAGTGTAATAGAATACTTGCAAGTTTCCACGAAAAAATGATTGCGAGAGCGTTAACAAGATGAAGGTTGTGAGAGGAAATAGAAGCAAGGATTGTACGTCCGAAACTTCATGGAATGGTTACATCTTTGAGGCCAGTGTTGGACATGACGGTAGAATTGAGTGGATAAGGTAATTACACCATATGAGATTTGCAGAAATTTTTTTGTAGGATCCGATGTTATGATTTATGTAGTCTTACGCCACGAACTCGTGGAAAGGTACATGACCTCAACGTTTTGTCAAAGAATTAGTGCCAGCGACATATAAGCTTCAGCAACATGAAGAGGTGCAATAAATTTCCGATTTGAGAAAATAGCTTTAAGAAGGATATTAGGGGTCAATTAGCAAGATTGAATTCAGATTGATGCTATAAGCGAAATACGGAACTTCCTTATGGAGATGAGATGATGATGAAAGGGAGATGGAGATTGTTTGCACATGTCTTTCGCAGTTGCGATTCTACAACGCTTTCACTTGGGGGGACACTTAGGATATATTATATATATATATATATATATATATATATATATATATATATATATATATATATGTGTGTGTGTGTGACGTGTGTGTGTATGCTATGTTTAAATGTGTGTGTGTGTCTGACGTACATGTAATGTACACACGGTAGATATGTACATATATATCAATATTTATATATGTATGCTCACATATATACACAGTAGTAGTTGTTTTGTTGCTGTACAGTTGTTGTTGTTGAAATCATTAACTAAGAAAATTTTTGTTACTTATAATGATTTATTGAAAGAAAACAATGTTCTATTATTCACATCCAAGGGGGGACGTGACCATGTCCCCCCACCTCCCGACCCCACCCCACCCTTAAATCCGCCACTGGTCTTTCGCACAACCCACGGGAGAACAATACGTGGTAGTATCAGGGGGCTCCTGTGGGCACCTGAAAACAAGGTCTCAAACCTCGCCATTGGACTCAGAAGATGCAGACTACTTGGACGATTACTGTGAGAAGGGAGGCTGGAGTTTAGTAGAGATTTGTGGAAGACAAAGTATTGGAAAGCGGAATTTCACAGAGGCCCTTTGCATCCCACTGCGTATGAGATCCATAATATATATATATATATATATATATATATATAATATATATATATATATATATATATATATATATATATATATATATATATATATATAGCGAATACCACAGGTAAATGATAGGCAGACATCCAAGCGCTTGAATTTCTGCCTGTCATTTTCCTGTGGTATTTGCTTCAATGAAGTCACGTGCAAGTACTGTGATTTGTTTAAGCATATATGTGTGTGTGTATGCGTGTGTATGAGTGAGTGAGTGAGTGTTTATTACACTGTATATAGAAAGGGATGGAGAAAGATACACACACACACACACAAACAAGTTACTTAATTCTGCACTGGTAGATAATAGAAAGAAATTAAACCAAATTTTCAAAATTAAAAATTTTAGCTCTTATTAGCCTTCTAATTGCAGTGTGCTCATGAATGAACCTCATCATTTAAAAAGATAATATTTTCGTGTGAATTCGCCATGATAAATGGGGGTACTAATCAATTATCTGGTATCGTAATTGGCAGCCTGACCATGGCATCATTAAAAGTCCAGGAAATGAGAGCTCGAGGACATTTTGAAATGGAAAAAAAAAGAGAAAACAAATTATCATAGTGAGTGACTCTAGAAGTCAAAAATAATTTTACATATAATCCTTTTATTGTCAACATTTAGCCGTTTATTGACGAATCTGCAATTTGGAGTAGCCTGGCACGATGTCTTGGTCCTCTGAAATCACCCTTTGTTGCAGAATGGTATTTCATTTCCTCGCTGTCTTGGTGCCTCTCTACAACCGTTGTTCTTTTGTCTTTCGTGGTTATGTCCGCTCTCCTCCTTTCTTTGAAATATGTCATGTTTAGTTTTCTTCTTCATTATTATACGCACAATTCCTGATCGTGGGTTTTAGTCGGAGTTTTCCCTAGATATTTTTATTTTGTCTTTCTTCGTAGAGATCATTGGTATTGAGATTTTTAACAGTAGTCTTTTAATAAATTAATATTTATTTTTCTGAACACGTTCAAGTGATATTGTATGTATGTTTTTTTTCTTTTTTTGAAAAATATTATTATTATTATTATTTGTTTAAACTATGATAGTCGTTATATCACTGAATGTCTTCCTTTCCTGTTTGTACGCAGAAAATATATCTTGCCTGGTATCTGAATTGCCTAAATACGCATACAATCTCATGCATACATGCATTTTTGGATATATGTTTGTAGTTTGTATGATGAAAATTCACTCTTTACTTTTAAAACGTCGAGAGCATTTTTCCTTTCCCCTCACAACCACTTTATGGATAGGATTCGTGGCTTCGAGTGAGTGAGTTTAAGCGAAAAAAAAAATTATTCTGCTTACAGTCTGACGAGCAACGCTTTTAATAGACATACCTTCATAGCCTAAGCAAGAAAGAAAAAATTACTACTGCCGGCATGCATTCCCACGTTATTTTTGCCTGTATATTTTTATGTTTATCAATACGAAAATAATGCTTTTATGGAAATGGATCTTTCTCTCTCTCTCTCTCTCTCTCTCTCTCTCTCTCTCTCTCTGCCTGCTAATAGTATTAGTGAATTAACCTTGAGGATGGTTTCCTTGGCAATGTCGAAGCCAAAGGAACGGAAGACCGTGTCGTGTCAGGGCCGAAGAAAAGGAATATTTTCAGCGAAGTTTTTTCGAGGCATCTATTCAAATTCCTTTCCAGGATGTTTCCAGAAAGATTTTTGGAATCTGCAGAGGATGTTGAAGACGAGAATATTTCCAAGGGTGAGAAACTAGAAGGGGGTTTGTAGGGGTTGATTTGAAGACGGGAATATTTCCAAGGGTGAGAAACTAGAAGGAGTGTTGTACGGGTGGGTTAGTTGGCGATGAAAGTAAGGAATGGAGGGAGGGACAGTATGAGGATTTGCTAACCCTATTTTACCATTTTTATCGTGCGTAGGGAAAGTTTATGTCGCCATTTCAAGATTACGTGCTTTGGGTGAGTTCTCCGGATCCCTCTTCCTCTTGTACGTTTTTTAAGGCCACGTGACAACTTCTCGGGTACTTCTAGGGTCGTCCTAGGAGAGGGGGGGGGGGTCTACAGGTGAAAGAATAAGATGAAAGGATGGGGAAACAGGTGTTTTGGTAGATGAGGGGAGGCAGAGTTTGCTGCCTATTTATGGTTATTGGAATCGTGTATAACGCGTTTTCTTGGAAAATTGCGCTGTTGGTTTCTGGCAGTGAATCATGTGTCTAGGGAAAATGTTGCTAGTTGTCGGAGAAAACCTCATGAGGCTTTAAAGGGACTATACCTCATGAGGAAAGGGACTATACCTGATGTGGAAAGGAACTTATTCTGTTGCAGTGCCTTCGCCAGGAACTCGGGGAAGACTTATATCTGCATGAAATCTGTTTTGGTACTGTACACTAATGTAAGATTTTCATAACTGTTTTAATATTAGGGACAGACGTGTTGATGGTGATGACATTTCGGTATAAGGTCGATTTTTAAGGATAAGTATTCGTGGTCAGCTCATGGTTAAGATTTAAATTGGTTGTAACCCATCAACTCACGTTGGCGTGACGTGATGCTCTTATAGATGCTCAAAATCCTCAGCATGTTCTCTCTCTCTCTCTCTCTCTCTCTCTCTCTCTCTCTCTCTCTCTCTCTCTCACATTCATTAGCATGTTTTCGGAAAGTGACGGGGTAACGGTGATTGTTACTTTTATTCTCTAGTGAAACAACACTCTAGAATATTCTCTAGTGAAACAACTGTCTAGAATATTCTTTAGTGAAACAACTGTCTAGAAAACAACCCATCCCAGATGAGTGAGAGAGAGTCAGCTCTTAGTAGGTAAGCTGTGAAATTGAAAGAGCAGAACAGAAAGTCAGGGAACGCTATCCTGTTGATACCTATACGCAACAACAGCTTTTTGAACACGCTCTCCAGCGCACACACCTACCATTTACTCGTACATAATTATCTTTTCTTTTCTGCTGCTTGCTAAGGCCATTTTATTTTTAAACCTCTTGAATACCGCTGACCCAGTGTTTCCCAGGTTTCCCTCTACTCCGCCCTCCCTAGAGTTCCGAATTATTCTCCTTTTTCCCCAACCTTCCCCTCTTTCATTATCACCACGCAATCCAACCTCCCACCACGATCTAATCCTCCTTTTTTCCGTTTCTGGCCCTTTTATCACATCTGTTAACCATTGTACCAGCTCTGTTGTACCCCTTTATTTCTCATTCTTCCAAGCTTATTTTTACTATTTTGTCTCATTCTCTTTCACCGGAGCTTCAAGCTGGCTATGTCCTGCTTCCCTAGACAATTCCCTTCCTCAGCTGCCGCAGCATTTCCACCAAAGCTTTCACTTTTTATATTTAGACATTCTCCAGGTTGACTCCCAAATGACGATCTACGTTTATGAACATTCATCTTTTGAGATCGCTTATTGAATAAGATTATTCTTTTGAGACCCTATTTCTTTATAACAACCAGACGCATTTTTAAGATTGTTTGAGTTCATTAACACTGTATTTTTTTGCAATTTTAAGTTCAGCTCGTCCTTAAAATGGTAGATGTTGGAGAGTAATCTGAATGGTTCATCATAAGTACTTTATTACCAAAATTCACCCCAAATTTTCATCATGGAATGTTTTCAAGAAGTAAGGAAATGGATCTCTCTCTCTCTCTCTCTCTCTCTCTCTCTCTCTCTCTCTCTCTCTCTCTCTCTCTCTGTGAAGGCACACCGGTTGGGTAGCAGAATGTCGTTATCTGTGACAGGCCTGAAATAAAAAAAATTGGAGAAAGAGTTGGGGTCCATTGTGTCCTGAAAGAGCTTAAAATTTTAAAGAGAGAAGCTTGTCTGAATTAGAGGCTGGAGGTCTGAAAAGATCTCAAGAGTTTAATATTATCAGAAATCATCTCAAGGATCTAGAAAGACTGTTTTATAACCATACTGTTTTTATTACTGATTCAATTAGGAGGTGAAACAGGGGTTTTTAGTTGAGTATTATGTAACTAGGTGATAACACATTAATTTTTATTTATCTAGAAATCTCATATAAGCTGAGCAGTAAAGGATCCAACATCACAGCATGTCGTACTTTCAAAATCATATTCCATCAGAACCAGTTAATATTAGGCAACATTATTTATAGTAATAAAATTGGGCCTTCATGTTATCATCTCGCCCTTGATTAGATTCTAAAGGCTGTGTGATTCGCGCAAAAGGAACGGAATTTACCTCAGTCACAGTCAAGAAAAATCATCAGCAGTTGTGCGGAGTGCATTGCTGTTACCATGCCCTAATGAAGTCCAAAATACAGCATAGAAGAAAGCAAATTAGCTCTACAAGGATACATGAATGATTAGAAAGCAAATGTTCCAAGTATTTCGCAGACATTTGACGTAAGTGGATGAAACGTATTTTTTCAGTCCAGCTATCCCGTTACGACATGAAAACAATAAAAGTGTACATTTCAGTCAGCAATGATGATAATGCAAAAAATAATGAATGCTTAGGTACTTACTTGTGTAGCAAATGCCGTTTCAAAAGTCAAAAGAAGCTTTTAAATGTATGGCGGTTGGGGTCTTAATGAAACGTCCTCAGGGTTTTTTTTCTTTTTTCTTTTTTCTTCTGTGGGGGGGGGGGGTGACCAGTATAATGAAACTCGCGCAGTATTGCTGAACAGTAATATGAATGCTTGTATAGCATATTTGTGTGAATAGACAAACAGATTGAGCTATATGTTTATAACTGTTTAAAATGATGATGACGACGGTGATGACTGTACAAAAGCAGAATTTTGGCGAGAACGAACCTCCCTCTTAGCCTCTGCGAAAGAGCGAACAATCAAGGCGAATGAGCAGCCGAAGCGTTATAAACCGAACATGATATTGGCTATCATTTTATCCTGCCTCACTGGGATGATAGCCTTTATCAGCAGTATTTCTGATGATTATCCCTCGCTCTTCATATTTCTTCCAGTGGATGACGCGCGCAATGATGGATGATTCTGGGAAGGCGGTTCTTATGCCTTTATTTTTTTTGTTATCGATTTTTATTTTGCCCGTGGACAGACATTTGTGCGTGTGTCTCTGAGGTCGTTGGAATTGGCCAGTGTATAGGTTTACTGCACAAGGCATATTAGGTATATATATATATATATATATATATATATATATATATATATATATATATATATACACGTATATACTAAGAAATCACAAAGTAAGCACTTGATTTTGTTTATAAAGCCGAAGCCACTGCGAAAGTTAAAAAATGAAAAGAAAAAGTGCCAAGTACTTTCGTATATTTAACACATCTTCGCCGAAGATGTGTTAAATACACGAAAGTATTTGGCACTCGGTTTTTAATTTCTAACTTCCCTAGTGGCTTCAGCTAATATATATAATACTATATATATATATATATATATATATATATGATATATATATATATATATATGGTGTGTGTGTGTGTGTGTGTGTGTGTGTGTGTGTGTGTGTGTGTGTGTGTGTGTGTGCGTGATGTGTTTGTGGTTTGTGTGATGTGAGTACATATATATATATATATATATATATATATATATATATATATATGTGTGTGTGTGTGTGTGTGTTTATACACGTATACACATGTTCTGCTCAGTGAATCAGGAGAGGAATTACAAAAGATGATAGAAGATTTGAATAAAGCAGAAATGTAGGACTGAAAATTATTATGAGTAAAACTAAGATAATTTTTAATGAAAATTCAGAGACAACAAATAAGAGTTATAGACGAACCTCTAGAGAGATTGTTAATGAATATGCGTATTTAGCATAGACAGTAAGTGTTTCCCCTGGGCATGAGACCGAAATTAAAGAAGGATAAGCATGGGATGGAGAGCTTTTGGTAAACAAAATGAGATTATGAGAAGTAAAATGCCACTTTCTCTAAAAAGAAAAGTATATAATCAGATGGTTCTACCAGTATTAACTTATCCATCAGAAACTTGGAGCCTTGCTAAAACCTTAGAACATAAGCTAGTTACAACTCAAAGAGCTATGGAAAGAATAATGATGGGAATAACACTATGAGACAGAAAAAGAGCAACATGGATACGAAAGCAAACTAAAATAGAGGATATTTTAGCAGTAATGACGATATCAAGGCCAATTTCTCTTCTATAAGACCGCTATGTCATGGATATGTTCCTGGTATCCATTTAAGGTACTTTGATCAGATATTGTTCAGATTCCTAGCCAGTTCCTTGCTGCGCCGTCTAGTTCCACTGACAGAATAAATAGTCTACACTGGTCGACCTTTATGGAAAGAGATTACAGGGCACTTAACGCTACGTTTGAAAGAATATTATCAGTTCAATAGTGCTATGAGTGGCAAATTTCTACTGATGTTTACCGCAGCCATGTTTTCAGATGAAATTTCTATTTTTATTCTGGTAAATACTTCGGGTGTGAGGATGAAAACGGAACTTTGAAGCAACTGGCGCTGTTAAAACTGCTTTTATTACTACAGCTGCTTCAGTTGGTGCCGTTATTGTTACTGATAATGAGTTGTAGAACCCAGTTTTAAACTAGATGATCGCAGCGATTCCGTGTGTCTATAAGCCTTGACTGAGACTTCACAAGAAGAGCTAAATACCGTAACTCGTGTCAGGTGTTTTCGTTACCTTCTCTCTTGCGTCACACATCATCAACCGCAGTTCACAGTTAGGCGAGCGGTCGGTTTGTTTTGTAAACATGGAACGTTTAGGGAGAATTTCTAGGCGCTGTCTGTACCTTTATTAATTTTATTTGTTTTCGTCATACGTGGGCGGCGTTACTCATTCCGGAGCTTTTGGAAAGGATTTAACGAATAACGTACTATCCTCTTGAAATGTGACTTTTGGTATTTATTTGGAAGTTAGTGAATTCCATCATGTGTTTCAATATTTTTTTTCCTTTATTTATCTGTCAGAGTTGAGAGAAGCAAGTTAGTAGCACTGGTGAGTTGTTATTACGATTCTATCGTTGAATTTCAGTACTGGAACTGATGTCATGATTTTCGCGCACGTGTTATAAAATTTTAATCCACGAGGAAAAGCGAGACGGCTTGACTTATATACTTGAATATGTTGTTGTGTTCCTTTATAAAGTACTCGAATTAAAGGATTTCTTTGTATAAGGTTAATACTTTTTAGGGCTATAGCAGCATGTTACCTCGTAGAATTTAAGTGAAAAATCACAGCTACGTAATTATTGGGTTTTCAAAGGAACTAACAACGTGCCAAGAGAGTTGTCGGGCAGCTTAACTGCTTCGGTGTTTACAAGTCCCGAATATCTTTGGTAATTTTAAATTTAGATTTCCGATTCCTTTCCTCCACCCACTTAACCCCCCCTAACCCTCCCCCCACATTCTCTCTCTCTCTCTCTCTCTCTCTCTCTCTCTCTCTCTCTCTCTCTCTCTCTCTCTCTTCTCGTCTAACATAAAATCTAATGATCATTTCGTCCCCTCGCTGCTTGTTATTGTGTTACCTAGAATGTCTGCAACTTCATGTGCATGGAAAGTATGGTGATATGTGGAGTGACATTTGAAGTAAATAAATATCTAAATGATTTAACAATTATATGTGGACTTGCAAGACGTTTTGACATTTTTCTTTGTTGTTACAGGTTTGGTGACAATTGTTGTTGTTACGGGGTTGGTGACAATTGTTGTTGTTGTTACAGGGTTGGTAACAATTGTTGTTGTTGTATCAGGGTTGGTGACAGTTGTTGTTACGGGCTTGGTGACAATTGTTGTTGTTGTTTTACAGGATTGGGGACGGTTGTTGTTGTTACGGGGTTGGTGACAATTGATGATGTTGTTGTTACGGGGTTGGTGACAGTTGGTGTTGTTAAGGGGTAGGTACCAATTGTTGTTGTAGTTACAGGGATGGTGACAATTGTTGTTGTTGTTTTTACAGGATTGGGGACGGTTGTTGTCGTTACGGGGTTGGTGACAATTGTTGTTGTTGTTACGGGTTTTTTAATGATTGTTATTGTTACCTCGGTTAATTCCATCAACAAAGTAAAATCCATTCATTTCTATTTTGTATTGCTCTAAATTTCCGGTGCTGTCTAAGACAACAGGCTTTGTTTTAAATTGGCAATATACCTTTGGAAGCCCGAAATTACTTGACTGTGTATATATGTATCTACAGTGTATACGGTAGTTCAGTTTTGTTTGCGAAGTTTCCCGTTAATGGTTAGTTTTAAGTTTTTTTAAGCATAACAGCGAAGAAGAGGTAATGCACTAACGTGGTGATCAGATCTCTCTCTCTCTCTCTCTCTCTCTCTCTCACTGGTTCCTTTGTAATGAAAACACTTCAGACCATTTTGGTTGCTGTGGAATTAATGGAAACCTTTTATCATGGTTGGCACAAAGGAGGAACACCACTTTTAACGTCTCGCCCTTCATAAGGCTCAAAACAGTGTAGGTGAATGAGAATATGAAGGATCACACTGTGCTTTTATATATATATATATATATATATATAGATATATATATATATATATATATATATATATATATATATATATATATATATTACTGCAAATGAATTTCGAATTTTGTGAAAAATGGAAATAAAGGACAAAAAAAATTTTTATTGTTAAATTATTAAGGAAAAAGTAAACTAGCTTTGTACACATTAATCATCGCCATATTTTTCATGTGAATGTGCATATATTGCTTGGTATGAGATTTATAAAGCGCATTTTTGAAAGTTTTTGCTTTCCTTTGCTGAATCCTTTGTCTGATATACTAATTGCCATCGTGGCCTCTATTCAGCATTGTTCTGTTGTTAAATAATGACTTATTTTTCTTTGTTATTGAAAGTTATTTCATTTTCCCCTATTATACAGCGAAGAGAGAAGTGAGATAAACGATCGTAATCCAACCCTCTCAATCTGTGAGTGTTAAGGTGCGTCCACACGGTCGAACAATGTCCGACGGACAGACATTGTTACCAATTAACAATTGTCTGCCGGTCTTTGCCTTGTGAGCAGAGTAAAAACACTGGTATACAACCTCATCTGGTACCAATGTTTGTTGCCAGATCTACTTCCATCGTTTCCCCGCTTATGACGTCATCCTGCTTCGCCTATGATATGGTAACAATGTGTATCCGTCGGACATTGTTCGACCGTGTGGACGCACCTTACTGGACTGGCCCCTCTGGCCACTGCGCTAGACCATATGGGCCAAATTTCATACAGGCATTCTCATTCTTAGGTGATGTCATTATTAGAAACGCGCTTTATAAAGAACTAATCAAATCGGTTGATTCCCAGTCAGCGGTGTATCCTCACAACATAGAATTACGATTGATTGTGGAATTTAAGTTGGACCTTGCAACGTTTTATTATTATTATTATTATTATTATTATTATTAATTATTCTTATTATTATTATTTTAATTTATATTTTATGTAAGTAATATTAGATTTTAATAAACGGAAGCTTGCGATTGTTCCGGACAGTTAATACTTCATGAGAAAAAAAAATGGCGGCGGCGTTAAAATGTAATATATCTAAAGCATATGAGCAGGATTGTAAAAGTCAAGTCGATGTGTTGTAACAATCCGGACCAAATGCCGCGAATTGAACCTTATCCTGGTGCAAGCGGACATAAATATGCAAGAATGAGACTTGCGCCTTTTTTTAATCTATTACATCTCGTCTCTATGATTCATTATAGATTTCAAACAATGTTCAGCGTCCGCATGATCATTGCAGGAGCTCTAATGAAAGCATTTTATGCTCTGTTCTTCAATGTATGGATGAATGCAATCTTGGTGATTGCAATTTCCAGCCAGACTTCCCTTTTGTCATCTTGAAAAATCAAAGAGAAAAAGGAGTCACTTTAGATCTAGCTTCCTTTCATAATCATGGTAAACGTACTGGTCTGATTTGAAGGATTCCTCTCTCTCTCTCTCTCTCTCTCTCTCTCTCTCTCTCTCTCTCTCTCTCTCTCTCTCTCTCCCCTTCTGGAGAATCATTCCTTTGATGTGTACTTGTTCCCTTGAACGAGTAATTGAACAGATGATATAACTCTCTCTCCGTATCTTTAACATTGCTAGTTTTTTCATAATTATGAAAGTTATTGTATTCTCTCTCTCTCTCTCTCTCTCTCTCTCTCTCTCTCTCTCTCTCTCTTCTCTCTCTCTCTCTCTCTATCTATAATATATATATATATATATATATATATATATATATATATATATTGCTATATGTCATAATTATGAAATTTTTTCTCTATGTAATTTGTGAAAATGTGGTATTTTCATTCCTTGTGGAATGCGCTATTTTAACCGGTAATGTGATTGATTGTCCCCCTGTGTTATGGCTACTGAGCAACCCAGGAAGTGCTAACGTTTGAGGTCTTATTGGTATCTGTTGTTATTTTTATATTATATATTATGTTCTTGCTAATCGATTGATTTTCTTCGCCACGAGGGTAAGAAGTATTTGGTTACAATATAATATTAAATTTTGATAATTGATCGTTATCTATTAGTTTAGTAATTAAATTATTTTTAGTAATTGAGATCTCTTCTTTCTGTATTTCCCTTTACCTTATCTTAGTTCCTCATGAGCACCATATTCATTGGAAGCTTGAATTTCAAGCTAATGTTCCTTTCGGGCTTGTTCCATATGAATAGAGTTCATCTTCTTCTAATGATAATAATGATCATTAGAAGAAATGCATATATTGAATTGGAACCCTTGAAGCTTTCATAGTAAAAATTTAAACGTTAAAAGAACAGTGTATCTTAAATTCATCAATCGATGAACCGTATTCGATTGCTTTCTCAGGGGCGACAGAGAATGTTGAGCCAATTTATTCACGAATTTCAGGAATTTACTTGGGTCAAAGACCCTTAACCATGGCAGATATTTTCTTTTAGCTAGAACTGACACGAATTGAGATTCGTCCTGAACATAGGATACAGATCATAGGATACAAGTTATCTGTTTATTTATAGTGGGAAGTGGATTTTTCCTTTTTCGGCTTTTAAAATCGGCTTTCTAAAACTCTCTCTCTCTCTCTCTCTCTCTCTCCTCTCTCTCTCTCTCTCTCTCTCTCTCGCCAGTGTGCGACTGGAACTTAAGGAACATTTTAGCAAAGGTACTGGGATGCCTTAAGACCAGTGACCCTAATTACTAATATTGAATGTTTTTATGTTAACCTCAGAATTTATTTTTTGTGGCAATCATTATATGTATATATATATATATATATATATATATATATATATATATATATATATATATATATATATATATGATATTTATATATATATATATATATATATATATGATATATATATATATATATATATATATATATATATATATATATATATAATGTGTGTGCGTGGCTGGGGGTTTGCGGTTGTATGGATTGTTCTGCATTGTGTATCATGTGGTAGGAGGTGTTATTATGTCATGTAGAATGGGCGGTTAATAGAAATCTCACCATAAACTCCGTATGCTACAGTGTGGCGCTTTAAAGCCGCCTAACTGCACATTTGTGTCGATGACCTTTTCATTAATGACGTCAGTTTATAACCATTCGATAAAAGTTTATGTGAACAGATATACAGTGACGAAAGGCCTTTGCATTGTTTTACATTTGTAATCTCTCTCTCTCTCTCTCTCTCTCTCTCTCTCTCTCTCTCTCTCTCTCTCTCTCTCTCTCTCTCACTTTAGGGACGCAGCCCAATATGTCTGTGCACATGTAATTTGATGGTTTATACATTTGTAATTTGATGGTTATTTTTTTTAGAATTTTGTGTTTATGTATTTGTACATCTGTTTGAAAGGTAGTCCTTCATATTCAAATAATCATGTTATTAATTTTTATAACTTTTTAATGTTTATCTTAATGCTGGGTTACAAAAGTTACATGTAATCCTTTGAAACCTTATCGTGAAGAGCATTTGCGACATGTGGTAAAAATCTACTCTTACTGCAATGTCTAAATTACTTGGCGTTACTTCTGTAAAAAATGAATACACTTTAGCCATTATTTAAATACTGAGGTTACTTTGACAAATCTATTGAGTTTCTTATTCATAATTTTGTTATCATTACCTTAAACTATTTGTAAATTACGTCCATGAAAATAAGTATTCATAGCCAATATTTCAATATTGCTATTATATTGACAAAACTTGAGATTCTAATGCACAATTTGGCATTTTCACCTCGAATTATCTATCCTATCGTGACCAACGATGTATCTAATGGGCCCTTTGAGACACTGCAAGTTCTTGTGACCGTCTGCGGATAAATGTATGGGCTCAAAATTGAATTCTTAGATATTGGCAACAGAACGTGGGCGTCCTCTCCAGGCGGCATTGGGTCACATTAAAGTCGGAGAAGCCACCAGCGTGTTTGATAAGTGGGCTCCATCTTTCAGTCGAAAGAACCTGGAAAACTTTGTCTGAAAAGAGCGTCTGATTTGCAGTAACTCTGCATAAATGTCAGTTGGTTGTTGAGGTCTCTTTAAATGGATATTTAAATAAATTATTTTAAAAGTTTTGCTAAACGCAATTAGAGTAGCTGTATAGTAAAATGTCTCAATGTTATTACCACAAATACATTAAATTTGTATATTTTTGCCAAAGCCATCCATCTTTGATCAATATATAAATAATTTTGCAACACACCTTGATTTTCAATGTTAAAGGACTTTCGGGCTTGTGCACGAATGCATAGAGGATGATTCAACTTCGATTTTTACACGGTTAAGATGTATGTAGAGAACATACAGAGAAAAGTCTTCCCGTAAATGTTTGTGCTTTTTAACTATGTAAATTCAAATATTTAAGTGAAGAAAGACATTCTGGAAACGGGAGGCGTATGTTTTTTCTTTTCAAGCGTGGACCTTAATGCGTATTTATTATTTGTCTTTTTGTAACTGGGTTTTTTCGTTGAAGTTGAGGGACTTCAAGGTAAAAATACAACAATGCGGTTTGCATTAGCAGTGCAGCTTTATTCTGCGGGAGTTTGTTGCGGCATCAAATTGAATGTTCCACAGTATTTCCAAATTGATAGCTAATTTGGATAATAGCCTTACGAAAGGTAATTGGAAAGTAGTTGTTTCAAAAAGGATTTACTCCATGTTTAGCAGTATACTTGCAAACATACACATGCACCTACACACACACACTATATAATATATATATATATATATATATATATATATATATATATATATATATATATATATATATATATATATATATGGGTTTGTTTGTGCGTGTTCTTATTAAACCAAACGTGAAGTTTTTCAGCTTAACGATTGGCCTTTCATTAAGCAGTTAAACTACTAGTTAGCGTTTCAGTGACTTTTATTGGTAGTTCCCTTTAGAATCACCTCTCACGGAGAGAAACTGCTCAGTGTTTAGAAAAATAGTTATATACGTACGAATGTATGTCACAAGAGCCCTTCCATGTTATAACACAAGGAGTGAAGTCGATGCTGCGTTCGCCCATATCTAACAGGCTGCGGTAAGACCACATAACAGAGGTTTTCATTCAGTTCCCCCTCTCCCCGAAAAAGAAATTGCTGATGCCAATAACTGCAGGGGCAACTGTACTACAATTACGGCGTGTCAACGGATGTATGTAGTCCGGCATGATAACGCGGAAAAATGCTTTAAAGGCATGATTGGGCAAGACGGTAGCCTAATAAGCCTTGTGAGCCTTACATTGAGGTGAACACTTGCGTCCATAATCCACATAACCATACCAAAAAAGAAAAAAAAATATAGTGTCATCCAAGGATGAAGGAAGAATAACCGATGCTTCTCAATGATGATACATATAGTAGTGGTCACACAGCAACCAACCCTTCAGCGTTGCCGTCAGTGTCATGGTAACCAGGTGGCTACCTACCTTGCCGCACTGTACAGATTCAAACGTCCGCCGGCACTGACACTCTCGTGTATGTAAACCTACTGTGAGATTCAGGGCTTCTGTTACACGGTTTTTTGGCAATGACTTTTTATCTATGCATTTCATAGATATAACGCTTATTCAGAATACACATTATATCTGCACATAAATTTTGACTGTATTCTGCATTACGTAGGTTGAATAAATTTGGTACTTATAATGTAAAAGTGACTTTTTTTGAAGACGGGCCAACTTACTCAGAGATAAGGTTTCGAACGCACTCGTTACGTAACTTATGGCAGCATTTCTTCCCTCTTTCTCGATGGATGATTGGCTATACGTAACGAAGGCTATACCTCTGGCAACAATGACAAAAATTTAAATACAAGCAAAGCAGTACACCTTTATGAACTCTGAATCCTCTCCACTGATAATTGTCATAATGAACAAACCAACAAAATTTGTTAATGAATACAAAAACACTTCGATTATTAGTCTAACTCCCAAAATAAGTGTCCTAAGAAATTATAATCTACTTTATAGGTCACAATCAGATTGACAAGATGTAGGGAAAGTTGGTAATTTTCAAAGTCAAAGTAGACAAGCTTGATTTGATAGCTGCTGTATCCAATGTCAAGCAATTTTTATTTATCGGCTATCTACCTATTTACTAAAAAAAAAAAAAAATAGACGGTACCGTATTTTGGCTTTAAACCTTCACCAATAATTATCGTCAGAATGATGACTTCATGAGGCTCCTCCCACTTTGCCCTCGTTATAATTCAGGATAACACTGAAGGCTTTCATGGACATTGTTGTATTAGAAAATCTAACTTCTGGCTATAAAAACTCTGGCTATAAAAACTCATTTTTCGAGTAGTTGTAAGAAGTGCTAAATGATCCTCAGGGATCCCAGCAGTTGGCCTAAACGTTTAATTCATGTATATTGCTGCTATTTAACTAATTTTTGCGGTACTACTTGCTGACAGTAGGTATTTAACTAACTACCTACGCTTAGACAGATACCCCCACCCGCCCATCTATGTATCGTTCCGCCATTCATAAAGTCTTTATATCCAAAATGGTCGTAGAAGAAAAAAATTATATCTCATCGGATGATCCGTTGGTCTGCTGGAGATTTTAGCACACATAAGCTTGTATTTACTTTTGATAAAAATCTTATTTTAACAAAAATGGTTATATAAAGACTGTTTACATACAATCTCTCTCTTTCTCTCTCTCTCTCTTGGTGGCATAGTGAATAGTTAATGGAAATGTTCAAAATCCTGAATGACATTACAAGTATTATAATCACGTTACGCTAAATACAAATCAGACCATAAACATTGGATTTAAACTAGAAACTGAATTATACCTATTCAGGCTATAGTAAGTATGGCCACGGGCTTTCTCTTGACTGTATAAAGTTGCAAGTCGTAAGACAAATGCAGTTTTGCAACCAGGGGGATAATTCCAAATTCTGTTAGCCATTCTTGACTACTATGGGTTTCAGAGCCGATGGAATAAGGTGAATGGGTTTCTGTCCGGTGGAGGGGGGGGGGGGGGCAACATTTCGTAAAACTATGTTTACCTTGCTTACGTAATGAATGTTTTTCGACTCTTGGCTAGCAATCATTGGCCATGGCGTCGGCTAGATCATTTTTACTCTAGAAAAATTAAAACTATCGGGTTTAGGTTATTGATAATGCTGACAAAGTTTGTGTGTAGTTGTAAAATATACATACATATGTCAACTTTCAGCTACATCCGATGCTTTGATAAAGAGCAAAATCCAAAAAAACCGTGTTACAGAGGCCCTGAATTTCATGGTAGTGCGTTCTCTACACACTAAACGTAGTGACCATTGGGTGTAGGAAATATTTTGAATTTGATTACATTAGCTAGTGATACATCGTCTACCATTTGAACCATTCTCAGCGATTACTTAAAGCCCAAGCCATTTCCATTATAATACGAGGGCTACCCTTCAGCATTTAGACAACACAAGAAAACAATGGAAAATAAGGGCTGTGTTCAACTTTCTTTTCCAAATATTTCTCTAAATATTTTTTTATAAACAGAAGAAAACATACTGAATTGGAAACATTGACCGTAATGTTATGAATGTTATAAATTGATGAGAACCCTTAAAGGTTCATTGGGCTAGAGAAATCCAGTAAGCACCCCTCCTACTTACCTGTTGAGAGACCTGGGTAAACGCTGAACCGTAATGGTACCAAGACTTCAGTTCCATTCTGCTGTTGCTCTTCGCGGAGACTTTCCCAACAGCCTATAAGCGGAGCAAAACCCCAAAGTAAAAGGTATTTAGGAGAGAATGGCAGGGCTTTCGTGTCTGTTGTGCAGACTGAGGTCAGAGCTGGGGACCTGAGGGAGGTTAAAGGCTGAGCTTAAGTGGTCAGTAAATCGGCCCCAAACGGTGGCGAGGCAACGTCAATATGGCCTTCGTTCTGGCAAATCCCTCTTTTCTCTTATCCAGCTCGCTCCGCTCCTCCTCCGCCTGCTATCGTTGTTATTGCGTTATTTGTAGGGCTCCGCTGCTGCCACCGCTTCAATGGGCCATTAGTTTCGGCCATCGCTATCCCATTATTTTGCCTTTGCTCCCAGGTCATGTTTTAAACAGGTAAATAATGTCAAGCTTTTCCATTCTTGGTTATTCTTTAGAACTAGATACTCGAATGTAGCGTACAGAGTAGTCGGAATGTAATTTATCACCGGAGGAATAATATGATAAGAAAAATATACGATGTTGTTTGACTTTTATTTCTTTCTTTTGGAAAAATATTAAGATATCAAACACTATAATTGCTTGTTGGCAATATACATAATCCTGTCTTGCAATTGTAATTACCATCTATTGATTTAATGTCTGCAGAATGATTAATAAAAAAAATTCGGATTGCAATGGATTTCAGGTTGCATGGTGTTATTTGAAGAAGTATTTAGTAGTTTAGGATATTTTCATAGCAAATAGAATAATTGTAATCGCTGTTTGTTTAGCTTTTTTTTTGTATAATAAACAGTGCCCTTGAAATAATGGGAAAAAAACCATAGCCCTTAGATATCCTATATGTGAGTCAAAGTTCCCATAAGCAAAGCTTCCACAGCTTCTGATTTTAATCTTAAACTAATCGGTTTCTTTCACTTCCTCCTAAACATGGATGATTTTTCCTGCACATTAACAATTCATCTCGTTCATATCCAGTTTTGTGATACAGCCATTCTTATATACAGATCGTTGCCTCTCATTATTATGTGGGCAGATCCTGAACGCTATTGCAGAATTCCTCTCACGTGGTTCGTATTCCTTCCCTACTCACAGCTGATTTCGCTAAGAAGACTGACTAACCGTCATGCATTTCGTCTGCATTCTTCGTCGCTTCCTCATTATAATATTATGTTAAGCTCCTTCGGGCTGTCTTATCATTCTTTTTTTCTTCCATGTAACGCCAAGTTACCTCAGTGGGCCAAGCACAACTTTTATATATCTTCCAGACTATATCCATGACGCTTCCACCGTAGTTTTCATTGATTTAGAATGATACTTTTACTACCCGTTCCTTCCTACTTTTAATAATATTTTTCTTCATTATCAACCTCCAGAACTTTTCCTCATTGCCTCGAGTTGTTATTCCGTTATCATTTGTAAACATACCTTATTATTTACTACCTCGTTCATTACTCCAAAACACAAACACATCAAGCAACCACCTAGACGTAAACCCTTTAACTGACAGATGTTTCATAATAAACCAGTCACTTCTTATTTTCCGAAATGTTTTGCGCTTAAAAGTCGTGCTATCTTACTCAGAGGAACAAGTGTTCAAAGCACATTATTACAGAACGTACCCATTTTACCGCGGTTACCTAACACCTAACTGATTTTTGTCATTGCTATAAGTCTTGTGAACACGCCTCGTTTCTGAAAAACTAATTTTCTGATCTAGACAATCTTATAGATAATCTAAAGCCATCATTGTCATCACTGTCGCAAATTATATAATCTGCATTGTATCTAGCATACTATAGCATAACAGATATATATATATATATATATATATATATATATATATATATATAGATATACATTCATACATACATATATACACACACACACATTATATATGTGAATGAAATTTTATAAACACTGAACCGGTCTTGATGGAAGTATGAAAGCCCAAAGTGCCAGGATGTAGTATGATGAACTGTTATGCTGCTAACTCAGACATGATGTGTAACCTGAACTCCAGAGCTAACAGCAGCTGATATGTGATTTGTTATCCCCAGAATGAGATCAGAACATGAAACTGTCTGTTGTAATTTTATTTGCTTTGGATATCCGAAATTCAGATATTTTCTATATATACTATATATAATATACATTTGTATGTATGTATGTATGTATGTATGCATGCATGTGTAGAGAGAGTGAGAGAGAGATATTATATATATACATCATTTTATTGCCCAGGATCTCTAGGTTGTTGATGTTTAGTTTCTTCAAGCTTATTTGATGGTTTAATTGGTTAGAAAAGAAGACGCTTTTGTGATATAGGAGTGGCGAGTTCGACGCGCAAGCAACGGGACCGGAGTTCGAATCCCGGGCATTGAATAATCAGTGTGGATACATTCCAATAGAACTCGTAATGGCTCTGTTGACTTATGAAGTGGATCAGGTTCTGTGCTGAGTAGTTATTCGACTGTAGTGGCTTGCATCCAAGGAGAGGGCAAAGTAAAAGTCCAGCAGTCTTTTCTTTAGTGTTGTAGACGAGAGTCACGAAAAAAATATGCAATATGATGAATGTATAAATAAAGATGAAATCCACGAAGGAAAGAGAAACGATGGAGTTCTGCAAGGCCTGTCGACTTCATGTCTTTATCTTTTAATTATATATATATATATATATATATATATATATATATATATATATATATATATGTGTGTTGTGTGGTGTGTGTGTGTGTGTGTGTATGTATGTATGTATGTATGTATGTATGCATATCCTCTGTATCTACGAAACCTTTACCTACAGATTACAAACCTTGATTCACCGACGAGAGAAAGGGTACAATCCGAAGTGGGTGATAGAGTAATAACTACCTGAATTATGTACCTGTAGTTTACTCGAGTCTCGTGGGTCGCACCCATGGTGGAGAAGTTCATGGGATTAACATTAACATTCTAGACAGACAGAAAACAAGTTGGGAGGGTAGAGGTCATTTTCATAAATGTGAGTGGACCTTCCAACCTCGATAATAATAATTCCATGGTCCTGCAAAACAGTTTTGTTCTCTATTCTGGAGACATCTCCTTAAATAGCGGAAAATTTTAAATTTTAAGCTTTGAAAAGCACTATATAAATATAATATATATATATATATATATATTAATATATTTATAATGATATAATATATATATATTAATATATAATAGTAATATATATATGTATATATTATATATATAATATATATATATATATATATATATATAATATATATATATATACACACATATATAGTGCTTTCAAACTATAAAATTTCCCCGCTATTTAGGGAGATGTCTCCAGAAAAGAGAACAAAACTTGTTTTGCAGGACCATGGAATTATTATTATCGAGGTTGGAAGATCCACTCTCATTTATGAAAATGACCTACCCTAACTTGTTTTCAGTCTGTCTAGAATGTTAATGTTAATCCCATGAACTTCTCCACCATGGGTGCGACCCACGAGACTCGAGTAAACTACAGGTACATATATAATATATAAATTAATATATATATATATATATATATATATATATATATATATATATATATATATATAGATGGATAGATAGATATCTAAGGGTTGAGAAGGTATTGATGCTGTGCATAACATAGTAAATTGGCTCTGTGAAGAGATAAGAGGTAATTATGATAAAAGAGGTTCTGTTGCTAGCTTCCGGCTATACCAGAATACTTAATTAATGAGCAAACTAGTCTTCTCCCTTCCTCGTGCACACACACACACACACACACACACACACAGTTTCTGGCCTCAGCCCGGGCCTGTGATTTTATTATGAATGGAAGGGGTACACGATTCAGTTTTGTCTTTTGTTTTCTTTCCTTTTTACGAAAAGAATTACATAAAGTTTTGTTTGTGTAATATCTACCTTGCTTGTTCGTTTTGTATCATTATTAGTATTTAGCGCTGCCTATTTGTTTCATTGATACGCAGAAGAAAACTGGCTTCAGTGTGTCAAAAGACAATGATGGGAATATGGGAATACAGTCATGAAACAAGAAAGGGCGTAAAATCAATCACCTAAGACTGAAATAATGACACGTTCAAGTAGTAACTCAATGTCGTGGATTTCCGTTAATGACTTTATGTTGCTGAATGAATCGTAGGAAAACTCATAGATAAAAAGGTTTACTTTTTAATGCTCATCGAAGAATTAAGGACGCAAAATTGTCGGCAGTACGTATGCTTGAGGCGTTGCCGAAGTCAAGTTCTCTTCATATCTAAATCAAAATCTACAGTACACTACAAAGATCAATACAGATTAATGTGGGCAAGGCCTTTTATAGTTTTAATATAAATCCAAAGAATCTGGCATTGTAAAACAGTGTTTTGAGAAGAATCTTCTTGTGTTTGGTGGTATTAGCACATTGCAGATGGTTAAATATTTGGAAAGAGGCAATAGAGCTCACTGGTTTTGCCAAATTCATTGGATTATGAAAATGGCCGTGGCAGGTTTTTTTTAAAAGTAATATTTGTTTAATGATTAATGTACGTATTTACATAAAACCAGAAAATGTACGTATTTAGTTGGATACCACCAGAAACGAAGATAACATGGAAGCTCAAAGGTCACATTAGCAAAAGAAAAGAAGCGAGGTTTTAAGCCTATGTTCATAGATGTCTTATAAATTGGTTCTGTAGTAGAGGATAATTATGATTGTTTGTTAAATCTTTGGTGACTTCAGTTTTGAAGAAATTATCTCAAACTGATCCAATGATATGTAAGGGATATTCACATATATGTAAATATTTTCATTTCGTGTAAGGTGTAAGAGTGTTTGTTAGAATTAGTGTTTTTACTTGGGCCATACACTCAGAAATCCTTATCATTTTGTGTGCTTATTGTAGGTGCTTTTTATATTTTGCCCACAGATTAGATTTTGAAGCTTGTCCAATCACAGCGTTAGGGGCTAAAGTCTATTTATTTCAGACTTTTAAACGGGCTAACGATTTTTAGCTCTGCTCCCAGTCTTTCGGTCCCCGCCAGCCCCGTTCCTTCCAAAAGTGTCTGGCATTTGGCCAGGTATCCTCGGAAGTACAGTATGCAGCAAAACTCGTGTGACTTTTTTATTTTTGTACTGGACAAGCGTTGTTCTCAAGTTGCCACTTAGTATTAAATCTCGTATTTTAAATGTGTATATATGAGGAAAAAGTTGGTCACTTGTTATATAGAATCTATAATTGAAATATATTGGAACCTGAAAACCAAAAATATTTCACGCTACAATATTTCTGAACGAAAACTAAATACGTTACTGTAGCATGAAAACCTCAGATCACCGTGACTTCCATGAGTCGTGTGGAATCGTCAGTCTGGACACTGTGAAAGAGGACATCGCGATGGAGAGCAAGAGAAAAGTTGAGCAGAGCATAGTCTAATGATAAAAATGTTTGCATTTGGGATATGAATTCGAAGTTATTACTTTTAGCTTTTGTGGCTTTGTGTATAAAGCAAATGTTAGTCGAGATCATGATTTCGATACTTGCAATAAAATTATGGCTTAGGCTTAGGTTATAGCTAGTGCTACATAAGTCTAGTCTCCGAGGGGTTTCTTCAGTTTGAAGAAAAAAAAGTAAATAATAAATAACTGAATAAATAAGCGAGATGAAGAGTAATCTTCGCTATTAGAAACACAACTAATTTTATATTATTTTACTTTTACTTTAGGAATGGAAGACTATAATCAGGTCGGATATTATCAGCTACAACTGTCGAGTGCAGATTCTACAGAATGACAACTGCAACGTATTATAAACAATAATGGCTAGGCCAATGCTATTGGCTTTATAACATACTGGGCTATATTCCAGACCGCAACAAGTTGCATCAAATCTTTGTAACTTATGAGGGTGTCTATAAGACCATAAGCAGGATTTGTGAAATTCTTCCACAGTCTTGGTGTGGTATACTTTCCGTCATTATTTTCTTCATAGGCCTATAGGCTTAATGAGAATGATATAATCGAGAAGCGCGAAGTGCACTTGGCCTACGGGTAAGGCAAGCTAAGCCATTGGCGGGCCACTATGCACCCTTCACCAGTTGGGTCTAATGAAATCTTAGGTAGATCTCAAGAAATGTAACTTAGTAAAGGCATTAATAAACCAAGCAGCAAAATAATGAATATGATTGATATAATAACGGTACTTAGTAAAGGCATTAATAAACCAAGTAGCAAACAATGAATATGATTGATAATAAAAACGGTAGGTTAAGTAAATGGTATATACCAATATAATTATTTTTAAAAAATACGTATAATTCTTTGAAATACATAGGTCCCTGTGAAAAATAATATACAAATTCCAGCAAAACAAATAGAGTAAACACAACCTCGTCTTTTAAAACACGTCATACATATATAGCTACACATACATACATACATACAGAGAGAGAGAGAGAGAGAGAGAGAGAGAGAGAGAGAGAGAGAGAGAGAGAGAGAGAGGGTTAATTAATATTTAGTATGTGAGCCTAGTTGTCTATTACCGAATTAAGCCGTCTAGGAATACTGTCAACCAGTCTACTGCAAATATTTTCCCCACGCATTGACTCCCACACTGACAAGCAATAGCTTATGATGGCTTGTTTACTGTTCAGCAACGGAGCCATCCCATTCCTTTGTCATAATGGCCCATAAATTTTCAATGGATTGAGATCCGGAGATTTTGCAGGACAGTCGATCCGAATAAACTTCTGGATGCTGCTGTAACCACTTTCTTACTGGCATGCTATTATGAACAGAGGAGTTGTCCATTGCCAAGAATATGGGGTGGGCAACGGTTCCGGAATCAGTAGCATCCTAACAGATGGAATCAGCACCTCGTCAAGAATGTCAACATACTGCCTGCCATTTAATCGCTCATGGATTGGCACTAAAGCACTGGTCCGCAAGACGCCATCCAACCCCAAAGGCCAGCGGTTTATCCGCCCACTTCGTCGATTTGGTTCTACATATTTATCCTCAAATCTGAAAAAATAGAGAGAAGGATTTAGAGAAAATATAAATTTACAGATATTCGGAGAGAAAACAATGACAGTGGGCTTACTTTTAAATATAAAAGAAACTGTTTTAACTGCAGTTCTTCCTCTCATCAATAGATCTTATGGATTAGAAAAAAGAACTGCGCTTTTATTAAGCCATACTTTCAGTATATTGCTATAACACCGAACTTTTAACTTTTAAGACTTGAAGTGCATTTGTTAAGAAAAACACTATAAGGTTATTCTATAAAACTATGTATATATATATATATATATATATATATATATATATATATATATACAGTTCTTTAATATGCATTTAACAAACTTATTTAAATATTAGAAACAGCTACGTCAGTTGTATTTTTCTGCCAGACTTAGTTTTACAGTGAAATAATTAAAATAAATCTTTGGTTGTAGGCCTAATAGTATATATTATGAATTCGGAAAAGAGGCATAAGGAAAGTTGTCATAGCATAGTAACCTTAAACGACTTTTAAGTCAGTGCAATGTGTATTCAAACATTCACGAGACTCGAAGGAAGCTAGCACGAACTTCCTCTGCGACTGGTTTCCCGCCAAGCAACACTTCGAAGCGCAGGCGGTCGAAGCGGAGGCGGGATTTTATAGACATTTAAACTGCTTCCTCAGTAATGACAATTCCAACTCCCACCCTAGGTCAGATTAATTTATATCTTCTCTTGCATTATTTCTCCCTGATTACATCGTACTTCCATTAAAGATATTTGTCAGCAGGTTTAAAAACCAGTGTAAGAGGAATTACTATTCATTAAAGCTTTAGCATATATACAGACTAGGGCCTATATACAAAAGTATATCACACCTAGGCTACCACGTAAAATATAAGGCAAAATAAGTAAATGTTCATTACCTGTTTTCCTGGTTTTTTTACGCCAGCAGTGCAGTCTTCCTGTTGGTCGTTGCAAAAAGTCTTCTCGTCACAAAATATAAGTTTCCAAAACTGCTCGCTCTTGGACAGATATTCGAGCGCAAACCCGAGACGATGGTCCATATGCGTCTGTGTAAGTAGAGGCTTGAGCGCAGGTTTCCTACATAGAAGACCAGCTTCTCGAAACCGACGTCTTACAGTGTCAACTGATGTTTGTATATTTGTTCTCGTTTCACTGAAAATGATGACGAAAACGGGTGTTGGTTTATAAAGTTAATTACACTTCGTCTTCTTCTGTCGTTGTGCAGCGGGGTCTCCCAGATCTAGGGTGGCTTTTCAATCCTTCTCCGTCGTTGTATCGTTTTAGCCATCTATACACAGTTGTCTTGTTGATATTAAGACGATTAGCTATGTCTTTTTTTGAAAATCTGGCGAGATGCAGCTCAACTATAGCTCTCCTTGTTGGGGGTGACGTTTCCGGTCGCTGTCGGGTTGCTCCAACCATGTTTGGCAAATGACCACAGTTGACGTAATGTTAGGCCACGCCCACAACTACATCTCCGTTACGTTCATTACATTAAATAAATTACTATGATGGCTAACATGTAAAATTCGTTTAATATTTACGTCTTTTCATATTTACCATGATTAAAAACTAAGGTGTTAATGTTTTTTCTAATGACCTAGCTATATTTTGATAAAAAATATATAACATTATACTATAAAACCATGCTAAATGAACTGTATCTTTTTATGAGCGAAGTTCCAAAATGTTTCGCCGTTGCAATTCAGTGTCATTAGAAATGTGAAGAAGGTAAGAGTTGCCAGTTAGTCACTTTTTGAACGAAAATCACTGAAATCGGGTCACTCGAGTTTTGCTGCATACTGTACACCCAATATTTAGATAGTTTTTATTTTTTTCTCATTTTAGAATTGTCCGGTTTCCTTTTTTCAACCTCCAATTTTTTCTTTAGTTTAGTTTAAATCAATGTTATGCGTTAGAAATCAGTTTACTTATAATGGGCTAATTGTTTTACATGTCTCTTTTTTCGTCTTCCAAATAATGAAACGAACATTAAAGGTGTTACCAGGTTGGCGAAAAGGTAATATCTGGCCCGAGTGGGGTGAGTGACGTTGGGAAAACACGGGATGTTTAATTACCTGGGTTCCGTTACTCTCTTCGCCGCGGATCAATGATGCTCAGCTCTGTGCTGGTTGGTGGTCAGTGCCATTGTCTCGTGTTCTTCCTTAATTGATGGGGAAAGAAAGTTAGCTGGAAAGGGAGCAGTTCTCCTCCCTTTTTCGTGGTCTTTCCTTTTCGCAGGGAAAGAGTATGAAAGGAATCCCGGGTATTGTTTCTTTTTTCCTCTTCCATCCATGATTCGATTGTCTTTCGATGACTTGTGCAATTGTTTTACTTTTATGGTACGGAAAGTAAAGTTTAAAGTGTCAAGAATGACTGAATGAACTGATTTTGAGAAATGGGCAAATTCTGCGACCGGCGAGTCATTCTCAGCCTCTATTGTGGTAATGTTGACAGCTTTATAGTTTCATTGATGTCGAAGCTTTAATGAACGTTTCAGGTATGATTTTTTATGTTACCGAATCTGTTAGTTCAAGTGCAAGAAATTTCTTAATGGTTGACTGATAATTAGAAATCATGCATACTATATATATATATATATATATATATATATATATATATATATACATTTATATATGTATCACATATCCACAGGTGGATATGTGTGATAAATGAATCACGTGCTAAAGTGATTATAATCATATATATGTATATATATATATAAAGTGTGTGTATATATAATAGTGTTAGTATAATGTATGTTTATATTATATATATATATATGTATGTATGTATGTATTTATATGCAAACACACTATTCTTAGACACTCGTTATGATACTTATGGCCTGTAAAAATATCCCGTATATATAACATATACAAAGACGAATACCAGAAGAACAATCATTTTCAGGACCTGTCTACGTCACTCTTAGGAGATTTCTGTTTTTCGTTCCGTCCCTCTTGGGAAGCTATAGATTTGCTAGATCGGTTCTTTTTGTTCCCGATAACAAGCATTCTGAAATCTTAATGGAGGATGTCAGGCAGTGGTCCTTTGGAATAGCCTTTTGATTAGGATCGGTTGTTATTGCCTCGTCAAATCCTATTGTCTGCAAGTTGCTAGGTCTTAGGTGCCCCATTTATTTCTCTCTCTCTCTCTCTCTCTCTCTCTCTCTCTCTCTCGCAAATAACTCGGAATCGTCAATAAAAATATTGCACAGTACAATAATTTATTCCTTGATAGTAATTTTGTAAAGTCTAACGTCAACGCAAAACATCGGAAATTGTCCTGTGACGTTTATTTTAATTATGATGTTAGTTAATATGTTGAAACAGGTGCCTTTGTTAAGGATGGCCTTTTTTTATTTACTTCAGTGTTACATCATGTATATGAAAGCTTTTAATTTGCGTTAATGTCGCTATTAATATTGAGCAATGGTCGCTTTCTGTATGAAATGCAATTGAATGTTTATTGTGCCTCATCTCTTTTCTGTTTATTGTCCTCATCCGGGACTAATTGCCAAATGCCATTAGGCTCGTTTATCTCCTGTTTCGCAAATTTTATGTAAAGTTTCTCTCTCTCTCTCTCTTCTCTCTCTCTCGTGTGTATATATATATATATATATATATATATATATATATATATGTGTGTGTGTGTGTGTGTGTGTGTGTGTGTATGCATATATATATATATATATATATATATATATATATATATATATATATATATATATATGGATATACAAACTGAGCACATTTACACGTAAGTCTATTTTGCCATCAAATTTCTTGGTGTGCGCCCACGCTCGCTCGAGGAGATCTTTCCTCGTCTCATGAGATATATGCAGTCCTTATAGAAAAAAATGGAGAAAATATAGCTACTTGGATTATTATTTTTGTTGTTTTTGTTGTTGCCCATAACCAGATTTCACGAATCTTACAAGATTTCCTCGTAAAATATATGGTCTTGGTGATTTCTTGTGGTGTTCCATCTTTTATACGCTTAGATATATGTAGTATTTTTATTTACCGTATGTATATCCAAATAATTTCAGAAAATCAGGGGGATTGCACTTGTTTTCTGGATATTTCTCGATATTGTGGGCTGCCAGTTCAAAGAATTTTGTTTTCCAGGTCTGTTGTTATTTCGTTTTGAACTGGCGTTAGCCTTTTTTGAATACTAAACTAAAGTCTTTAAATTATTATTATTAAATTATTATTATTATTATTATTATTATAGTATTATTATTATTTTATTATTTATTATTATTATTATTATTATTATTCAGAAGATGAACCCTATTCGTATGGAACAAGCGCACAAGAGTCAATGACTTAAAATTCAAAATTCCAAAGAGTATGGTGATCATTAGGAAGAAAAGAAGGTAAAGTGAAGTACAGAAAGAGATCTCCCTTAGTAATAAGGAACAATAAATTGACAAATTAATAAATAGATATATATGGATTCAAATGTACAGGTTAAGCAGAATAATGTGACATGACTCACTTTTAAGGTTAGATGGTGGGAGCTTTACATGTTAAATTAAGAACCCTCCATGTGGCAAGAGATAACTTATTTGCTGTTAAACAACCGTCCGTTATGTCATGCAGGTTTATGTTGGCATCACTCCTGCTTTTCTACTTCAGTTCTTCATTCACCTTTCCTCCTTTTTCCCTCTCTAATCTCCTCTCATCATTATTCGTCTCACTCCTCTGAATTTGAGGGCGTTCATACCATTGTGTTTCAGATTCAATTGTCTATAAAAATAACCCCCTTTTCTGCAAAAGATTTTATTCCTTTTGATTCGCAAACAGTTTCTCTTACCCTCCAAAGTTTACCTTGAAAATAGTTTCGGGTCGTATTTGCAGTTTGGGAAATGTTTTGAATTTCTACGTGATCTATGTATTTTCACAAAGTGGTTTAAACCTTCCTGTCCCTTGCATATCATTTTCTTGTTCCGTTTCACACATACGAGCCTGGAGAGATTAGTGGGAGAATCTCCACCAGAATCTGTATTTGAAATTAGAAGAAATTTCAGCGTAGATTTACGTCAACGATCACTTCAATAAATTTTTGTTTAGTTTGAAAACTAAATGCACCTAGAAATTTTCGTTCAAACAAGAGATTCCTCATATCGGCATATACAGAGAATAATGTACTTGCTTTCTAGCCGACTGCTGCGGGTCTTGGCTAGGTTCGTGTTTAGGAGAAAGAGAATAAATAGAGAGAGAGAGAGAGAGAGAGAGAGAGAGAGAGAGAGAGAGAGAGAGAGAGAGAAAAGAAGCGTAAGTGATCAGTAACTCTTCTAAATGTTTACTGTCTTACATTTCAATCAAAAAGAACGGGAAGATTTCGGCGAGGCTATCTTCACTTCACCGGGGTGAAACCAACCATCATCACATTCCTCTCTCTCTTTCTGTGTGTGTGTGTGTGTGTGTGTGTGAAAGCAGCGCTATTGAGATCACACACCAAGCATGTAAAGACTCGATGCGTTACCTGCAAGCCCGGCAGCGGCAACAGCAGCAGCAGCAGCAGCTCGGTTCAGTGTACAGGGTGTCTCTGCTTTAAATCTCATGAGATGTGTGTACTGCTGTATCCCTTGTGTGAATGATATTCGGTGAAGGGGAAGACGGATGATGCGGTGTTGGTATAGGAAGAGGAGGTTGGAGGCGGTAGGAGAGATCTATGGAATGAGTTCCAAGGGGAGGAAATGATTCTGAAACAGAGACGTACAGGTTTGATAAATTAAACAAAGGGGCTTGCAGGAATTACGAGAATTAATTGTGCTTTATATGTGTGTGTGTAAGAGAGAGAGAGAGAGAGAGAGAGAGAGAGAGAGAGAGAGAGAGAGAGAGAGAGAGAGAGAGAGAGAGTTGAACCCCGTAATATAGATATTTTGTTGATTATATAATGCTAATCCGTGTATTCCTGTTGCTACCAAAGAACCAAAAGTGAGACGAAAAGACTGGACTACATGATGACGAAATTCTCGGCCTGAAAGAACTCCGTTCGTTCGTATTTATAACAAGTAAATCAGACAACAGATATAATATTATTAGAAAAGGCGGGTGAGTATTTTGAGAAGCAGGTGAAAATGGTGAGGTGAGCACGCCCGTGGCTGACCGTTACAGTTACTTTTATCTTGCGTTACACATTCAATAACAATTTTTGAAAAAGGAGTCGTTCCTCTAAATATATTGGCTCATGCAAGATCGGCACTGGGCATTCAAAATGATGATAACCCGCTTCACCTAGATACGATGAAACCTTGAATTGATTTGTTTTACGAAAGTTTGCTGGCCTTGGAACCTTTTGGTTATTCGGTACTACGATGAAACCTTGAAGTACATTTACCTTTTAGGGGTTTGATCTCATATTTCGGTGATTTTTTACCGACCGAATTAAATTTTTTTAGTTACTCATAAATTTGTTTAGGAGAGCGACTTATTGGCCTGAAGTCTTTGCTCTTGGACTAGAGGATAAATCGTATCCGCTTGTAAGCATGGGCTAAAGGTCACCTTGTATTGTAGCAACCTTCAAGGTCACCCCTTAGGAAAGTCTACAACATGGCAGGCTCCCTATCCTTGTAACAAGTAACTAACTAGTCAAAGGGTCCTTCATTCGATCAAGAAAAAGGAGCTAGGCTTGATAGGATTCCAAACCTTTATCTACTCTGATTTATCTTGCTCTGTTTTCCCCAAGGGCCTCAACTTTGTGGTAGTTGACCTGGGAAGAAAGACAATAACAACCATTCAATCTTACTGGGGCGACCAAATAGCTCCCATGCTACCAATTTGCTATTCATTTCCTCGTGTCTTGTTTTGATTGGTCACGTTGTTCCTGGGTTAGGCTTCAATATTGTTGTATTCATATACTTGTACGATGTAATGAAAACAGGTTTTTTATCATAAAAAAGAAAAAAAGAAGAAAGGATTTAGTTTTAACGTTAACTTTGTTCAAATAAAGCCTTTAATAGGATTAATGTGGCACATCACATCCAGCAATGTTTACAGGATTACGACTAAACAATTTAGTGATTCTTGATTTGAAGTCATGAGTTGATTTTAAGTTGTTTTCTTTTTTTGAAACAGTTTGCCGTTGCCTTACATTTGGTTTTAATCTATTTTTACAAAGTTTAAGTTTCAGTACGATTATTGCTTTACCCTAACAACCGTACATAAGGGATTTTAAATTTCTCTAGATTAATGTACGCAGTTAATAATGGTTATGGACTTATGCATACAAATGATTGTGTAATATGTATGTTTTTAATTAGACGAGTATGTACTTAACATGCACAAAAATGGGCCCATTTATGTAAACAAAGTTGAGCCAGAGGCTGAGTCTAGTCTGTCCCGGCAGAGTTCACTAATAACGTTTCATTTGCATGGCATTTGCATGAAATTCATGCCAATGAGGTTATTGAAATTCGACGGCTCCGGTGGTTAACGACATGCAGGCCGTGTTCTGAGTTTTTCTATCGGTTTTGCTGATATTTGTTGGTGATTTGTTGAACGAAGCGGAGCGTTTTAGCGTTGTTCTCTCACAGCTTAGGGTTATTTATAGTCTCATATTTCTCGTTTCTCATTCTCTATTATAGTTTTAGTTTGTCAGCTTTGGCTGTATTTTTTGTCAGCAGGTTCATATTCTCACATAGTATATCGATGGATTTGTGTTTGGATATGTTTGAAAGCTTCTGTTAAATGTATCCTTTGTATTTGTTTGTCTTTTTTTTCAGACCATTAATTTTGTCTTAACATTTATTATTTTTATACGCACTTTGCCCTGTCAAACTCGCTTAGTGAGCATTCAGAGTCCTAGGAAATACGGTTTTTCATTTTGTTATTTAATATTACTTTGTTGTAACAAATCGGGTGTGAGACACTTAGCAGCGCAGTGCGTCTGCTTTAACTTGCGGATATGACCATAATAGTTAGACACCTCAGCTGTCGCAAAGTGGGAATTTCGCCGGACTTCTCATGTTCCTACTGCCATTAGGAATCGGTAATAGGATTAATGCAATTAGCACTTCAAGAGGAATTTTCACTGCGTGAAGCTCCGGGTTTAAATATATGACTTTCGTAAATCATCTGTCCACATTTGTTGAAGAGGAGAACGTGAATACTACAGCGGAATTTATGAAGGCAATTTATGCAAAAGGCCTATTCAAATTTATTCCCCTGTTTTATGAGATGTGTAACATTCATTCCGTTAAGGGCTTTATTCGAACTATTATTTAGATTTATGAAAATTACTCACAGAGGGCTGAATTTCTAAAAGTCAGCTTGGGATTGCTAAATTAATCTTTTAAAGCCTTTGAGGTGAGAATCTGTCTTCATTATTAAAGAAATTTGTGAAAAAAAAATTGGGCATAATTGGTATAGGTTAATCAAGCTTAAGAATGCTTAAGGTGAGAAATTTCTCAGTGTATAAAGGTGAAAATGACAAGAAATTTTTGGTTGAATATATGAAGCAATTGCGTGGATATATTATTTGCGATAACCTTTTGAGTTCAGTGGGAAGTTACAGGAGTTCTTCTGTCTAAGAATCCAGCTGTTAACCTGAATTGTGGCTAACTGAGCAGTTTCCATGATTAACCGAGATTGCTTCTAAAATCCCCTCGCAAAAGGTAGGAAAACATTCTTGGCCAAGTAGGTATATCAAGGAGATCACTGTAAAGCCTGATTAATTTACGAAGCCAATTTAATCAGAGTTAATGGTTAAAGTTATAAACGCAGATTATGCAAAGCTTTTGTTTTGATTTATGAACAGTGATTATTGCAAGGTGCCTAGAAATTGTCTGCAAATAGTCTTTCGGGTGAGTTGGGAGAGCAGAATTATGCAAAACTGACGACCATGTAATTAGTGGCGCTTGAAAAGGTTCCTGATAAATATGTGTAGGTCTTAGAATTAAGACATCACGTGTCAGTGTAAGGAGCAAAGCAAACAGATTTTAAATATTTAATTTTGGTTTATGGACTGATGGATATTTACACACACACACACACACACACACACACACACACACACATATATATATATATATATATATATATATATATATATATATATATAATATACGTACAACACACACACACACACCCCTCATAATATATATATATATATATATATACAGAGAGAGAGAGAGAGAGAGAGAGAGAGAGAGAGAGAGAGAGAGAGAGAGAGAGAGAAATCACACACGAAGGCGTTGGAATTTATGGCGTGTTAACATTTAATTTACTTAATTCAAGCGTAAAGAATTCATGTTATAAATGGATACCTTAATTAATTGGAGTATCTGTAGTGCTATTTCTCTTATTGCATAAATTCAGCTTTACATATAGTTATTTGTTATTTGCGAACAGTTTCATTTACGATTAGCATAATGGTCCTAAACAATTCATGTTGCGCATACATTATCAAATTAATTTCTGGTAGGGTTTAATTCCATATATATTCTCAAGTTACATTGTTACTCTAAATTTCAGGTACATCTTGACGATTGCTTTGACCTTTGACATGGCTCAAAGATGGGAAAGTTTTTTATTTGCTTTGTTTTAGTTTGTTTTTGGCTGCTTTTCTTAGTGTACTGTTCATTTGTTTATTTCTTAACTTAATTTTATCACGAATATATTTGTAATCTCATCTATTTGAAGAACTTGTTGATGATTTTCATCACAAAAACCTTCCCGAATCTTAGATTACACTGTGCTATAAATTTAAGAAGTTAGTAACGGTCCGTAGAATTTAGATGTAGGATACCTCATGGAGAGTTGTCACCAACCGGGTTTTTGGATCCCTTGGTTGCAAATAGGTTCCTAGAGTGTCTGAGAGGCCCTTTTAATTCAGGGCAACAGCAATTATTATATTACTGTTGCAAGATGCAGAGACCTTAAACAATAGCCTCTTCACCATTAAAGTATCAAAAACACGAATGAAAAATAAATGAGTTTCTTGATATCCAGGAAGGACAAGAGTACCTGCAAATACAAAAGATGTGAAATATGAGGGGAGGGGGGGCCAAGGCGACATGATGGAGGTAATTGCTTTGACAAGAATGCCATGTCCTTGGTTTAGAGGAAGATGATTCTGCTGCTTTGTCTTGTCTTCGATGGCATCAAGGATATATGTTTTGTGTTTCCTGTACAGTTCATATCAGTGGAATGCAAAAGGTCTTGAAGTAGTGGCACAAAAGTAAACCAATCGTCTGTCGTGGTTAGCGTGGTGGCAGGGGCATGTCAAGTCTGGTGATCATGTGGCGTATGTGCTGCTGAGTTCCCTGTTTTCCCAGGTTAAGAATACCTGTCAGCAGGTACTTACTGTCGACTTCACCTGCCAAAACAAGTTTGAGACCATATTTAGCTGGCTTATTAAGGATGTGCGTCCTAAAGTGGCGTTTCTTCTGCAGCCCAGCAATTGTATATCAATGGATCTTGTTCTCATTGGGCTGGTAGTGCCATACACAATATGTTCTTATCATGTACCAAACACAAATTATAGTTAATTTGTCTTTGGCCTGCCCTTCCTACTGTGGTCTTTTGTTTTCATCGAAAAAGTGGTACAGACCTCCGACATCGCTGCTTTGTAGAAAGATTTCCTGTGACGGGGTTCTAAAACTCCTTTGTGGCCAGGTGATGATCATAAGTGTAGCCACTAAGAATCGCAACGCCGTGCAGGACACTATCTCCTCTTCTGTAACCCTTACAATAGTGGATAGCGTCTTTCTAAATCTGTTGGTTACTGGGTCAGTCACCTAGATTCATCGTTCTGTTATCTCATTTAGCATTTAGCAAATTCATTTATGATTTCATCTCAGAAAATAAGCTCGATGTACCTGTCTGGGTTGATAGTATCAACAGCGGAGAAACGGACCATAGCAGTGGAAGCAGCAGTACTAGGAGTAGTTGAGAAGCTGTTGAAAGGTGGATGCTTCGCCCTGTCAGCCTGACCACTCGTTGCTTTTCCCAACGTGGGATGGGGTGGTATGCCATTGTTGGAGTCATTGTCACCTTTCTCACTACTAGTATTACCTGGTTCATCAACATTTCTGGCATCAATTTCAGTTCATTGTTATTTTCATCATCACTGCTTCGATATGAAAAGATGCCCGTTCTTTCAAGCTGATCTAGACCATTTGGCTTGGAAGCCATAATGACCAAAATAATCTTAATTGCACTAAGATTCATACAGAAAAATTTATTTCTTTACAAGTAAGAGAAACTAATTCATGACAAAGGTTGCCGTATTTATACTAACACTACACACTAGCAATGAACTCTGGTATGCCGTAGCCGAGCCGACTTTGTTTCTCACTGGTATCGTGGAATATGGATGTACCGTACACAACCCATACATTATTGAAAAATCCCAGGCACAAAGGTATCAAGATGTCCAAGCTACCTGCCTTCACATGAACACCACATGATGCTCAGACGTCTAATGCGTGGGGTATGTGAAAACATTGTTCAGTATGTAGGGGTTAAACTTGATTTTGAATACCTCGCAGAATTTCAAAGACAGGTCTTTTAAGTTGGGGTAGAATAGGATGATGGTGGTGGAAGGTTCCCAAACACCCCATCTCTTTTTCTTCTTCTCTCTCTCTCTCCTCTCTCTCTCTCTCTCTCTCTCTCTCTCTCTCTCTCTCTCTCTCACACACACACACACAGTTAGTATAATTGAGCAAATCTGTGCATCTGTATCAGGGGGTTTTATTTGAATCCTTAGGATGTGTTACGGTAAAATATATCAATATTTTCCAAGTTGGGGGATATTTTTTTAAGAATATTTTTTGCTAATTCTTATTGGCATTATTTAAATTATTATTGTTATAATGCATTGTATTGCTTTTAATGGTGTAAAGCTTTGTTTATCATATATATATCTATATATATATATATATATATAATATATATATATACTATATAATATATTATATGGTCTGATTCCGTTTGCAATGGAAAGGTTTGATTCCACTTTTATTGGCAACGTTTTCTAACGAAACATCGAATTTTTTTTTTATTTATTTTGAGAGAGAGAGAGAGAGAGAGAGAGAGAGAGAGAGAGAGAGAGAGAGAGAGAGAGGTGGGGGTGTCTTGCTAATTAAATTGCAATTCATGCAACTTTTTTTTAATTAACTTTTTATACGATTGGGTAACGACCTGACTCTCGTTTTTTGAAATCGTCCATAGTTTATGAATTTTCTGAAATCGTCCATAGTTTATGAATTTCCCAATATCATCAAGTCCTTTTGTCATCAGGATAAGAGATTACTTGTTATTTTGTTTTATATGTTGATGGCTTGTTATTCTATCTTTAAATTTGTGGATAGTCAATAATCGACAGTTTGTTTTCGTTCTTGCAATATCTCCTTGACAACCTTTAACCCCAGAGCCACACCTCCAGCCAGGTAACCAAGATCTGAGGCTTCTCACACGCATTTCGTGCTCAACCAAACGTATATATGCACACATGACGGACATACGCACGCAGCTCCTCCCTCCGGACCGCCGTATGCCGGGACTGGCGGCCAGGATGAGAAGGCGAGCGTCAGTATGCCAGATGCGCGGTTAGTGAGCGGCCGGGTTTATCGCTCGGGCCACACTGCTTCTCCCGGCACGATTTCGGTGGGACAGCTTATATCTTTCTCCTGGCGAACTCCCTTGAGGGAGTAGCAGAAGAGAGATGCGGACTAGAGATGATGTCGGAAGCCGTGTTGTGTTTGTTGTAATTTCGTTTTGTGTCCGTATTTGATGAGATTTTTTTTTATTAACGTTAGCTGGATTGATGGTTTATGAAGCATCGCATCTCTCTGTTTTCAGTTAACTGTCTCTGAAGTGGAGATTGTGAGAAGTGTCCCTCGTCGAGGAAAGTTTGTCCGAACAGTTTTGTCCTAAATGTGTACACAAACCCGTTCGTGTTGCTATTTTGTGCCATCATTTATTTGTGATTGTTCACTTATATTTGCTCACCATTTAGGTTCCTTTATATGAGTTCATTAACATCACGTACTTATGCATACTCAAACACATGTAGATACATATTGGTATGTTCATAAATATACATAAATTGTTACACTCAACACAATACACAAAACATACACATACACACACACATATATTGTATATATGTAATGTACATATGTATATATTTTAAATATACATTAAATTTGCGAAACTTGGGACGACCTTGAGTTTTTTTGTAGTGATGTAAACACATTACATATTATGTGTATTATATCTACATATATATGTATATACTCACACAAACATACATACATACATATACGGTGTGTAATTGGCGTGTACATCAGTGCACAAACTCAAGGTCGTCCAAAGTTTTGCAAGTTTCCCTTGCCTTTTATGCCGCTCCAAGGAATCCACTCGGAAAGGCCACCCAAAGGCAGAAACGGAAGCAGGGATAATAATCGAACGCGGGAAGGAGGAGGAAGAAGAAATTCGGAGGAAATGTCAGGCATCGTATGCCATGACGCTCCAGTTTCATCGTTTGCATAGTGCCCCATCTGAAGAAGTTAGTCGGGGGGGGCATCGTGTGGCACCCAGGGCAAGGTTTCACCCGTGCAGCTAAATTCATTGAATCTCTCTCTCTCTCTCTCTCTCTCTCTCTCTCTCTCGTCAATCCTCTCTCGTCTCTTCTCCTCTCCTCATTCTCTCTCTCTCTCTGCTTAGGATATTTTTGTAAATAAGAGAAATTTTTCGCGAAGTCTATCTTGCTTAATATTCAGCAAATTTTGTTATGGGCATCATGAATGATGTTAACTAGCTTGTGAGATGTTTTCGGGTTGTGGTCTTGTTAACTGCATCTTTTGCTGCTTTGATCATAAAGACAGCTGCTGTTTTGGTTCTAGTTTCGTTGCTTAAATTAGCCGTTTGCTAATCTGAAAAAATATTTACTTTGTATATATTTTTTACAAACGGTATATGTTAATGTGTATTCCTTTTTTTTTTTATAGATATTATTTAACAGTAAAAAATATAACGGATTTGTCTTAGAAGTAGTGTGTGTTGCGTAAGGTTCACATTGTTAAAGCTTATAGAATTCCTTATTGAAGATCCTACCAAAAGTCCTTTGAGCCTCCTCTTTGGATCCTGAGCCCTACAGCGTCCTTCACTTTTGGCTGGACTCTTCACCTGCTTCCGTTTCAGCCAGAACTTTGGTTTGACCAGACTTTCTGTAATGCAGTTTGGGTGTTCGTGTGGCTTTATTGTTCTCTCTTATTATTTTTTTTCTCAGTTTTACCTCACACTTTGTCAAGGTTTACGTTTATGTTCTTTATTCCGTCCATCTCTTACATCAAGAACTTTTTAATATTTCCCTGTTTTTTGATGTTTTGATCTTGTTATCACGAGGATTTATTTTATCCTATCGTGTTTACTGAACCATGAATAGTATAAAGTAGTTGAAACACACACACATATATATATGTGTGTGTATGTGTAAGTGCTCGTAATTAGCTTTGTTATAACTGAATTTAATTCAAAGAAACACGCATCATTTGAACTTACACGGTTTTGAAGTGGCAATTTGCAGAAACAGTTGTAACCTGACTATATTGGATTTCATATTAAAATCACTCTGGAATGTTATTGCATGCAGAGAACGTTATTCACCAGATCAACCTCATAGGTATTCATTTATTAATACATTCATTCATTCAAATTATTCGCTGTTACAAGCTAATTCAGCAATTCTCTTGCTTTTCCTTTGAGATGCCATAAGACAGACTGACCGCTTCAAATCCAATTAGGAATATGTTATTGATCTGATCATAATATTCTCTCTCTCTCTCTCTCTCTCTCTCTCTCTCTCTCTCTCTCTCTCTCTCTCTCTCTCTCTCTCTCTCTCATTCCTGTTTTACTCCAGTCTCAAATGCATATGATTTACGCGTCGATGCTCACATTCCGAAAACCATTTACACCCGTTAATTCCTTGTTCCCTTCCTGGTGTGTGTGTGTGTGTTTGTGTATGTGTGTGTGTATGTGTGAATGTGGTCATTCAAGCCGAGAAGGCAATTTGTTCGTTTCTCGTTAGGTTGTCTTCCACAGTAAGATCATTTTCCGACTGAAAGTTTTATCTTTGTTCAATAAGAAAATCCGGGAATTTTGTACTAGAGAAATTGCTAATGGTGTTTTATTTTCTTTTACACGATATCAGTTTTTCGGTAATCAGTATTTGCTGATATTGAGCATCGTATTTCTATGCTTATGAAAGCTGAGCGGACAGCTGCCTATGTTCCTTTTGTTTATTTTCATCTCTTTCGTTATGGAAACAGAGAAGCATTTTTCTTTTCAAGTGATGACGGTTCCGTAGATAATTTATGCCCCATTTTCTTCTTCAAATTGTAATCGTATCCAGAGGCCTTCCTTGTCTGTTAGTTTAAGGGGGAAAAAGTGGGGTGGATTGGGACGCGAGAGAGGGTGATCATTACATTTCCCCTCTGTGCGAATCCTTAAGGGAATTGGAAGGGGAAAAATTAAGGGGAGATGGTAAAGATATGCCTAGAAATAGTGGGGAGGAATGTGAAGAGTAAACGTGAATGCATCAGTAAAAAAAACCTGTGTAAAAATAGACACGTAGACATTATCTCACTCAGTGAGAGAGAGAGAGAGAGAGAGACTACAATCCAAATGAGATTGGGCGTAGACCGAGGGCGGTCAAGCGCCCTTTTGATAAAAGACAGACAGACAATGGCTGATGGTTGATAAGAGAATTCGCTAGGAAATGAAATAGGGTGGATAAAAAGGGGGATCTTGTGGGAGAACGTTAGTCTCGTAAAAACAAAAACAAAAAAAAGTAATAGTCAGAAAATGGCAAAGGACTGATTAAAAAAGAATTGTCTTGAGAGAACGACAAAGGTTTGTTGGGCAAGTAGTCGAAAGCATATGGCAAAAGGCTGATAGAAAGATGACCTTTCCAAGGCTGCAAAGAATTAATAGGGAAAAGTGATCCTGGAGAGATGGCCAGGGTTGATGAAATGGCTTGTCATTAGGAAATTGCAAAAATTTCATTTAAAAAATAAAAGTGATCATTAGCAGATAGCCCAGAGATAATAAAATCGCTGAAGTTTGATTCCCAAAAAGCGATCGCAAGGAAATGACAGAGGGTTGGTGAAATGGCTATTGAACTGCAGAGGTCCGATTGGCAAAGAGATAATGAAAAGGCTTATCTTTATGATGTGACAAAGGTTTGATAGCAAAAAAAAAAGTGATCGCTAGGAAATGGAAGAAGGTTAATAAAAGAAAGTTCGCTGTGAAACCGATAAGGTCTGATGGAGACATGATCGTTAGGAAATGTAAGAGGAGCAATAGAAAAGAATCATCTTTGTGAAGGAGTAAAGTGTTGATAAAAAAAAAAAGAATTGTCATTTGGAAACTGGTGATGTCTATTGAAATGGATCGTTAAGTGACAGTGACGAAAAGAAACGCGATTGTTAGAAAAAGAAAGCAAAATGTCCTACGGTCCGATCAAATTGAATCGGAATACGAAGGATTTGGGAAAAGGCGTCTTTTTTGCCGACAAAGCGAAGTTTAGACACAGGCGTTCGTTGTAACTAGCATCTTTATATGGACGACAACCAATTTTTTACACATGTCATAGCTGAAGACTTCAGCCTCGTTTGTTCTCTCGAAAAACTCCTCGAGTTTTTCCGGAGACGGCGAATGGAAAATGGTGACGTAGAAATATTCTTTTAATATATTGAAGATTGCAGAAGTTCAGCGAGTGTTTGGTTTACGAATGACTTTTTGAACATAGGAAATAATAATAATAACGATAATATAATATATTATAGATATATATATATATATATATATATAACTTGATCAGAAGTATATAAAACGTGATGCTATGTATGGATTAAAGGTTTTTCGCCACGAAGAAAAAAATGAAAGAACGAGTTGGCCGAGTACTTTCGGTCCTATTCGGACCCTTTACAGTAAAGGGTCCGGATAGGACCGAAAGTACTCGGCCAACTCGTTTTTCATTTTTTCCTTCGTGGCAAAAAAACCTTTATATATATATATATATATATATATATATATATATATATATATATATATATATATATATATATATATATTATGGAATGGAAAAATGTACCTTGGTCAGCATGAGACAGGATACAAATACCTGGGAATTATAGAAGGAGAGGATATAGAACTCAAAAAGGTGAAGGACACGATCAGGAAGGAATATATGCAGACACTTACGGCGATACTCAAGTCAAAACTCAACGACGGAAATGTGATGATAGCCATAAGCACTTGGGCAGTACCAGTAATCAGATACAGTACAGAAGTAGTGAAGTGGACGAAGGCTGAATTCTGCAGCATAGACCATAAAACTAGGAAACACATGACTACACAAACCAGTACACCCAAGACCAAGTACAGATAGATGTACATAGCATATAAGGAAAGAGTCAGAGGACTACTAAGAATAGATGACTACGTCAATATCGAGAGCAGAGCACTGGGGCAATATATAAAAACCAGCAAAGACGAATGGCTAACGAGTGCAAGGGAAGAAGGACTGATGAAAGTTGACGAAGACCCGAAATATACAAACAGGAGAATGACAAACAGAACGGAGGGATGGCACAACAAACCAATGCACGAACAGCACATGAGCCAGACTAAAGAACTGGCCAGCGATGAAACATAGCAATGGCTACAGAGGGGAGAACTCAAGAAGGAAACAGAAGGAATGCTTACAGCGGCTCAAGATCATGCTCTAAGAACCAGATATGTTTAAAAAAAATGATAGATGGAAATAGCCTTCTCGCCATGTGCAGGAAGAGCAATATGAAAAACGAGACCATAAACCACATATCAACGAATGTTCGACTCTTGCTTAGAACAGTACAAAAAGAGGCATGATTCAGTAGCAAAAGCCCTCCACTGGAGGTTTTTGCTTGCAGTAATAAGGGGTACGAACACCAACTCCGAAGGGGTGATAGAAAACAATCGGGTAAAGATCGTCTGGGATTATGGTATCAGAACAGATACGGTGATACGAGCAATATAATAGACCAGACGTGACGTTGATTGACAAAACCAAGAAGAAAGTATCACTCAATGATATCGCAATATCATGGGACACCAGAGTATATGAGAAAGAAGGAGAAATAACTGATAAGTATCAAGACCTGACAACAGAAATAAGAAAGATATGGGATATGGCAGTGGAAATTGTATCCATAATCATAACAACACTAGGCTCGATCCCAAGTAGCTCCAGGACTCATGCAGAAGAGTTTGATACTAGAAACAGCGAACTAAGTGAGAAAAGTGATGGACTCTTAAAGAGGCAGGATGCAACCCAGGATCCCACACTATAACAACCACACACTCTAATTGGATGACTATGATATACCATGCATATATTTATTATATATATATTATATTATATATTATAAATATATATATATAAATATTATATTATATTATAAATATATATATATATATATATATATTATATATATAGATATATATATATATATATCTATATATATATATATAATATATATATATTTATATATATATATATATATATATATATATATCTATATATATATATAATATATGACGTCTCGAGTATAAAAGGCCCATTTAAGCACTGGTTTAAAACTAAGGACTTTATTTCGCTGAACTAACTTCCACCCATGTAAGGGTGGAAGTTAGTCCACCGAAATTTATGTTTTAAAGGTCCTTTTATACTCGATATATATATATATATATTATATATATATATATATATATATATATATTAGCAATAATTTGAAGAATAAAATCTCCATTAACTTGATGCCTAATATAATGAAATTATACAAGAGATTTGGCGACATTGAAAAGTGAGCAAGTTGTCGAAAGCTCTCTTACTAGGTTTATATCTTGACAAAAATATTTTATGGATTTTAGTGTTCATAAGTGTTGTCATTCCATTTTCTTCCTCATCGGTTTTGGTTTATATATATTCTCCTTATTCATGGAAGATGCCTAAAGACTTAATAAAGCTTATAGATTTTGCTTACTCCAGCAGTAAGGCTACGAACTACTTTGTTGTTGTTGTGGGGAGTGTAGGAAAGGTCTATGAAAGAGCCTAAAAACTCTGAAAATGTTTTTCGCGTTGAGTTAAAGATACAGGAACTTTAGGGTAGGATATTTATAATTTATTTATTAGAATGAAAAAGTAAAAAATATATGAAGCGCATTTTAAACAGTACAGACCTATTTATTTTAATTAACGTTGGTAAAACAAGGCTCTATTTGACCGTAGATTTTAGCACGTTTTAATTTGTTTGGTGTACTGAATTTAGGCTATGTTTCTGTTCAATGATTTTGTGTTTCCTCTTAACTAATTAAGATCTTATGGTTTCGTGTATAATATTTAAAAATGGTATTTCATCCATATCAAAAACCGCGTATAGTATTTCCACATTCTTCCATTTCTTCCAAGCTTATGGTTTGAAGTCAAGCTTCTAAGCCCTATACTAGTTAAGGTGATTAATCACCACGTTGGATGTTATTATTGTTGCCGGGGGGGAGGGGGGCGGGAATCCTCCAGTGTACATCTCTCTCTCTCTCTCTCTCTCTCTCTCTCTCTCTCTCTCTCTCTCTCTCTCTCTCCGGCGCAGAATTCAATTACTTCAGGATTTACCTGGAGTTATTTTCATTAGTCAAACTTTGTTATGAAGCTACCTCGTATCATCTGCTTGGATTGTGTAGCTTTTGTTTAGGCATTCTGTCGGGGAGAGTTGGTTTAGCCCCGAGGGATTTTTTTTTAATTTATTTATTTATTTTTTTTTGTATTCGTGCGGGTGTTGGAATGGAATTCCTTTTGTTTATTTTTTTTCACAATTTTTAAAGATTTTATGAACGTAGTTCGCAAATACATAAGTTTTTTTTGTAAGCAAGAGTGCAGCGTATTCGATTAAAATGTTTATTTTACTGTGTGTAAAAACGATAGTTCAGGGAAGATAAACTCCACTTTTAGACTTGCCCCAGCTCGACCCATCTCGACCCTCTCTTATATCAATACAGGTATAGCCCCATACCCTTGGCAGCCGTGTGTAATTTCAGCTTAATGACTAATAAGCGTCCCTCCTTTCCTTTCGTCCTGTTTGTTTTCTGTTGCGCGTTGGCTTTAAATGGCGAAGTGAGGAAGTCTCCGAAGCAGACTTTGCCTCCAAAAATAGAACTGTTGTTCGGGAACGTTTTGACATTGTTCTTGTTCTTCCTACTGTGAGGAGTGTCATTACCGGAATTGTTTTAGATGTGTAAATTTTCATGTATTTGCTTATTTATATATTTATGAAAGTTTGTTTACAATTTACAAATATAGTTGAATTTGTGTGAGGATTAAAAAAGATAAGTAGGGCTCAACTCTTTGCAGCTTGACTACTTTCCTCAAGGACTGAAGTATTAGTTTAGAGTGAAGGGGGCAGAAACTTGTATAGCAAAGGAAAGTATATGCACATTGTATAGGATCTTTTTTAGATCTGTGCGTTAATAGATTTTCAATGTTTTATCGTTCTCTTTATATACAAGTCCGAAAGATCCAGTCTATTATATTAAATGCGAAGGGGAATAAGACCTCTTTTGATGCAAGTTTGCCATAATTCACTGTGTGGGTTGTAGGATAAGTGGAAAGAAAGACCATGCAGTGTATTTTGGGAGGGTTACAAAGGGCCTCTCTCTTGATAGATACTACAATGAAGGGTTCTGATCCATGTAAAACCCCCGTTAGAGAACGCCTATACCGTCATCTGTTATAAGAGAGAGAGAGAGAGAGAGAGAGAGAGAGAGAGAGAAAGAGAAAACGGAGGCATTAGTGTAGGAGTGATGTAAAGGTTGCTGGTTTCCTTTACGACCGCCTCCCACACCAATAATGCTTGATTGGTATTTTCGCTTCGTATTTGTCTCAAGCTTCCAAGTTTAGGTATTGCTTGCCAACAGATGGAGTAACTGCTTATATTGCTCCGTTTGATTTTAGTGAATGTTTATTCTCTCTCTCTCTCTCTCTCTCTCTCTCTCTCTCTACTTGTTTACTTCATGTTTCCTACATGTTTACTCATAGCCACATCTGAAGGCCAAGAATTTCTGTATTATCATGTTACCCAAAACCTTTTCGTCTCTAGGGTAATTCATTCCCGAAATTGGTAATTTATTGTTATTTTGTTCTTCAGTGTAGCTACATTATACGTCTGTTCCTGTATTAAATAGCGCAGTCTGAATATTAGCAGACGTTTAGCCTGGCACAAGGAGCAGTCCTGTCAACATCGTGCCAAGAACTTTTAATTTTATTATTATTATTATTATATTATTATTATTATTATTATTATTATTATATTGTAAATACAGTTTTTAAACAGATAAAAATAATTTAAGTGCGAGGAAGTATTGTATAATTTTTGCCCTTATGTTGTAAGGAAAATGTAAGAATGGAAAAAGTGAAAAACTAGAGGCCCTATTTTTCAGTATATATTTTTTTTTTATCTTTGTAACTTTTAACCAGGCGCCTTGGCTTTTTAAATACTGTTTCCGAACTGTTCTTAACCGCTAAGCAATATATAAGAAATGAAGGCGGCTGTATATTTCCAGTACGTCTGGAAAATATAGTGGCTCTGCTACGTCGTAAGGAAACCTCGGGCTTATGATTTTGAATATTTCATAAGAGTCTGGCCCGAGTTCATCCGGGGAACACGACGAAGACTTGCTCTTGTTTTGTTTGCTGAATTTTAGGAGGTACTCCAAATTGCAACGTGACTACTTGCCTTAGGTCTCTCTCTCTCTCTCTCTCTCTCTCTCTCTCTCTCTCTCTCTCTCTCTCTCTCTCTCTCTCTCTCTCTCTCTCTCTCTCTCTCTCTCTCAGCTGTTTAGAAACACATTACCTTGATTAACTCTAAATTTTGATGTTCGAAACTTGATAAACAAAGATCGGATTGTCTGTGCCCTAGTAATATCTGAAGAAAAGTCTCATAGTAAACCCATTAATATAATTATAATTGTTGTTTTTATCATAATTTCTCCATGGTTTAGCATCCCATTTTTTTTCCCATTTTGAAAGTGATTTGACATTTGGTCTGTCATCAGTTTCTCGTTCGGAAGGTGACTTGACCTTTGGAACTCAAGAGGTTTAGTATTGCTCTTTTTGAGAGAGAGAGAGAAAAAAAAATTCCTTTAGCAGCACCGTTTTATAAACAGCGGTTGTTTGCAAGGCGTGGCTCTTTCATGCCGCGGTGCAACTTGCAGTGAGAGGTAAACCATGTCATAGGTGTCTGCAGAAGTCTCTCTCTCTCTCTCTCTCTCTCTCTCTCTCTCTCTCTCTCTCTCTCTCTCTCTCTCTCTCTCTCTCTCTCAGACGCTAATGGCAATTTGTGATGCCGGGTTCGAAAATCAGGTCATGCAATTAGATTACCAAAGGGTTGACGTGATTGTTAAGGACAAGGTTTTAATGAAGTTAAGAAGAAGTCTCTTCTTTTTAAGCTTAGTACATTTTGTTACGTTCGCCTGTTTTATACGCGAGATTAGATTTCTATGAAGACAAGACTAAAACCGTAAAACACAGAAATTTAACACCGTGGCACTCGTGTTTTATTCTAGAAATAATGACGGATTTTCCTTCGTGAATATGCAAGAATGGAAGAGAGGAAGGCAAAGGTTAAAGGTTAATTTTATCTCTCAAGAGTTGTCAGTTCTTGGTGCTATTTAGATAGGCCGATTAATTAAATTGCAAGTGTCTCAATTTTACGCTGCTCCAAGCTTTGTTCAGAAGCTGAAAATTCGCTGACCCATTGCTTGATGGAAGTTATAGTTCCATTTCTTTGGGAATAGAAAGTCGAATTAGTTTCTTAGTTTTCTTGTAATCTATTCTTTTTGTTTCAGTAAATGACAAGGAGTGCACCATTCATATTTTTTTGATAAGGAAGATCATAGTGTATATTGTCTTTGTTCAGTCCTTAAGCAATTGGCAATATAGTTTTAAGTTTTGTAATGGTGATTCAGTTTGTGTGAATATTTTAAGTGATTTTTCATTTAGTCTGATTGATTAAATTTGATGAGAAATTTGATGATACGTGCTGACTAGAGTTTAAAACAGGCCTGGTTGTCTTATTTCTGAAGGTTAAGAACACCTGTATTCACTATTTGTCCCTTGCAATTTATTGTAGAGTTTTGCATGCTTGTCCGGTGATTGTAGATTATGCCTCATCATTTTGAAATCGTATTCGCGACAGCTGTTTGTGTTATTTTTTTAATACCTTTCCTAATTTCACTTTAATATAACTCTAATAACTTTTTACTCATTAAGTGAAATTCATGCAATATAGTTTACTGGCGTGATATCGTAATCTAATTGGAGAAAACAAATACTATTACATCTGCGTAATTTATCCTTTTCTATTTTTATCGGTTCCCTGAGTTTTTGAATCGTATTAGTTTTATGGTTGACTTTTGGACCTGTATTGCTTTTGATTTGTTCGTATGTGATTCATCCCGTTTGATGACTTGTATCCTCATTATAAAAATCATTTTAAGCTGCTTAAATCTCTCTAATCCCAGCGCGACTGCCAGCAGAGCTACCCGGGAAGCAGCTGTGTGCTAAGCGTCTTTTCCTGTTTATTATGTTTGTCTTAAACGTTCGTTTGGTTATTCACTTTAATATTCACTGTGAAAGTAGAACAGATGACAGATGAACTGATAGGGGAAGAGAAGGGTTGGTTGATCGAAACAAGTGAATGCGACGTACATGGACCTAGATGAGATGTGGTGGGTAGTTCGCAAAGTGTTACAGTGTTGGTCTGAATATAGTAAGATGTTATGGAATTGTTAGTGTCACATGTAGTTTATTATGTAATGAGTGGTTTACATTCTTGTTCTGGTGATTGCAGATTCTACCTCATCATTCTAAAACCGTTTTCAGGATTACTGTTTATTTTGGAATATTTTATTTAATTTTAGTTAGATTAATTCTAATCACTTGTAATCTGTTTGACACATTTAAAATGATTACAGCTATAATTTGTATTATATATTATAGTCGCTGAGAATTGGGGTTCTTCTTTCGTCTCTTTTCTCCATCGTGACCCGTGGAAGTCAAGGAGATATTGGCGACTGTGTTTGAGGGAGATTTGAATAGAGCAGATCGCTGATACGAGTGTCTTGAACGTGAGGAGTGAGTGCCCTTGAACTGAACGACCATTTAGCTGTTATTGCTGCTCTGTTTATCTTGATTTGGCAGTCGGTCGCTGTCACGTTATGTGCTCTGTCGGATTCTGTACTTCGGTGACTTTTCGCGTCGTCTGTAGATTCTATATGTGATTGTGTGTGTCTCCATCCCAGATTTCCTCATATTTGGATTTTATTTCCCATGTTGGAGTATCTGGAGCTTTCCTGAGAGAGGAAACGACATTTAACGGGATAGTGACTGTGAGCGTGTTTATACTTTGCAGTATCGGCAACACATTGCAAACTAGTGACCACATGATTAGGTGGAACTGACAGCTGTGAGTTGCACTTAAGATGCAGATGCAACTGTCGCAAATTCCCTGCAAGGACGCGCCATGATCAGGCTAGGCGTCGGTTGCATTTAAAAGAGATTGGTTAGAGAGATCACGTTTTCTTTTGTTGTGTATTTTTAATTTTAGGTGATGTTGTGTTCTCTTTATTTTGATTAAGAATAGTAGGTCATTGCTATCATTATCCTCCTCATCATCGGAACCAGACGTTATTAGACATTATACAGTATATCACGCATCTTCCTAAACTGGCTTGAACTCTAGCGTCAGAGTGAAGGTCATGACGTGGTATCTAGTGTCACGTCTTCCTATATCAGAAAGGGCATCCTGCTGCATCCTGAGCTATCTCTCTGCTTTTGTGCTATATTTACATTTTGAGTAGCCTAGGCACATTGCTGAATTAACGTTTCTACGTTTGTTTTAATCATGAGCCGTGTAGTTTAATGACTTAGTAATTGATAAGATGTGATTTTCGTTTTTTCATCAAAATTTTAGAATGTCTGTCGTAAAGTATTACTTGTTCTAATTACATTTGATATTGATGTTTATAGCTTCATTTTTTTTGTAAGCTTTCTTTGAAGTCAAACTTTACCTCACTTAACCACCTCATTTTTTGTTTGTTCTATAGTTTTTGCAAATCGTATTCGAGGGCATATATATATATATATATATATATATATATATATATATATATATATATACTACAGTGAACCCCCCGTATTCGCGTTCGCCAGATTCGCGGGACTCACACATTCGCGGATTTCTCTGGGAACGTTTTCCCTGCATTAATTCGCGGAAAAATTCGCGCACTTCCGCGGTATTTTTCTATGATAAATATCACAAATTCCTGTTTTTTTGATGAATTCATCATAAAATGCACTTTTTGTGATAAAACTATTATAAAAAACCATGTATGAAAATATTTAGTGGGTTTTTCTTGAGTTTTACTAACAAAATAGGCCTGTTTTTAGCATTTTTATAGGGGTTTCAACATTCGCGGGATTCTAACTATTCACGGGGGCCGGGGGGTGTGGTACGCATCCCCCGCAAATACGGGGGACCACTGTATATATATATATATATATATATATATATATTTATTAGAGAGAGAGAGAGAGAGAGAGAGAGAGAGAGAGAGAGAGAGAGAGACCGACTTATCCAGCTGATTTCATTATGTGTTCTTGTCATAAAGTGTGGGAAGTCGTTATTACGGAGCTCATTTCATAACCGAATCCGCCAATGACTTACTGCCTGGCTGTCTTCAGTGGTCGCTTTCTTGTCTTTAACTCTGTTTTTACAACGAACCATGTGTCGTTTGGGAGATGAAGATTTTTTATATTTTCTAGCCGTTTCTTTTGTCTGTAGCTTTGGAGTGTTGAATATCTGTCTCCCCCTTCTCTTCGGAAATGTGGTAAAGCTTAACCCAAAATAGACTGAAGGGGCGATAAAGAGATCTTGGGAGTGAGTTGTGTAAGGACATTTTTTCTAATGTCAATTGTTTTCATTTTGTTTTGTTTTAGTATTTTTCATCCCTTCGGTTGACTTTGTTTCGTCATGCTCAAATGCTCTATTATTCTTTATACAATAACTGAAAGACTTACAAAGTTTTTTATAGCTGCCCGGCTCACATTATTATTCAGCTGGTTGTTTTGTCCCGTTATTTGGTTGGGTTGCTCCTGAAGGTGGTGCCCTTCCCGTTTTAAACAGGGAGATTGTTACAGAGGACATGTTTGCTCGTGCCATGACCCTGGCCATTTCCTGCCCCCACACAGGAAGAGCAATTCCCATATCTTTACCCGCACTACCTGGCCCACAGCCGTATCAGAACGCTCTCTGGCTTTTTAAAGCGGTTCCTCGTTAAAGCTCTAACAAGACCAAGCACTGCCAACCCTTATGGCTGTAAAGACAAGCGGTATTATTATTATTATTATTATTATTATTATTATTATTATTATTATTATGTTGTTGTTGTTGTTGTATCAGTAACACAATCAGGAAAGATGAAAATTCGTCATTATAGGCAATTATTGATATTATGATATTATTAGCGTAAAAATATTCCCTCTTCAAACGAATAGATGGAAATGCAAGAGGTCAGAGTAACGACGCTCCTTGATGTGATCGTCTCATTGTTGGTGATGATGAACAGCCGTGTCCAGTTTTCACCACACAAACACACCCGTCCGGGTGGTTTTCCATTCCTAAATGTGCCATATTATGTCATGGTAGCGCCGTTGTGGTTTTTTATGCATCATTATTATAGTAGAAATTTTATTACGAATACCACTTTTACTTTCTCTCTCTCTCTCTCTCTCTCTCTCTCTCTCTCTCTCTCTCTCTCTCTCTCTCTCTCATAATTTTGTTTTGTTCGTCTTACCAAATATTCTGTTATGAAAAGTGAGGAAAATCTTGTAAACACCGAGCAATTCTCTTAGAATACCTCTTTCCCCCTTTATTGATGTTTTATTGATTATATTGTTTTGCTTTCCCCTTTTCATATTACCAATTCAGTCGCTGAAAGGTCAGTGAACTGCAACCAGATTTGTTGAATTTAGTCCGAATTTCCTTCTCATCTAGATTTAGATTTACTTATATGTTTTAAGGTTGATGTACAAAGGCGTCGTATTATTTGTCGTCTTTCCCCGGCCTTCACAGAACTTTCCCTTCTTGTCCACAAGGCTGAAATTCATAACCGGGTTAAGAGTGAGTGATGTGGTTTTAGTGAGAGCGCAATGTTGAGTAGTAGATGCGTGACGTGTGGGAAGTATATATTTATATGAGCGTATGTATGTATGCTATCGCACACTTTTTTTTATATATGTTCATAGCGTCTGATGCGTTGTTAGTCATGCTATATTTTTACTATCTTCATCTTCATTTGTTATTTCTTATGTCTAAACTCGAAACGCTATAGTTATGTATATCTCGAGTAAGGCCTTGATGTGTTCGATTGAATTTCTTGAAGTAGGATAAACTCGATTTTTCGAGTTGCTAAGCTTGGTTTTTTTTAAGTTTTTTTTTTTTTTTTTTTTTACATTGACTTGTTAGAGTCTTCCTATAGCTGAATTATTATTTTTGTTACTTATAAAAATATTTAATAAGTCTGTGGTCTTTCTCTACAAGTATTCGTGGCTCTCATTTCATTTTTACTGTATTTTACTGTAATATTAAAGTGTTAAACTTTAACATATTTTAGTGTTAAAAATTAACATATCTTGTTATACCTTGATTTATTTATAGCTTTTTGTCAAACTTGATTGGCATGGTAACTGTGAAAATATAAAATTTTCACATGAAAGATTTACTGTTGTCAGTAAAAGCAATATCTCAGGTTAATTCCTAACAGGGAACTGATGTAGGCGTTTACTCATCTCTTGATATATCTGGCGTTCTTCCGAAATGACATTATTAGCTTTGGGAATCAGTCGGCTCTAATATTATCTCTTAATGATTGGTTATCGTGGCCATGTCCCGATCCAGGGGGGATGAATAGCCGTGAGCGTGATTCCTAATCCTTTACTGGTTCAGGTATACGACTGCATTCGTGGTGTTATTGATTTTTGCTTATCGGGCTGCCTATATAATATATATATATATATATATATATATATATATATATAGATATATATATATATATATATATATATATGTTATATAATATTATATATATATGTGTGTGTGTGTGTGTGTGTGTGTGTGTGTGTGTGTGTGTGTGTGTATGTGTGTGTGTGTGCGTGTGTGTGTGGTTAGGTGTGCCACATTTATGATGATCTTAGGGGATGTTCATTGAGACGTCATCTATGGGCAAAGAGGTTTTAGTTGTTTCAGTCGTACATTGTAGTTCGTGTTGTGTTACGAGCTGTTTCTTCTTCTCTTTCTTTTAGTATGCGAATTAGATGTCATTATGGTTCATCATTCATAGAATCAGGGAAAACAATGTAGGGTCTAATGTATTCTTTGGATAGATGTATTTCTCATATACGTATATGCTTTAAGCATCTTCAGTGTTGAAATTCAACCTTTGGCATGGAAAGATTTAACACATTCTTTAATATTAACTACCATGCTTCTTGGTTTAATGCTATAATTAGGACATTTAAAGCATAACATTCGTTTGCATAGTTAATCTTTTCTATGGAAACCTTTACCTTCTGAGGAAGTTATGTCGTAGGTTGTTTGTATGGTAATTAATGACAACTTTTGTCTATGAATTCCCAAATTACTTTCCTAACACATTAGATGTGGTTTCTTAAAAACGTAAAGTCAAGAATCAAATGAAGTGATTGAATTTGAAAGAAAATACTATCATTACGATTCGTAAATGACCCTAACCCTCGAGTTGGTCATTGTATATAAGAGAAATGCTTATAAAGACTATTATGGCAACGGCAGAGATCTCAAAATGGCAAAGAAAACATGCTATTTATTTTCCTCCTATTCAGACGTCGCTTTCAGAGGCAGGGCGCTTGTGTTGGCTCTTCTCCCGTAACGATATTGCCAGAAATTCAGTGCTGCTTATTGTCTGGAAGGCGAACGAGAAAGAGGGCGGTGTGTATTGGAGAGAAGGTGAGAGACAGAAAACAGATAATGAGAAAAAATGAAATGGAGAGGGGTTTGTATCGCAGGTGATGCAGAAGAGAGATTTTTGTGAATTGCAGAGAATTTGGTAGAGAAAGATTGATGGATATCACAGAAAATGTATGTGAGAGAGAGAGAGAGAGAGAGTTGGGTTCATATTACGGAACAGGAGGAAGAAAGGTAGGCATACTGGAGAAAAGGAAAAGAAAGATGAACATCTTTTCCAGAAAAAGGAAAAAGAAAATGATCCATATTGGAAATAAATAAATGAATAGGTAAATAAATAAATAGAAAGAAAATTATTTATACTGATAAAGGGGGAAAAAGAAGCGGTCGCCTAACACAGGCAGCGTTGAAAGAGAGGGATCCAAAAAAAAAAAAAAAGTAAGAGTTGGGGTTACTGGTTTATTTATATTCGTATATGTTCGCCTATTCGTTTATTTTTATGGTATATAGTGTCAGTCGTATATTCCTTGTTGACAGTATGTGTGAGATAGGTAGGAATGGAACCCAAGAGGTGATTTCAGATTTGAGTAAGGATGGAGAGTTTATCATTTGGTAAAACCGTACTGATGTTTCGGGTACTAAAATGTATGAAAAGCGTATGTTGTACGGAGCATTAGATTCATACAACACTTACTTTTCATGTGAATACACACCACCTATCCAGCTGCTGATCATTTTAAGGCGTTCCTCATCGGTAATACTTGGTTTTTTGAAGGCATTAGAAATTCCGGACGGAGAATGGTATCTGCGCAGAGTTGTTGGCCGAAATTTCATGGTCTCGTGACAGTGGAGTACCTAACCCAGTTCCCCGTGCGATGCGGATGCATGAGACGTTCAGTTGCCGGTGAATCATTGAGCCTTGCTCAACTTGGGATAAATTCAGTGACGGTCTTCGTCTGTTCACCTGTGTATTTAAGAGGCACTGAGATCCACCTTTGTTATTTAACTCAACTGTCTTCGTGGAAATAAGTTTGATTAAACTTAAATGTTTCATGGAAATAAATTTAATTATAAACTTAACTGTCTTCATGGAAATAAGTTTCATTAAACTTTAATGTTTCATGGAAATAAATTTGATTAAAACTTAACTGTCTTCATGGAAATAAGGCATTTCTCCTATTAAGCTACCAGTGTTTATTAAGGTAATAAACAGAAATTGGTCATTATTTTCAGCCCTTTCTTTAGATACCATGAAATGTGAATGATTAATTGATTGAGTTACCTGGCGTCGATTATGACACCATGAGTTAAATAAGAAAGTCCATTTAAATATATGTTTTGCATTACTCTGGAAGTGCTATCCTGCGGCTTGAACAATAAAACAATAGACACAGGATCTTTTCAAAGCTCATTTACTAAATAAAGCGCCTAATAATAGGTATTTTTCGGTCAGAACTTCCAAAATTAAAACACCGAAGATCTGGTTTCCCAAGGATGAAAAACTTAGTCATAACATCAGTATGAAAACTCCTCGAAGTAAAAATAATCGTCCGTAAATGCTGTGTGACACGAACACGGTCTGCACTATCTTTTTTTTATACGCCGCCAGTCTTTGTACCTAATAGCCAATGTTATTGGCCAAATTGAAGTCGCGTATGTTTCTGCTTTTGTGGCTACGCTTAAACGAGCGTGCAAGACGTATTTTGCTATATTATATTGAATGCTTGGTTCAGAGGTTGGCGGTAAGATGCTAAAAGATGCTTGAGAACGTTACTCTGCGACATCCAAAAATTCTGTCTAGATCATGCTGCGAAGTATCAGCTCGTTCGCAAATTAAAAAGACGAGTTATTTAAAATTAACTTGGGAACTTATCACACATATATAGGTGATTTTGTGCAGGTAACTGCCCTTGGATCAGACCCGTTCATTTGTCAAATGCCCATGGTTGACCGAGATGACGGTCGATTTTGTGCGGCTTTTGTGCGCGTGACCGTTAAGAAAAACGGAAGTGAGGATGTCATTTGCTTCGTCTGAGAAAGCGTTCGAATCTGCTGATTCTTCGGAGGAGGGACGGGCGATGGAAGGTCAAGACCGGAGCTCTTGTTTTTGGCGATGATTATTGACCCGGAAATAACGCCTTCTTTCTCTTGTCTTCACGGTTTTTTTTATATACTTTCTAATGGTGCAAAATGCAGAATATATCGAACTTTTTTTTATGGTTGAGTATCAAGTCTGTTAATTGTTTTATGCTTCATTCAACAACCACAAGAACAGCATTTTCGTGTATGCGTTTATATTTTCAAGGAATCTGTTACACCTTCGATGGTTACTAGATAGGAATGGAGTAATGCTCATAAGTGAAGTTATGAGCCTTTTGATTCTTGAATTGGTATTGAAAAAAGCTCAGTGCAGATGGTCTGCAATGAGACGAAATTGCTGAGCAGAGGTTCTCAAAGTAGGCAATATAATATAGCATGTTATCATGTTTGAATGCGGTAACACATTCGAATTCATGCATATATTTGAGACCCTTGAAAGAATTTTTTGTATCGTTGTTGAAAACGGTCATCCTTGATCAATGTTGCTTATTATACATATATGGTTATTTATTCTATGCAAAAAAAGTACATGGGGCTAAGTCTTTCTGTACATCTTCCCCAATTTCTTCTAGTCTGTGTTTTTGTACAGACGACTCAATTTGCGTACGGAAAAGTAGTGTGAAAATATTCTAGCCTTTACTGTGAACTAGCTAACAGATATAAACCAACTAATAGGTTACAGAATCTGGTAATACTCTGAATATAGCGTTCAGTCGAAAACAAAGCTAATGTCAGCAAAAGAGGAAGAGAGAGAGAGAGAGAAAGTCAAGACCAGTTGCATTCAATAGTGTGGGACGTGTTCTAATTGAAGGGAAAGTTCACAGGGGCAGCGGTGTGTGTAGTCTGAGTCTTTATCGCTTTTGTTCTCCGTCTTCCCGACTACCTGTGATGGATGCCTCCCGTGGGAAGGAAGACAGGAGAAGATCTCGGGATCACTAATTCACGTGACGGCAGTTTAACTTATCTTTGGTGATGTCAGAGACAGGCAAGACTCCATTGAAGTCCTTTCATTTTTTTTTTTTTTTACTACTGTGTCTAAAAGCTGTCCGTTATTGAGGCTTTGATGATGTTTGTAATAGGCCGTATTTAAGGCAGCAAAAGATTTAAAAGATGAAAGAGAGGCAAGGTTGTCTACTATATTTGTTGATCTAGAAGCCTTGTAGAACTTGACTTATCGGAGTTTGTATTTTTTGCTGCACGTGGCTGAAATTACGCCCCGTTCCTGCTGGGATAAAAGTTTGGCCCTTTTCATTTTGTATTTGAAGTTTATTTTAGTTTGTTGCAAAGTTGGAAGTATACCGTCGAAACTTTGCCGCCCATCCATAGATAACTTCTTCACCCATGCAAGGTTAAAATAGAGCTAAAGGAAGACTAAATATTTACCCGTAATGTATTTTTGAAATAAGAAGTATTGTCACGCAACAAATTTATGTAACGTTGTTGTGGCATAGGCGTTCATTGATCGTGTTCCTTTCCCAGCATCCATCGGAGGCTTTCTCATACGGTGTGGCAGTCATGCATGACCCTTTGACCTCGCCTCTTGACCTCCTCCATAGTTATGTATGTTCTTTCTCATAATTGTAACAAGGCATGCCATTCTCTCTCTCTCTCTCTCTCTCTCTCTCTCTCTCTCCCCCTTAGGGAAGCAATTCTCATGCGTTATTAGACGCTTAAAACTTGCAATTGTATTTTGTTTGCATTTGTCCTATTTTCCTTTGATTTCTCATTTCTAAAAAGTAGACTGTAAACTTTGCAGTTCTTGTCTCTTCATTTCAAAACCTCCTGCTTTTTCGGTGCTATATATTTTTTTTTCATCCAGTAAATTTATAGTCTTCTTTATTAGTACGTCATTTTCATAGCAGTGAAAAGTAAATATTCCAAGAGAAAAATATACGGAAAATCAAACATCAAACTAGGGGTTTTACTTTCAGAAAAAGGACACCTCATAATATCGTAAGACTGAAAAAAATAAATAAATGAAAAATATAATAAGAATAGAAAAATTCTTGATATTGCCCGAGTAGATTCAAAGTGAAAAAAAAGCTAAATGAAATCAACTGCATTTCATGGACTGTTTTTAATGGCTTGGGGCGGCGGAGTTGCGTAGTGAAGGATTTCCCAACCAATGATTAGTTTCATCAGGGGCGGTTTTTCTTTTTCGTTTTTCCCTCTTGCTTGTAAATTGGATCAATTACCATCATGTGATGCCGGAAGTTTTTTTTTTTTTTTTTTTTTTTTTTTTTACACGTTTAGCGTTAATCGCTTCAATTCTTGACTGATTTTTTTTACGTCTCTTTTTGTTGTTGATCTCGAGTAGATTAGTGAAACTAAATTTAGCTTTACCGTAAATTAATGTTCTTCTACCCATTAATTAGCCATTTTATTGAATCAGTTTAAAACTGTAAATCCTCTCGATTTATTTTGTTACCATCAGTTAGACCGTGTCTGGAAACATGACTTCTAACTCAGGTTCCCTAAGAATACCTCATTCCCTTTCATGGGAGTAATCGGAATATGTAGTATAAATAAAAGGGACTGTTGAAGTGCACATAAATGATGATTCATTTGAACTGCTCTCGATTTATGTCGATATAGTGTTGAAGCAAAATCGGTCTGTACGTTTAACTGTCACCGGCACTTTTGCCAAAGGATTGTTACTGTGTTACATTTCTTGCTGTGGCTGCTGACGCAAAGTCAGGCTCTAAAATCAGTATTTCGCAGGAACAACTTCCCTCTCTTTTTTTTTTTTTTTTTTCTCCGAAATGTGCAAACAGCTAACATCACACTGGAGAATTCTTCCTAGTTTAATTACGAGGGCTGAAGATGAAATTGCTTCCTCTGGCGATGTTGGTAAAATTGTAATTAGTAGTATTAAGCCTACAACATGAGTTTACAAATCTGTTTCGTGTTGGGAAACTTATTTTTAATTTGAAACGGGTTTGTTTATGAAAGCTGAAAGGTCTTAATTGTTTGTTACTGAGTGATAGTTCATTAAAATTATATTAAGCATTTGTGGTGTAAATGTTTATATATATATATATATATATATATATATATCTATATATATATATATATATATATATACTATATATATATATATATATATTGTGTGTGTGTATGTGTGTGTGCACCGTAAGCAAATACACTATCAAATTTACTTCAGATGTGAGATAAAATGGCATACTTTCGATTCCGAGATTAAAATGTGAAATATCTTTAAAGGCTGCCGATACTGTTTATAAGTGCATTCTGATATAGTCAAGTTAGGTTTTCTGACTTAATCGTGGGATTAGTCTGCTGTTTAGATATTAGTAACATACGAGCCCAAAGTCTTTTCGCCAGGATCGTCTCAAGTTTCTATTTTCTTTTATTAAACAAAGAACCGTCGTCTGAGATTTCTCTTTTGGCCGTTTTTTTCAAATGTGCTTCATCCTCGTCTCCTATCCCATGGAGTTAGTGCGCATTGCTCATCTCGCAAAAGCTTTATCTTGTGTATTCTGTCAAGACACAACAATATTACTCTTCTCATTTCTCTCGCACTTCCTCCACTGTAAAAATTGTGGAGGAGGCTCTTAGACTCAAGGGGGATACAATTTGAAATGCCATATTCCTCTGCTGAAGAGTTTCAGGATTGTAGCAGTATACCAGTCTGTAAAAGGGTTCTTCAATGTTATTAAAATGAGTGTATTTTGTTCGAGCTCAGAGTGAGAAATATCTCCCTGGTTCTTTAACATTTTTGGTAATGAAAGCGATGATGAAAGTTCGGAAGTTTCGGGGAGTATACGCGCTGGTGCTTGAATGGAAGGTGAAGCGGTAGATTTATGAAAGCTTCATTCACAAGTATGAATGAATAAGTGCTAACTGGGAAAGAGTTATAGGTATAAAATATGAGAAGTGATTTTTGATATCAGAATTATGAAAATGAGTGAATGCTTGGGTGATAGTAATTTGAATGACAAACAATCAGACATGGCTGGTGGATAGTCAGTGAGTGGAGAAAGGAGAACATTGGTTGGAGCTTTGCAGATGTCGTAAAGTAGAAAAACAAACTTATCAAGAATTAACAAAAGACTGTAAGAAAGACATTTTGAATAATATCTAATGATAGGCTATGAAATGAAAGTTTCGGGTGTACATTAAAGAGAAAGTAGGTTTTAGGATCAGGTTTTTGTAAAACAGACGTGCTGGACGATCATTCCGAAGGATGGAATGATAATAAATACAAACTTTTTATTAGTGAAAGAAAAGTCGAGAAGGAAAAGAGCGGATGGAGGTTTGTGGGCACGTAGAGAGAATGGGAAAAGTTGACGTGAATTGGCGATCGACTAACAGTTCTATTGAGAATACCGCAATGTTAGATTTAAAATAATAATCAGTGAGGTACCTGGTAATTCAACGACTAATGGGGACACTGGGGTTCCAATCCTTGGCAATGACGCAGGAATATAGGCGTGATCTGGTAAACCTAATTTAACAGTGAATCGCGTACCCGGTATTTAGTCAACTGTAGTTGGTCGCAGACAATTTGGAGGGGAGCGTGGGGTAGCAAACTCTTCATTATTAGTATAGAAGCGGAGAGTTGACATATCATAGATTCACCTTTTCAAAGTGGAAAAGGTGCATGAGGTGATGTTAGCCTTTGATTCTCAGCAATTAAATGATGGCTAGGATGAGGTTACTACAGTAGATTCACATCAATTGTGCATTTGACGTCTGGGCCAGTACCTTACGACGCTCCTGATTGACTGTTGATAAGCCAGTGACAGGTCAGGAAACTCTCAGTCTCTCTCGAGAGTTCACATAGGGATACGTCTCCTGAAAGACGCATCCCTCAGGAGAGGTGGAACATAGATCCTACCCATGTGAACTCTCGAGAGAGACTAAGAGTTTCCTACCCTGTGATTGGCTTGTCAACAGTCAATCAGGAGTGCCGTAAGGGACTGGTCTAGACGTCATATGCACGGTTGATGTGAATCTACTACTATAGCTCCATGCCCTGCTTTTAGAGTAAGTTGTCTAGTATAGCAACTACCTCTCCTGCAATCCAACTCAGTTTCTCATAAGATATATATATAGTAATATATATATATATATATATATATTTATTTATATATATCTTGTGAGAAACTGAGTTGGATTGCAGGAGAGGTAGTTGCTATACTAGACAACTTACTCTAAAAGCAGGGCATGGAGCTATAGTAGTAGATTCACGTCAACCGTGCATATGATTCTAGGTCCAGTCCCTTACGGCACTCCTGATTGACTGTTGACAAGCCAATCACAGGGTAGGAAACTCTCAGTCTCTCTCGAGAGTTCACATGGGTAGGATCTATGTGAAATATATATATATATATATATATATATATATATATATATATATATATATATATATATATATATATTTCACACAGGCACACACATATGTATATACATGCTTGTGTGTGTGCGCGTGCATGTTTCTACGTATGCATTTATATAGTTCAGTGTAGGCAGTAATATATTTGAATGAATCGTTTAGTTAGTTGTGAAAGGTGAGAGCAGAGGTTGTTGGAGTAAAGAGAAATAAAGTAATTTATATATCTTATCTATCTTTATACATATGCATACACACATATATATATACTTGTATGTATATATATGATCTATATATATGTGTGTGTATGTATGTATGTATATATAGGAGCTGATTTTTCTCACTGTCAGGATAGACATCCTTGTGAGTCGAGATGTTCCTTGTATGTCAAATCCCAGACACGCTGGCACCGAAGGGACGACGAAGGAGACGCATTTGATTCTTTATAATCTCTTATCGTTTACTTTCCTGCTAAATTGAGCCTTGATTTTTCCTTTACCTGTTCTCTTGTTGTATCCGATTATTTTTTAAGATGTATTATTATTATTATTATTATTATTATTATTATTATTATTATTATTATTATTATTATTATTATTTGCCTGTGATCATAGACTTCAATACGAAAGATTTATTATTGTCATTTTAGAGTCATTCTTAGGTTAACGCAAGTAACTGTTAATTGGTAAATAGTCCTGAATTGTAGTTTTTTTTCACCAAATCTGATGTTTTTGGCCGGCTTAACATTTTTCCCTTTGCAAATTACTGAATATTTAAGTTCTATTATTTTAGGACTTTGTTAAGTAATATATCTTGTTGCGTATTGTTGATTATACATCTTTTCGTTATATTAAACTACTGAACCAGTGCATTGACTGGTCTGTACCAAACTATCCAAAGTATTACAAAGTAATATCACCACAGTTGTTTGCTGTTTTATATTGGGTGAAAATTTGATCAGATAAATAGATGAGACATCCTCGCAGATATCATCAAAGAAAGAAAGAAAGAAAGAATGAAAGAGAAGAGGAACAAGAAAGAAAGAATGAAAGAGAAGAGGAACAAGAAAGAAAGAATGAAAGAGAAGAGGAACGACGGAGATAAAGATGAAAAACATCAGAGGGCGAACGTGACAGTTGATAGTCTTCGGCCCATGACTTGATTAGTAAATTAGCGACTGATGGTGTTTGGCTCGTTGAAGAACCACCAGAGGTTTCAGTCATCCCGTGTTAGTAGAAGGAAAAGAAATTGATGATTCTAGTGGCTGTTCGTCTTAGTAAACGAAACAGCGTTCTCCTTCCGCTCCATTCATTTGCTTGATTGAAGGGCAGTGAATTTGCGACGCCATTTTTAGTAGCCATAATCTATCAATCAGTCAGTCAAGGGGACAGTGAACATTTATTAAGGGCATTCGGTCACACGTCCCATTGGCCTTTGCTTAAAAAAATAACCTTTCCCTATGCAAATTTAAATTAGGTTTTGTGTTCTAATGCAAGTGTGTCATAGTCCCCCGTGATGAATGGAGATTGAATTGATACTCAGACCTATGAGCATGTAAGGTTCATATTCGCAAAAGTTAGAGCTTTTCGTTTGGCACAAGTTAATGTTAAAAACGAATTTTAATACTCGGATCTTTTCTTTATTGTTGGCAGTATTTGCCTAGAGTAAGAGAACGAGACCTTCTCATTCTGCAATAAAAGCTCCCAGTCCATCTGTATTTACGTTCATTCATGTATACTGTTTGTGTATGTATGTTGATACATCCAGTGCAATTCGTAGGTGTGTTCTACTTTCATTCAAACCAATCTGCAATTCGCCGGAGAGTCAGCACTTATTCGCTGTTGTGTCCTTGACTTAATCTCGTTATGTTCTTCAAGATTTTTCATCCATTCAAATAGAAAGTGGGTGCAGCGTACCGAGCGCTGTCTCGTTGGCAATCATTTATTAGAATAAATATTCGCTATCACGATCATTGCTAGAGATATATGTGCACTTATGTTATCACGAAATTCGTCTCGCTTATCACTGATTGTGTCTGTTGCGTGAGGGAAGTCGCACACTGAGCACAAGGAAGTCATTGTTGTTGAATGCGTAGAAGGGAGTAAATTTGTCTTGGTCGAATGAATTTATTTGTTGGGATATGCCATTAGCGCCCATGCAGAGTGGCAGGATTTAAGGTTGCTGGCACGTCCATTTTTTGTCTTTTCTTATGGTTTTGCAGATTTGGATGTTCGCCATATCGTTCAGATTTATGAGCATTGGTTTTTCACAGTCGCACGGCCATATGAATGAAACTGATTTTCTAAGGTTAGAGTTGTAAAGATCTTGGGTCCATCAAAATTGAAATTCACCTTCCGCCAGTGCGTTCGCGCGCTGTGTGTGTGTATGAAGGCGTGCGTACGTAAAGGTACGTAAAAGAACCGAGGTATAAAGTTTACATGTAAAGGGAAACCTAGTAGACAGTGCAATCCTGATTTAAATATACGCAGTGAAAGTAGAGGGAGACACCATGATTTTCCAAAGAATTTCCCCCATAAAGCTCTGAAGAGTTTGTCTCTCGCACCCAGTGACGTCATCCTCAGACTCTTGAAAACAGAGGAAAGCAGTGAGCCCCAAGTGTGACATGAATATGATGGTGCCGTGAAAATTGAGCGCTGTATAATACGTATATGAATCCATCTATGTACTTTTTCATGCGTGTGACAACAAAGGTATGCTGGTCATGAACTCCAGGTTTACATGAAGTCGTCCAGCCCGGGACTTGCCTCTCGAGACTTAGGTCCTCAACCCGTTTGTACATTCCCATCAGGTTTGACGATACAAGTACTCTAGTTACGTAATAAGGTTTTATGGTTATAAGAAGACAGCGATACATCTTTAATTAAGAGAGGTAAAATGTAAATATTACGTAATCTCGACTTACCTTATCACTGCTATAATTTTGTAAAGTTCTGTATCCTCAAGTACTCATTTATATTTAAAGTGTAAACATGACTTTAGAGATGAAAGAACACTAAATTATCTAAATTTTTAAGTGAATTAACGAAATGAAAGGTCGGGGTGAAATCCTGTCGGCTTCATGCGACCAATACTGACATGACTTCTTCAATATTGTCTGAATAGTCTATCACAGGAGAAATATGTTAAATTCATGTTTTTGAGCGCGAGTGTGTGTTTATTTGCTTGTGTATGCGCAGAGGAAGACTGAAATTTGTTTGTGATTTCTGCCTTTCTCATTTATTTTTTGAAATCCTCCCTATCTTTGTAGATCCTCCCAAAATAGAGAAGAGGACTATATTTCCTTGCAATCTCTAATGAGAAATGCGAAGTTACTGAAAAGATCTCTCTCTCTCTCTCTCTCTCTCTCTCTCTCTCTCATTTCATATTCTTTGGTAGCCCAACGCGATGGATTCTTCTTTGAAGACTTCCAACCACTGCAGAGTGATAGGGGTTGGCGGGGGGGGGGGGGGGGGGGGGGTGAGAATAGTGGAGGGAAACAGGTCAAGGGCGGACGTTACCGGTAGTGTTCTCGTTAATGTCTCCTTTTTTCGCACAGCTGCACTCTCGTCTGGTCTGGTCGGTGAGGACCTTTGTCTGTGAGGAGCTTTTATGAGTCCAAGCCGAAAATTTCCTCTACTTAGTACTTATGTGGATGTAGGTAGGTGGAAGGCTGCTCCGTTACTCACGTGACTCGACTACAGTCATTCCGAACTTGACCACGAAGCGTTCGTAGTTTGTGGTTGAAAGAAGGAATGCGTTTTCCACCTTTTAAATAATGGTTATGTATAGCTTTGGGTTACAAAGTAGGCATATGCAGTTCTGGTACCTGAGAATTATAATGTTAATAAAAATTGAGGTTTATTGATAATATCGTAGAAGTTAAAGAAATATATATATATACATATATATATATATATATATATATATATATATATATATATATATATATATACACACACATATATATATATGTGTGTGTGCGTGTGTATATATATATATATATATATATATATATTATATCATTTAATGCCGTAGATTATGAATTAATTTATGTTCTTTAAAGACTATGTAAACATTCAAAGTATCATCTGATTCCTTCTGAATAGGCCCCTCGCACCTACCTGAGCTTTGGCACCTAGTGGCATGAACCCTTCCATTCATTCATTGTAGTGTCATCTAGTAAATATCATTGCATAAAAGCTCGATGATGGTCCAGTTACAACCCATGCAGTCCTGGCGGTAAAATCGCTTTATAACAGAATGAGAAATCTGTCAGTGAATGAAATGAATAAGTATATTAATTTCTGAACATGTTTTATGTATTACGTTTGGTTATGATTCATTCTCTTGTCAATATGATAATTATTCAGGTTCATTAAGTATAATTTGATGACCATTTTTTTTCTTCTTGTTCGGTATATTCTGTTGAGATTATGTCTTTTTTTTATTCTTACTTCAGTAAGATGAAATGGAAAGGTCAAGGAAGCGCAGTGCAATAAAGATTGAAATATCGTGCGGGTGTCTGAGAGTTAATAAGAACCTTTCGTTGGGATCGTTCAAGAATCTGGCCGCCTCATTAAGATGGATTCAAGATGTTCTTTGGACTCTTTCCTCGCATTTCAAGGCGCAGATCTCGTAAGCCCTTATGGGCGATGTGTTGGTTAACTTTGGATTTTGTGTTTAAATCTTTTTATTCAATCTCACGTACTGGATTGGAATGAAATCGCGCTTATGCGGATATTAATTGTTCTCATTATTATTTTCTCCATGTTTTAAGGTTTTTCATGTTTGCGGACAAAATAAAATACCTGACTGTTCTGAATTAAGCAATTGTATCAGTTTCTGAGACATTCGGAATTAACAGTTGATATCTGGTGGTATTAAATCATGTGAGGACATGCAGTGAAGTTTATGATTTTAAATCAGATTTAATTCCTTTGCTCTGTACTTATGTATATTGTTGTTGTTGTATTTTTTTCTGTCCGGACTACAAGACATTTCACTGTCTATGTTCTATGCTGCTAGACATTTACCTTTCCTTAGTACATTTTGTAGTTTACTGGATATGTCTAGTGCCTTGATAGTTTTGGGGAAAAAATGCCATGGTTTCAGCCATAAAGGAATTTATTTTCTCTCTTCCATAAAACGACCAAGGCAAGATGCAGCTTCTTATGTATTATTATTATTATTATTATTATTATTATTATTATTATTATTATTATTATTATTATTATTATTATTATTATTATTATTATTATCATTCTTATCGGAAAAGTAAATCTGCAATAGTATGCAATAGTTATTTAAAATATACATATAACAGAAAGCTTTCGATGACCTGCATGGTCCGCCTTGTCAGGTCATCGAAAACTTTCTGCTTTATATTTTAAATAACAAAATCAAACAGGCATACTATTGTGGATTTCCATTTATTGTGTTTTCTTTGGATGATTATTATTATTGATATTATTATTGCGATAATAATGTTTGTTTTGTTTTATTTCTGTACGGTATAATCAGATAATGTAGATATTGTTGATTATATATTTGTTAGTCCTAAAAATCAACTTGATTTTGTTTGTAACATATGACGGCTTCTATTCTTTCTTTTGGAATTTCTTGTCAGTCTCTTACTGTCCCCATTGTGCCCATAGAGAATGTATTGTGCGCAGTTAAAAATAGTTTCTTTATATATGTGCAAAAAGTGTGAAGGGAAGAGTCCAGCAAACCGCTATTACGAAAGCGAGAATAAGCTGAAATGCTCGGGAAAGAGAAATTTTTAAAATTTGCACTGCGAGGGAAAAGACCGAGTCTTCGCACATAGCCTCGGAATATATTTTGACTGTTAATTTCGTTGTCTGTATTTTATAAAGCTCCTTGTGGCTGGTAAGGCTAACGAAAAGGTGTTACCAGAGGGAAAGTAAAGGAACTAAGATAAAAATGGAGAGAAGTCTAAAAGATTCCAGATGAAAATGTACATCAAGCTTGAAAAATTATTGTACATATTTTAAATTTTTCATTTTCACGTTACAATATGTATGAAAAGTGGCGCGAGAGATGATTAGAAATTGAAATTGGTTATGGTGACATATTGTCGTTAGAGAAATTTCCCAAAATGTTTAATAACTGGGAAAAGAAAAATAAGTCAGAATATAACCTGAGAATATACGTATATATATAGCAGCTGTCATTATTCCATTTCTCTAACTTGTAAATGTCCTTCAAGAGAATATAGCAAACGGAAAAATAAAAAAGTAAAAAGTGGAAAGAGAACTTGGAAAATCCCAAATCAAAAGAGAGATGGGGGAAAAAAAGCCGGTCTTTGCACATGGCTGTGAAGAGTTCATTCGCACTTATTGAACTTTCCGTCATTAATTAACCCGGGGGAGATTTTGTGGCGGGGAGTCCCCTTAGGAAAGTTGAATTTTTATTTCCATTTTTTGCTGCCTCGCACATTATTAAAATCAGTCACGTTCTGTGTCGTAAATTTATGAAGTGGTTGTGGTAGGGTTATTTCTTAGCCACAGACCTACGTACACTAAATTAGATATTTGGCAATAAAAGAAGTTTTTCGCGAGAAACATTTCGTTCTTCTGTGTGTATTGTATATTACATTGGGCATAAAATTAGTTAGAGATTTGATTTTAGGTTTCCCGTGCGTGTTTTCTTTTTATTATTGTAAATGCAGAGGACGTGGTTATGATAAATGTAATTTTCTACCATAAATCAGAATCATGAAAAGGGATTACGCGAACTTCCGTAATGCTCTTATTATTTTGTGTAAATACTTCAACAGATTTGTGTCATATTTCACTCGAGAAATTTCAGTCAAAGTGAAGTAACACCGAGCTCACTGGTCCTTTCTCGTATTTTGACTCAAGGATTAACATTTTTCCTTTTGATAGATGTTTCCCCTCCTGAGCATAATGCTTGCTTGGTTCAAGCATACAGATATAAGGAAATATCTATATAGACTCCACATAATTATTTTCTAGGCGAAGAGAGCATTGTAGTGTTCAAGTTTGGCCGGGCTTCCGGTGAAGGAAGACAGAGGGAATCCTTGAATTTGTTTCTTTGTTTAACACTACGCCAGGCCCTTAAAAGGAAGCATCAATGAATTAGAGATACAAAAGAGTAAAGATTTCGCGTGTTTGAAGATAATATTATGGACGTAACGGATAAAAGCAGTTGACGCATCGTTTTGCAGTCTTCAAAGGTAAAAACCTATAGGCAGTCAGTGTATAAAGTGGCTTAGATGTGAAGAGGCAGTGTTTGGGAACCGGAAGGCTCTAGCTTTCTGGTGCCACTTCCTCTGGAGGATAAATGCCATTTGGTATACACACACACACACACACACACACACACACACACATATATATATTAATTTATATTATATATATATATATAGATATATATATATATATAGATATGTATATAATATAGTATGTCTGTCTATGTATGTATATATGTATGTACGTATTGTTAAGTATATTACTTGTTTTTGTGACTTAATCTTTTTGGAGAGGTCATTTTAATTGAGGCTTCATTAGATAAGAATATAAATGTGATCTTATGTTGAATATGATTATAATTATTTCAATCCGCAAGAAATAAAATGTTAATTGTTGCTGTTCATAAAATGTGGTTAAATTTGCTCAGAAATCCATGATTCTCTCTCTCTCTCTTTCTCTCTCTCTCTCTCTCTCTCTCTCTCTCTCTCTCTCTCTCTCTCTCATGCCAATCAAGTTTGTGAACTTTTGTATGATGGTTTTGGGTCAGCTGTGGCTTTTGATTGGTCCCTGGCAGCTGGAGTCGAGGGGAATGAAGGGGAATGCTTCAGTCGCCTTTAACATCGATCCCACGAAGGGAAGAGAGAATGGGGCTGAGGGGAATGCCATCAGGGCTGGGGAGTGAGAGAGGGGCCAGTAGAAAGAAGAAAACCGAATGGCGGAAGATGGAAAAGAGAAGAATGAAGTCAAATACAAAACAATAGAAGAAAAGAAGTGTCAGAGATTCTGAAGCTTACGCGGGGACAGTAGCACAGTGGAAGGGATGAAAAGAAGCTGAAACTAATACACATTTGTATAAATGGTTTAGAGTGTGTGGGGTTCGTTCTAGGAGAATAAGGTGGCTGTGTTTGAACCTTCCGGCTTATCTTCCCCCCTCCCCCGCACAACATCCTCTGAACCCACCACCTCTCCATGACATCCCCCTCCCCCTCTTCCCTTTCCCTTCCATCCGAACTGGGCTTTGTAAATGATGACCGACGAGGCAAAGTATTGAGGACAGATGGTGATTTGCGCCTGGAGATTCGAATGTTGCAATCTCAAGGGAGCATTCCCGGCGTTTTATCTCTTTGCCCTTTGCCGAATCGATCTCGATTGAAACAGGAGAACAAAAAGATTAAACGGGAACGCCTTTGGTGATCACTTCCTTTTCCTAGGCATCGGTTGCGCGCTGAAAGATGAAAGGTCTTTTCTCTCTCTCTCTCTTCCCTCCCCCCCCTAAACCCCCCCCCCTTTTTCTCTCTCTCTGTCTTTGCCGTCTCTCTCTCTCTCTCTCTCTCTTGAATGCAAAAATAGTGCAACATTTTCTTTTTGACGTCAAGTTGAAAAAAAATAACTGTCATTTCTCTCCCTTGATGTACAGTGCGTTTTTTAATATCTATGATTGTTTTCTTTTTTTCTTCTTTTTTTTCTTAACGAATGAGTTGCTCTTCCTTTTTCTTTGGCATTGAACCTGGCACGCAATAATGCGTATGCAAAAACATGCATACATGCTTATGAATTCATATTAGAATTTTCGTAATTATTTCTCATGTATTCCTGTTGTTGAGTTTTTGCCGAGTGCTTGCTGCTTCCATCACTGGAACTGTGAGGAAGTCGATGAGGCGTGGGATGAGTTTTACTGCTCCACTGACTGTTTTGCTCTGAAATTTTAACGCCATGCAATTTTTGAATTTCCGAATCTATATGCAGTTGGTCCCGCTAGTCATATTAAATGACAGAAAATGACACATATTATCATTGTTATTTTGGGCAATAAGACGCCTGTCTAGATTCCTTTAATCAGATGAAAGTTTTCCCTCTCCAAAAGAAATCTGGTGCTTTCTGCAGCAGAGGCGTTTTGAACTTTCAAGTTTCTTTTAAGATGACTCATTGCGCTTTGGAAGTCACCAACTGCAATTTGTTTGATACTGTAATATGCATAAATTATTTCTCGCCATGTTTTATTCACTTTCATGTAAAGGAGATAAAACATCAGGTGGAGACTTTAGTTTTTTTTTAACAAGCTCATTACTATCGTAGAGCTTTGATATTTCAATTCTCATCCTTTCATTTTTTTAACCGTTATGAAGTTTATGCCAAAATTGTATTCTAGTCCCATACTGCTGCTATATTTCTGTGTAGGCTTTGATTTATATTTTAGAGTTCTTGATTCAAATGCCGAAGGTTTTGAAGAAATATTTTTTTGCAGGTTAAGAAATGAAAGAAAACAAAATATCATTTTCGTGCATGAGTGTTGAATAATTGTTTTTAAGCTGGAATAAAACCTTAAGATTTTTATCCGTATGTCTTCTAATTTCATGTTAAGTTTGGTCATTTTGGGAACTTTATTAATGATCTTAATAATAATCGTGCATATTTGTACATTTATCTTTCATGGCCCCCTTCCATGTGTTTTATATAGCTTCCTGGTAGAAGTTTTTGGTTTATGAGCTTTCTGCTTATTTTTTTTCTTCCTTCTGTAGCTTCTCATCACTTTTTTATTTGTATTTTTGTATTTTTTGCCATATCCGTTACCTGCCTCATTTCTATGGCTATGCCGCAGGGCTGTGTTCTCTGATACGCATTCCTCTCTCTCACTGACCTTTAACCAACTTGTTTTCTTTTGCAAATGACTCATCCATCCTCATTGTAACGTTTGCCTCCTAACCGCGCTCTGCTGCATAGTTGCTGAAGCGCCAACTTGTAACACTCAGGCCGTCAATAAGTAACGAACTTATTTTATTTTATTTATTTATTTATTTTTATGAATGCTTCTTCGTCTCAATAATCTTTTTAGCTATTTTTAGGGTCAGTAGTTTCAACTTTCTTACCACCAAACAAATTTTGTGGTATCAGAGCCCCGATTTGTATCGCCGTTTCTGTAACTAATTCACAGAAGAATTATAAATTATTAAGACTGGTTAAACATGAAGGGGTAATGTAACTGATACGTTTATTCATATTTGCTTCGATTTGTTATCTCTCTCTCTCTTTCTCTCTCTCTCTTAGCAGGTCTTAAATACGTCTCCGCAATTCATCAAAGTATCCCTTGAAAACATTCTGGAGAACTCCTTGGGATTCACGGACCCCAGATTGGAATCCCAGTATTAAATGGCATTGAATTCGAGCATTTTAATTTATTTCAACATTTTGGTCGTTCCTTCCTCTCCAAAATAGTTTTTAGAGAGATCACGTAATCCAGATAGCAGTCGAGGCCTTGGATATTTGTTTTGATAACCTTAATTCATTTCAGTTTTCTCAAAAATGTATGGGCGTTACATTTCCTTTAGGTTACAAATGGCATTTGCAAACCAAAGGAAATAGAAATTATGAAATGCAGCAAATGTAATGCTGCATTTTCAATATTGCAATTATTTTTTGGGAGACAATGATTATTATTATTATTATTATTATTATTATTATTATTATTATTATTATTATTATTATTATTATTATTATTATTATTATTATTATTATTATTATGTATTACACCAGATTTATTCAGAGACCAATCGTTATATCCCTTCTCATTATTCAGCAGTGAGTCTCTTACCACATTTGCTGTTTCTGTAATTGTTGTGTTGAAACAGCAATCTCCTGTATGTTGCTGCGTTACGTAAATATTTTACTGAGGTTAGACCCTCCTTAAACTTTGCCACCCACTTTTATTATTTTTATTTCCTTTAGTTTACAAATGCCAGTGATGTTCAGTTTGCACACTACTATGACTATAGGTGGTATTTTGATCCTTAGTCGAATGAATTCGTAATTGTTATAAGCTGAGTCGCTACATCTGAAAGAACGTTTATCTTTAGGTCCAAAGAAAGGAACTTGTTTTATCTTAAGTCTTACTCGCGTAGTTTGAGTTTACTCTGTCTTTTATCAATTTCTCTACAGTGTTTTGAGTAAAGGAACAATGAACACTCAAAGGTTTCATTAATAGGTTTCTTGTTCAGTCACGCTAAGACTTGTAAAACTCTCTGAACATTATATAAAAAAGAAAAAGAAAAACTCATCAAACAGTAATGCTCTGTTTTCTGCTGATAGCATCATACGTTGATTATACCCTGCACTTAATTGTTAGACTTTACTCTTGCATTACCCTGCTGTTTGTTAATTACGTTTCCAAATCCCTTGAAAAATACCGCTTTTTATGACCCACGCTAAATGGCAGGGCAGTTTGTGAGTGTGTATGTGTGTATGCATTTTATGCGTGATGCTTTTTAAATATCTGAATAGGGGACATGGGTATTGCTTAAAGCATAACCGATGTTTTAATAAGTACCTGAAAAATGTACTTGCATCTAGTAAGATAAATAGAATATGAAGTAAAGGAAATGGAAGCTATTACTAAATGAACCTTCTCTTCTTTTTGGTTTACGCAATTCACTTGAAACGAAGAGATGGCGATTCACCTGTTTTGAGATTCTTCAGCCGGGTGCTTCCAATTTATATAAGGTGGGGGGCGGGGGGCGGCACTTGGTAGCTCTGAGTGCAGTTTCATAGCGAAATTAAGGCTAATGTTGGTTTGGCCGCAGAGAATGGTGTCGAAGAAGCACAACCCCTTGCAATTGAAATTTAATTGGAGGAACAGTGTCAAGTCTGTCACCCGTTTGCTCACGTAATACTTTTCTCGCGTCGAGGTTTTATGTCTAGTCTTGCTCCAGCCATTAGGTCTTGTAAGCCGATAAAATATGTTACCGTTAAGTAGAATTTCGTGTTCTTGGACGTTTTTTATAGAGCGAGTTGCCAGGGTTGCATTAAAAAAGAACGAAAAGAAAAACCGGGTGCGTAATCATAGTAATGGGGAGAAGCGACCCCTGTGTTTATCTTCCAACCTCTCTCCTAAGTGCCAAAGAATAACGATGAGGGATTCTTGTCCGTCGTTCCCAGAGATTTTGAGGAATAACATAAATATGTCATTGTTGTTGCCTTTGACTGCAGTTTTTATACCGTTTTCTTTGTGTGCTGTTATTGTTGTTTTTTATTATGAAGTTGACATGGATTTTGATCAATCAGATTTGATCCAGGTTGTGATTTTTTCTAAAGAAATAATTAGCTTTTGTGTATAAATTGCCAATTGTAATGGCAAAACCGTTTACAAATTCTATTTTGGACTGATGTCCAAAATAGAATTTGTAAACGGTTTTGTAGCACTTAGCTGTTTTGTTTTGAGGACTGAACAGACTAAATGCTGGATTTGAATTGCTCTTCGAAAGCGGAGGTTTTGAATACTGCATAAAGTAGAATGTGTGGTTAGCGATAAAGATGATGTAGGTCGCTTTTAGAGCCTCTTTGGATGGCCAATTTAGAACGATTACCCTAAGACTGTATTGAAGCTTACTCTAGGTTTGAATGGCGGTTTTTCGAATGGGCAGTCGCTTCTGTGTTGAAAATAGGTTTGGCGTTCACGAAAAAGTCATTGAGAGCCGGGAAAACTCTCTCTCTCTCTCTCTCTCTCTCTCTCTCTCTCTCTCTCTCTCTCTCTCTCTCCAATTCCTTTCTACGTCGAATTTGGACGTATAACGGAATCTGGTCGACCGTGGCAGCAGCTGCAGAAATGTGTGGGAATCAAAGTGTGATGACTGAGGCAGAGAATGAGGAACGGTGATGACGACGATCTTTATGTGACAGTGATTGTGCGCCATCTTCCTTCTGTCGTTACTTTAGACACACGCCGAGATACATGGCGTGCACGTTTATCCGTGAATAGTTTTCTTTTTTAAGCTTACTTTATTCTTACTTTCGATTTTAAGGGCTCGATTTCTTTTTATGACAGCTGAATTCATATTTGTTTGTGTGGGTCTTTGTTACCTTGTCAACAGGTTGGTGCACTTAAATATTCCCTTTAGATTCTTCGGTTTTCTCTCTAGATGAGGAACTCACTTTCTTAGTTGAAAATGAAGTACAGCTCTTCGTTTTGTTTGTAGTCTGATTTCAATATACTTTGATGATTAGTGAGGATTAGAATGAACAGTATTGAATATGGTGGATATTTTTCACGTTGTTAGTCCATTTTTATTAAACTACAACTTTGTTCAAAGCGTCAAATAAAAAAATAACTGTTAATTGTCAATTACGTAAACATCGTAAGTGTTATCCTATTCTGATATCTGTAGAAGATTTCTACACAGTATCAAGTTTATCGTCGTGGAATATCTGGTGATATTAACAGGATGTATAGAAAGTAAAGAACATATTTCATCATAATGTTGCTAAATAAGCGCATTTCCGCTGAATGTTGCAGATATTCACCAAAAGGAAAATATTTAGGAAAATTCGAAATGTTGCGCGAGCTAGCGAGTGCCAGATTGTGACCTTGTCGAGATTTTTTATCGTTTGTACATTTGAAAATAAATCGGGATATCATATAAGAAATAACCTTCTTGAATATGAGAATGTAAGATATTGATATATATGCAAATTTAATTTAGTTATGTGAAATATAACGTGAACTTTTAAAATATTATGGAGGAAATTTCGTGGTGCCTTCTTACTACACTTAGAATTTGAGATAAGCAATATTATAGTGAGTCGGATTTGTCAAGTGCATTTTACAAAAGGCGAACTTTTTACATAAGGATACCTTTCTGATATCCCATAGTTTCTAGCAGTAAAAATTTCTTTATTTTTTATTTATTTATTTATTTATTTTTTAGCAAGGTATCCTTTTGTCCTTGTTACACTTCATTGATAGAATGACAAGAGATATCAGTGTTATGCTTCACTGATGGAATACCTTGATACAGTTTGGGTTACCTCGAGGCACTTATATATATATATGTACAACTGCTTCCTGTTGTCATTCGAAAAAGATTGACTCTATATATGAAGTTACTGCGAATTTCGTTTTTTGAAGGTAAAATGAGTAATAGCTTAGCTTATAGTCTTTTTTTTTATTTTTAGAATAAGAATCCCATCAATATATGATTAAAGTTATAGCGATTAATGTTAATTTTCCTAAATTGAAAAGCTGATGGAAATCAAGAGTTATCATGAATGCAAAGAATTTAATCTTCTATTATTTTGTTCCATATCCTTCCGTCGATTTGCATTTGTTCACATTTTTTTTTGTATTACCTTTCCTTATAACAACTTTGCTCTCCGTCAGGACGTGGCAGTATATTCAAATTTGTTACGTTGATTCAACATCCAGGCAAGGTCATTTTGACAGCTATCCGAAGGTCAATTGTTCAGATTCAGGGTCGTTCGTATTCATACAGACACAGTATAGGGCTCTCTCTCTCTTGTACCATAACTTTTGACATTATTGCTTTTTTTTTCTGAAATGCAAAGGTTCCATTGTCGACCACTAATGTGAGACGTTACTTTAAAAGAAAACCAATTATGCATTTATCTCCAAAACAGTCTTTAAGGGAAAACAGTTGTATTGAGCTGTGTTGATTTTCATGTCACTTTTTATGCACAAGCCAGAATTTGGAAGGAATAAACAATACAGTAAATAGAATTGTGACAATAACTGTATAAAGTCCAAGGCAAAGACATCGATAAATGAGCTAACGGTCTACTTGTACGCTAATGGTACAAACTATAATTACTTTTGATTGTTTACATAAGATTCCATGGGAGGGTCTTAAAGAAATTTATGTAGCTGTAGAAACCTGATAAATTCATTTGTAAGTCATATTTATTACTTTATGAACAATAAGCATTATTTGTGACATCATGAAGAGTGAGTGTTCTACAAAATTTGTGTGTCTATTTCCTTTATAGGCGACGTTTATTTATTTCTAACTAAAATAAGTGGCGTTTGAGAGAAAGGTATTCATTCTTCTAGTTGTAAAATTCGTGGACTTTTTCATTTATGAGTAATATACTTTTATTACTTCTAAAATAATATATGCAAAATCACGGTCAACGATGAAGCATTCTCAGTTTCACAGTTTACTGGAGGAAAGGAAGAATTTCTGTATCATTTTGCTGTTAGGTTATGTTGTCACAGATTTATTTGTTAGTATGTCTCTGATTAACGTCGAGATTGATAAAAAATTTCATGGATGAATATCCATTTAATACTCTTCAAAGTCCTTCACGACACCACTTACGATCTTTTATATTATTTTCTTTAAACCCGTCCATTGTTCTTGTGAATACTTGAAATCGGATCCGTGAATTTTCCAGAATAATTTAGGGAAAGTGAGGCTGGTAAGCTCAGAGCTAAAGGCAAATCCAGTAAATGATGCTGGTGATCCAAATCTTGAGCCTTTTGAGCGGCCACTTTGGCTTTGAGGAGTTTTCACTTGTGGCTCTTTACGGTTAATCCTTTGCTGGAACTTTTGGTAGTGATGTTGTTGGCGAATAAAGCGAAAGCTTTATTTAAATATCGGAATATAAGACAAGACTGGCCCAAACTGGCTTTATCTATAATCGCCGTGCATTTAACATAATCCATTACAGTATTGTAAAAGGAAAATACCTCCTATTTACTGCCATTCATGCTTTTTTTCTTATGTATATTCTCTCTCTCTCTCTCTCTCTCTCTCTCTCTCTCTCTCTCTCTCTCTCTCTCTCTCTCTCTCTCTAGTATTAAAAAACCAGACTACGTAATACTTCAGAGTTGTTTCGCAATTTCATTTTGCGCATAAATGGAAATGTTGTTAGTTATATTTGTTTACATAAATTGAAGTTTGATAAATATCTTTGTGCTTCACGACCTTTGTGTCTCATTCATTTTTCTTCACCCTCTCCTCCCTCCGCCCACTTCCCCCTCCTCTCTCCCTCCCTTCCCCTCACCCCCTCCCCCTCCCCATCTTTTCCCTCTCCTAAGTTACGCTGTGGAAGCGCCGTGCAGCCTTTAGGTGTTTTATATGCTGATTTTAAAACTTCCATTCTAGTTCTTCAGGCTAATGTTTAAACTTGTCGCATTTTGTTAACGGATGTTGAAACTTTGCCTAAGAAAAAGGTTTCTTTCATAGGCTTTTTACTTCTCCTTCTTCCAAATCCTTCATTCCTCCTCTTGTTTGCTGTCTCCTCTCAGCTCCCATGGAAATTTTAACCAATGCATTAGAAGCTGTTACGCAGTGCACAACCCCTTGTTTCAAATATATCATATATATATATATATATATATATATATATATATATATATATATATATATATATATATATATACGTATGTATGTATGTATGTTTGTGTGTCATCCTTTTTGCCATCGCATCTACCAGACTCCCTTCTCATTGTTTTTACCTAATATATCTGGGTCTTCCAACTCTTCTGGTGCCCACAGGAGACCAGCTGACACACACACACATATGTATATATTTATACATCGAGCTACAATGTCCTTTAATATCTAATTTGCTCTACCTCGGAATTAATATATTTTCATATATGCTTAACCGAAGGGGAATTTTTTTACACGATAGTAGATTTGCCTGGACCCGGGCGCGAACCCAAGAAAAAATCCCCTTCGGTTAAGCATATATGAAAATATATTAATTCCGAGGTAGAGCGAATTAGATATTAAAGGACATTGTAGCTCGATGTATGTATATGAATCACGGTAATGTGAAATGACTTATGTATATATATATATATATATATATATATATATATATATATATATATATATGTGTGTGTGTGTGTGTGTGTGTGTGTGTGTGTGTGTGTGTCACGTAATTCAGTATGAATAGAAGTGAATCGTAACATTGTGGAAGTTATTTTATTTGAAGTATTCATACTTGGTTTAAGTGCTTCTAGTTTCAGGTCAGAAATTATAAATATTTTTCAATTTCTTAGATCTTCGTCCGTAAAGTGTTATTCCGTGTCAGCAGAGATTCATCTTCAAAAAGAAAAGAGAAAAAAAAAACGTACTCAGATTCACGGGAGACCGTTCTACAATATTCAGACTCCAGGATTTTGCAACTCATATTTTTCTCTTCATTGGCCAATTTTTTTATGCTTAGGTTTTATTTTTATCTGAATCATGATTTTGATTTCTTTACTTTTTCCCCTGGGTGCTTGATGTTGGTCAGCATTCAGCAATTTTGGGATGCGTTTGCTTTTCCTATTTTTGGCCATATTTTTCTCTTCGAAAAGGGGTTTTTGGGAGGGCAGCGCGCATTTTTGGACTTTCAAAGCCCTGGCGTATGTAGATATTGCAGCGGACTGTGAATATTTCACATTCAGTGCAGGGTTGAAAATTGTTTTCCTGCCGCGTGTTTATTTACCATATTTATTCATTCGCTTTTTTATAACTATTTTTCGTGCATGGAAGGTAGGGTAGAATACTTTAGCAAGTTCCATCATTCATTAGTGAATATGAACGCTCGTCATCGTAGCTTGGTTCATGTGTGTTCGTAACCTTTTATGTACAAGAAAATAGACCTATATTTCCGAATTTTTCAAAATAATTGTCATCGTACAAAAGACCGCAATGTTAAATTATTTTCCTTTATTTTATCAACAGCATTGCACATTTATGTTTATGAAACCATAGGCTGTGCTACGCTGGATAGCGTAAAGAAAGCAGTCAGAGCATGGAAGTGTTAAATGCAAGTTATTTCTCGTTTTTGATTGGCAGTCAGCGCTGCACGTTTATTTGAACGTGGATCAGTTGAATAAATTTTGCTGTAAAATGTTTTCTTTCTTTCCCATTTGATGCCGGGAGGCTGGTGGACGGGAAGTAACAGATTTTATTTGCGAAAATAGACAGAAGACCCGAAAGCTTTTAACCACCATTTTTTTTCTTTCTTGGTAACTTAGTCCTCTTTTCACCTACTTGTTAAAGAGCACTTTAATTTTGCAGTATTTATAAATCACACTTTTTTTTCGTAGTTGGATTCTCTCTCTCTCTCTCTCCTCTCTCTCTCTCTCTCTCTCTCTCTCTCTCTCTCTCTCTTCTTTTCTGTTTTCTATCCTTTTTAAAGCTGGATTTTATTGGCTTCCATTTAGTTTTTATATAAATAATAGTAACAAACGCAACCCGCCGTATGATTCAAAATAATTCTTGATTAATTTTTCACTGAATATATTGGAGTGAAACAGTATGTAAATGGTTGTAGATTCAGTAATTGTGAACGCAGAAGGGATGCATGCGTGACAGATTGTTTACTGTATGTGGCATTGACATTCATTGTTTTACTTTACGTCTACGTATGACGCTCACAAAGTCCACTTGTTCATTGCAGTCTCAACTTTCATATGCGTGCTTTCGTTCATAGTGTATATGTTTACGTACAACTGAAGAGTCTTTATTTTTTTTTTCGAAATTGCATAGCCTCTAGGTTCACGGGGTGCCTATGTTTGAAGAGAATAATCAAGCAGCGAAATAGTAACTAATATTAAAGTTATTCCTATAAATATTAAGCTTTTGTTTTTACTTATATATTCTTTATGTGTCTATGTATATACTGCTATACTGATGTACAGAGAGGAATAAGTACGGACATATATATGTCTGTGCTCAGTATATGATGAAGCAGGTAACTCTGTTGCCTTTTATGAATAGATCTTTTCATATTTAGTTATCATTGGTGCATTTAAGTTTCCCGACTTTGTATTATAATTAGTAACAGCTTGGTATTGATTGTTCGGTTGTATCATACTAACAGGTGAAATTAATTCTGTTGAACGATAAATAAAGTGAAAATGTAACTGTTCTGCGAAAAACCGATTCTCTCTCTTGGGTCGCACACGCTGTCTGACCCCAGGCAAAAGAGGGAAAGAAGAGAGATCAGGGTCCCTCTTATGAAGAGATGGCCAGAAGCGCCTTGTTGTAAATTGGTGCATATCTGTTGAAAGTGTGTGTGTGTGTAAGTGTGCGCGCGGGCGTGCTTCTCTGGTGCTCTGTGTTACTACTTATCAGGTTTGCTTATTACCCAACGGAGTGCCAAATATAATAAGCCATTCCTTACATCAAGTGCCAAGGGATTTCTGTGTCAAAAGGGGCCACACAAGAAATGACACAAAGATGTGGCCCTTCCAAGCAAGATCGCCCCTAGTACCGAAGTACGACGTCATCTTGAGGCATATTCATGATCCATGTAAGTATTTGTTTATTTTTGGTTGGATGTGATTGGTCTTCCACTTTCAGCTTTTCGACTTTCGCCTTTGTTACGTAAGTTGATAATGCTTCTTAAGAGAACAACTGTGTCAGATGTTTAGTATATTGCAGGTAAGAAGGAATAATTAGTTTTTAAAAATCTTATTTTAAATTAAACTTTCACTGTGTAGTATATGTCAGAATCTAGCAGCCGCAGTAGTTATGATAATCATGAAATCTGGCGTATTTCTTTGTTTGTACGCATTCCATAGGCTTTGTAACTAAATATAGTTTTATCAACGTCGTTAACAAGGCAACTTCGACGTTCGTATTTGTATTTGATATTGTGTAGGACGAAATAATGACTGTACAGATTGTCCGAAATCAAGATGAGAATGGTCACTGAAGGGCCGTTTACCTCCCCGGATGGATGCGACGTCACTCAAACATCCTGTGTTCAGTTTTGCAGCACTCTATTCTAAACAAAATAACCATGGTAACCCTCAGAGCAACTGGAATGTGTTGTTTACTTAGTTTAGTCATCACTGTACCAGGCAGTAAACGAAAGCTGTAATCACATGGAATTTACTGTAATGTTGTTGGTACTTCCGTTTTTTTTTTTTGTTTTTTGTTTTTTTTTTTTTTTTTTTTTTTTTTTTACTAAATTTATGGCGTCCGTACTCTTTATATTATATATATATATATATATATATATATATATATATATATATATATATAATATATATATATATTATATATATATATATATATATATATATATATATATATATATAGTGGGGTACGGATTTGTGTTTTTGCCGCAGAGACTTGTCACACAGTTAATGATGCTGTAATTCTCTCGAAATAACGTGATGACATCATGTGTCATCTCGTTAAAGGTGCCAGAGCTACATGTAGTGTTTTTTTACTTGAACACCAACACAAGCTGTCTGCTTACAAGGTGGATATGCAACAGCTGCGTATACTTGAGGCGTGAGTCTCTCTCTCTCTCTCTCTCTCTCTCTCTCTCTCTCTCTCTCTCATATGCATTTGTTACCATTTTCTCATGCAAATTTAATTTTATTCTCTGTTACGCATGCGTATAAGCGGCATCATATACATAATGTGTGGTTGCTGGTTTATGTGCAAGAAGGAAATAACTTCAGCATTGACACCATTTTAACTTCAACACATTGTGTCGCTTCTACTGTGAAGTATTATGAGTTTCTAAACATATGTCAATTCGTAATGCATTAGTGAATCTCTCTCTCTCTCTCTCTCTCTCTCTCTCTCTCTCTCTCTCTCTCTCTCTCTCTCTCTCTCTCTCTCTTATGGCATTAGTTTATATGATTAGAGATGTTTTCATTTTATATGGACGTTAATGAATTAGTTTATATGGTTGGAGATGTTTTCATTTTATATTAATGTTAATGAATTAGTTTTAGGTTGGAGATGTTTTCATTTTATATTGATGTTAATGAATTAGTTTATATGGCTGGAGATGTTTTCATTTTATATTGATGTTAATTAATTAGTTTATATGGTTGAAGAAGTTTTCATTTTATATTGATGTTAATGAAAAGGTAGATAATATGGGCTGCGCAATACCCTTAACCAACAAGGCCCTGATGTTACAAGTAAATGACACAATGAAGAAATTGGGAATAAAGCCCCTGGGAAATACATGTTTTAAGGGTATAGAAAAACGGAACCAGACAGTGAATTCAAAGCTTGACAGTGGAAGAGATAATTATGACGACGGCCTGGCTGAGATCCATTGTAAGGACGCGAGCAGATGTTGTGGGATCTAGAACGACAAATATGCTATATCGGTTTACTATAATGAAGGCAGGTTTTCCCAGTTTTACATAAGTGCGATTTTATCGGTATTTCCTCAAAAAGACGATATATATATATGTCACGTTTCAAATGCAATGACGTCTTGTTCTATTATACCGGGAATGAATTCTCGGATTCCCTATATTATTTATCACCAGCTGGAAATTTGTTCCTTCCAGCGAAACTGAATTCATTCACATTTCAAATGATTCCATGCAAATGCCTCTCATATGATGGCAATTTTATTTCAATTTCTCCCTTGGAGGATTTCGTGAGCTCCCATTCGCCTGCAGGTGGAATCATTTTTCTCTGAATGGAGGCTGAACGTTTGTTTGATTTACCCACAAGATGAAGATTTCAGAATCGAACATCATTCCAATAATGGACAAGCAAAATTTCTAAAGCATGCGACAGTGATACCATCATCACATATTCAGATTCATCAACAAAACTCAATCTACGTCAAGCGAATTTAAGAACATATTTCCAATTTACTCGCAGGCAAGTTTTATTCAAGTTCTGCCGAAAGACAGATCGTATGCCATGTTTGTATCCATAGATAACTTTTGTTCCCACGTAACCGGAAAAGTCTTCTTAGATTACTAGCTTTTTAATTGTTGGAATTTTTTCTAAGTGGGGAAAGATATATGAAAGTGAATAAGTTGTTTATTAAATTAATAATAATAATAATAATAATAATAATAATAATAATAATAATAATAATAATAATAATAATAATAATAATATTAAGAAAAGTGATGGACTCCTAAGGAGGCAGGATGCAACCCGGAACCCCACACTATAAATACCACCCAGTCGAATTAGAGGACTGTGATGGAGCAAAAAAAAAAAAAATATATACATATTATTATTATTATTATTATTATTAGTTAGTAGTGTAGGAGTATAGTAGTAGTTAGTAGTAGTAGTAGTAGTAGTAGTAGTATATTATATTATTATTATTATTATTATTCTGGAAGAATGCCTTCATTAATAGTGGCATCATTGAAAATTACGGCTGTTTCAGCCGCGTTTATTTTGTGTAGAATTTTCTCTATTCTTCTTATTGCTAATTTTTCATTTGTACTCAAGTTAGCTACTAAAGCGCCAGATGGGGGATTCATGTCAAAAACGTGGTATTTGTCAAATTCAATATATTATAAACAGATGAAGTACAAATTTGATCTTAAGCCGAATCGACAAAAGATACAAAATGAGTAACTTATTTGTTGTTGATGTTGTTGCGAAAGTGAAGTTTTTCAGTTAAATTATCCCCTTCACGCTTTTGGAATTATGAGATTGTCTCTTTAGATAGTTTTAAGTCCAAAATTTACGTTTGTGTTGCAGTTTCCTTTGTAATAACTATATTTTACGTGACAGGAGTTTCCATTCTATTGCTTTTTGGAAGAAAAATAGCATTCTTCTCCTGCAAAGATCTTCGAGATTCCCAAAAATTGAAAATGATGCCCTTTTCTAGCATCGGGTTATATACCCTTGAAGAGGAAGAAGCCTTTTCAATTTCCTTCCACTCAGGAGGATAGAGAAGATAAGGAAAAACTTTTGAGGAGCTGATAGTGCGGCAGACTATTGCTTTTGCTCCTCTTTGGCTGTCTCTCGTTTTCCATAAGTGAAACGAGGAATTTTCTTCCCATACCTTGAGAGAAAATACTTTTTTCATACGCCTATAGATTCTTCATTGTTGTTGTATGATTTTCCAGTTGTTCTAACATCTTCCTACATAGTTATTTTTGCTTCCGATAATATTTTATGTAGCAAGTCCACACATCTGCGGTGATCTGCTTCATGAAAAAATTTTGTTCGTTCGTTTACTGTACGTATTATTGTATTTTTGTTTGGCATTCATGTTTTATATTTAGTATCAAGAAAGTCATATCTTCCAGAACTGAGATATCCTAACTTTAGATAATTACTTCACAAATATTGCTTCTCCAAAGATACAGTTTACCATCTGTGCAGAAGATACATTTGATCAAGTACCTCTTAGTCAATGTAGCTTGATGAAAATAGTGGGGAATATTTGCAATCCCAGCAAAGTGATATTTACTCGTGTGAGTTTAATTTCGCAAAAATAGACTGGCGCTAGCTTTGAATCTTACGATCTCAGCTGCTGAATGGCAGTTAAGTTTTCTCATGCTACTTGATACGTAGTTATTTTGAGTTATAATAACTACACTGAAGAGGTGGAACGTACTTTTATTCTGTAGCTTACTATAATTACGTCAAGTAATTATAGTAGAGATTTAGACCATTACACTTTTGTAATCTTGAAAGGGGAATTGCCTCTGGAAGTACTGTTGTTTTTAGAAAAACCTTTCCGTACAAGGCATTTCTAGAAAGTGTACAGCAAAGCTTTATTTTGTATATCCTGGAGTATAAGAAATTAAACATTGCAATAATGCGTGGTCGGGAGACGAGAAACCATTTCAGTTCTGCAGTTTGGAAAACCAGAATTTCGACTGAAACTACAATTAGTCTGAGAAAACCTCTCCAAGTGTAGTTCCTGCTTTCGCCCGAAGCTTTCCATGTTGCAACCATCAATAATACTATTGCTATAATATACTGGGTTACTTTGGTGACTGGTGCCTCGACCGCCTGGGGCCTGTTAGTCGAGCGCCTCAAGATTTCACTTCAGGTGGGTCGGTAGCCTTCAAGAGCGCCTCAACTGTAGTGGTCAGTTGGTTGCTGGGGCTGCGTCGGTGGGGATAGGAGGTGCTACCTCCCCCTTAGAGGATGTTGTAAATGTAATTAAATGGGGGCGATTTTATGGGTTCTGGGTTTATGGTGAAAGTATGGTGGTGCTACAAACAAAAAGTAGTAGTCAGATAGTAGAATTGGTTGAATAAATGAACCTTTTTCTAATATATTAATTATCTCGTGCTATTCTGCAGAAACTTATGGTATGATGATTCTGGTTATTTCTTTTTCTTGAGTTTTTTTGATGACTGTCGCAATGTCACCTACATTTGAAGACCCTCTGAATAAGGAGAGCAACCAGTGACACAAAGCCCCACAATTATAGTCGCACAAGTCGTGACGAATGGCGGCGGATGTGGGTGGGCTAAATTGACTCCGCCAAAGCAGCACGCACTGCGGCGCTGCGCTAATAGAAGGAGGCTCTTCGGCCTTGTGCCTCGGTAATTCTTCATGGCGAATTCTTGATGTCTCTCTCTCTCTCTCTCTCTCTCTCTCTCTCTCTCTCTCTCTCTTTTACTGTCGTTTATCATGTTCTCTTACTCTAATAAATACTCTTTTCTCTATAGCAAGATTATCTCTTAATGCATCTTCTCTCTTAAGCCAAACTATACTCTTTTTCCATGGCAATTTGAAAATTCTGTAATTTCTGCTTCGCATTTTCATTAATTACCTTTACTTATTCAGTTGTAGCAAGCCCTAAGATATGTATATGAGTATACATCCATCGGGACGTATTAGGTATATCAAGGCGCTTTGTTTCTGATTTATGAGAAATAAAAGCATTCTTTGCGTATCGAATATTGGCCCAATAACCACTGATTGCTTGGCAGAGTATCCCAGCATACGGTGTCATTCTTTCGTGTCAGCTTTCTTGATGACATACAATAACTGTGATCCAAAGGATTTTCGTATCAGCTGTCTTTATCCCTGCCTTTCTTTCGTCAGCGAGAATACTGAGATCTAACACACACACACACACACACACACACACACACACCCCGCCCAGGGTGGTGCCTTAGAAGTGCTTTGCAGCGTTCCTTCGTCCCCTAGCTGCAACCCTTTTTCGTTCCTTTTACTGTACCGCCATTCATATTCTATTTCTCCCGTCTTACTGTCCACCTTCTCGTAATAATTGATTCATAGTACAACTGCGAGGTTTTCCTTCTTTTACACCTTTCAAACCGTTTCACTGTCAATTTCCGTTTCAGCGCTGAGTGGCCTTAGCTGCCCCAGTGCTTGGCATGTATGTCAAGAGTCTATAAATCATTCGAGATCCATCCTGGACTGGGGAAAGTGGTTGCAAACTCAGCTGTCGTTTCGGAGAAGAGTTGATTTCGAAATTAGGTTCCGTATTCGGAATCAAGTATGGAACCTAATTTCGACAGGAGTCTGCGCAGCAGAATCGCAATTAGCCTACGTATCTCATGACAGAGTGATCAAGTTAGTGTCTACCCAGTGGTTTACCCAGAAAAGTATAGGTTCGAATGCTACCAGCCATGGAAGATATTGAATTTATCGTCAATAATTCCATATTCCATATGGATGTAGTACGTTTGCAATGCTAGTGGTTATTTGTATCTTAATATTTAAAAGTATAAAAATGTCGTGCGTGAAATATTGATACACACACACACACACACACACACACACACACATATATATATATATATATATATATATATATATATATATATATATATATATATAGTTAGTTAGTTAGTTAGTGTGTGTGTGCTTTCTCAGCATATTATTCAGCTTGTATCATTATGCTTATCATTATATGTAACTTTTAAACGTTTTGTCTTATCGAATTTCCGTTTCTCTTTCTCATCTCCAATTGTAAAGGAGAAATAGTTTTTCGTCTGTCATAATTCCTCCATTGTTTGAAGTTCCGTTGTCGTTGCTAAAAATCATATTCTAATGGTTCCTGAGTAAAAATCCGAAATCAAAGGAATCATTCGATTTGGTGTGATAATTAAATCTAGCCAGATTATTAAGGGAGTGCAGGGTGAGTCTTTGTTCGTTTCGAGACATTTTTAAATGTGTGTGTGTGAGAGAGAGAGAGAGAGAGAGAGAGAGAGAGAGAGAGAGAGAGAGAGAGAGAGAAGCCATTATAATGTTAGAATTTGTTGGTGTAAAGAAATTGTAACATATTATGAAGTATTTTCATCAGGTTACTGAAACATCGATTGCACAGTCGTCTTTATGGTTATTTCTTTTCCCCCTATTTTTGTATCTGATTTTTTTCTCTTTAGGCGAAATTATCTGTGTTACTATTAATGCTGTGTTAGATGTGCCCCTCCCCCAAAAAAAAAAAAAAAAAAAAAATCATACTTGTTGATGCTCCAGAGGATTTTTTTTTTAACCTGATCTCACTCTTGTATTGTATATTTGCTCATACTTTTGTACACACACATTGCACGTTCAGTTGAATCCTAACTAAGAGTAACAAGTTTTATTGAAGAAAACATCTATAAGTTATGTCGTTACCTTTGTAATTATGGTCTTTAGTTCATTTGGTCAGTTTTCACATTTCTGCTTATTCATTCCAGTACTACTGATCAGTTTCAACGAAAGTTCGTCACCAAGCATCATTGGGTAAGAGGCAGAGGTGGGATAATTTAAAATAATATTTCTTAGGGATTGCTGACCCAGACGTCAAAATTTACTTGAAAGCTTCCTTGTAACTTAGTGATCAGGATGAGACCAGATAGTGGTCCAGATTTCAGTTTAGGAACATGTTGGAAAAATGAGCAAGATTCAACATCCCAAGTGCCGGTAGCCACAGTTCTATCAGATCGGTTTGCAATACCCCTCGTGTAATTTAGTTTGACGCTTGTTCATACCATGACCTTATTTGCTAAGGTGGGGCCGCAGTAGGTACCCAAAGTTTTTTATTCATATAAAAGTAACTCATCATTTACTTAAAAGTTCTACAAGGTGGCACTGGTGAGCAGCGCAGCCTTGGGCCACTTGTTTAGGATGGTTGTTGATACATTGTGTAGCGTTTTAGGTTTTTTCTGGTCACCGATTTGTTGAAAAGACTAGATTTCTGAATCTGTGACACATATAGGAATCTCAAGAGGATTCTTCTCTTCAGAAAGCAAAGGCTTATGAACGATATTATTCTAAGGTTAGCTTGTCCTGTGGTATGATACAAGATCATTATAACCCCCTGTTACCATTTTCATTATTTACAAAGATACTGTACATTATGTCTCTTTCCTTCATTTCCCCAGTTCGTGTACTCTGTCGTACATATAGGTAGCATTTTAGTATTTTCGTTCAGACTACATGCTTAGTTCAAAGATTTTCTAGGGCCATCGTTCATTTGTGTGATGTTTTCCTCTCCTCTTATGTTTTTCGTTTTGATAATGATTCCATACCATTAAACGCATCTTTAGTATACGCGTACGAACGTTCGGAAGGGTTGGAAGATTTAATTGATTTCTAATCATTAAGGAATGAACCAGAAGGCATTTTATCACTATTGCCTTTATACAACTAGTAGAAACATTTATTTTGTTTTTATTTATTGCTTACGAGATTTTGGCGTGATTTTTGGTCGTGTTTCTGCGTTTACCTATACATGAATGTTTGTCTTCGCTTTACCTTTTATATTTTTTCACTGTGTGTATGTATGTATGTATGTATGTATGTATGTATGTATGTATGTATGTATGTGTGTTTGTGTTTTTAACAGCACCGAACCTTCATCTGATTCCTGTTTCCTTGCGAGGAGAAGATGAGGTTGTTTGTACCTCAGAGGTAATACAGTATCGGTGATTCCGCTGGTTGTTTTCTCATACTTTTGAAGCTTTTTATTTGTTTTTTTAGTGATGAATATCTCTCTCTCTCTCTCTCTCTCTCTCTCTCTCTCTCTCTCTCTCTCTCTCTCTCTCTCTCTCCATTGTCAAATTGATTAATCCCCTTTGACCTAATATTTACCCTCTTGCTTCACCCTTTCAATTAACTAAAAGGGCAAACAGTAACAAATGTGAACCAGGTGACTTCATATATAGGGTAGAGTTTAGAAGTCAGTGGAAATTATTTCCAAATAATAAAAAGGAAAGTTCTTTTGCTCGAAAAATTTTCCAGGATTCTATTTTTAAGATTACCTGCAACTGAAATTTTTAGAAATTCGTCGCGGTTGGGTTAGAAATGGATATTTTTTTAATTTCTTTAATAACTAACAATCTTCGTATTGTTCCTGAAATATGTATATGTATACACACACACACACACACATACACACCACACACACACATATATATTATATATATATATATATATATATGATATATATATATATATATATATATATAAATATACATATATATATATATATATCATGCATAGTGAGGGTTAATCCAACCCACTGTTTGATAGAGGTGCGAGGTTAGCGATCAGGAAGAATATAAGCAAGCAGTCTATATAGTGAAAGGCACAGTCGCCAAACGGAGCTATTTTAGTTCAGATGATTATTGTTTCAGAATCTTATCTGGAATGCAGACCGACAGACCTTCATATCCGCTGAGTTGTGAAACATATTGAGCTAGATTAACTCGCAAGGCAGTAGGAGTTCCGCCAGTTGGCGTTATGTGACTGCGCCGATAGTCTTCCTTATGGAAATTATTATTATTAATTAATATAAACATATAATCGTCTGAATAGGCCATTAGGGGCGTAAGTTTTGTTGAGGGTTCCTTATCGTAGAATAGGTTAGTCTATACACCATAATAAATAATCAATTAACATTGTTAACGCCATAAGAAATAGCTTATGGTAACAATACGTTTTTAAATATTCATCATTAGTCAGAAATGATGCCAAGAGGAAAGTAAAAGTGCTCTCACCATTTAACATATGGGCCATGGGAGGTTTACCTCATTTACCACTTTACCGATCACCTGGTGAACCGATACGGGTTCTAGGTAGCTTTTATTTCGTCCCGGTTTTCTGTTTTTCCGACAGATATAAAATTTGCATTTGAGTGTTTAGCTCGGTTTCAAAGTAATGGTCGTAGTACACATAATATGCAGTAATGCTAACATTAAGTTTTTGTTTGGAGAATAGGGGGTAGTACAGTTCTGTGTATCGCGCCTTCAATACTTTTGTTCAGTATGTAATGAAGCACATTATATATACACTACATCATATATATATTATATATATATATATATATATATATTATTATATATTATATATATATATATATATATATATATATATATATATATATATATATATATATATAGATATATATATATATATAATATATATATATATATATATATATATATATATATTATCTATGTGTGTGCGCGCGCAGGCGTATTAATAATGAGAGAGCTTATATAGGGAAAATGTTGCACATATTATGAATAGTTCTTTATGTTCGTTCTTTATACAGTATTATTTATGGTATCTGATTGCCCAGATCAGATCGCGGCTGGTTTCATTAGAATTTGTAAACATTCTGATAGTGTATTGCTTGATGCATTTTGCTCTCCGGGTTTAGGTTTTCCCTGAAGTCATCTAATTTGGAACTTTTCTCTTTTTGCAGGTACGTGAGTTACTCTCATTTTGGATCCAGTTTGTGAGTAAATTTTATTGCTATAGTTTTGGGCTAAACAACACCAAATTATAAAAAGTTTTGTCGCCGTTCCCTATTTTTTTCCATAAAGTAAGTTTATCCCCTTTTTCTGTCCCTTAAAGATACATCGTATGTTTGTGAGCTTATAAATTGTTGAAAATGATAGCTGTACTCATTAGGTGCTCTTTGATGTGCATTCTTCCTATGCTTAGAATTAATAATATACTCTCTACTTGAAAGCTTCCGTATCCTAATGAGTAATATATCAATAAGCAGTGAATGAGTCGCATTGACGACGAAATATGAGCTTCGTTTGCGGGGATAGAAGGACTAAGAGAGTTTCAAAGCAAGTTCCACAGCGCGGGAGTTGAGCGCTGGGTGCATTAACCCAGCTATCGAATGTGTTCTGTTGAATAATTCATTGCCCCGGAGACCTCGGTATATATATTTCCCAACACAAATTGAAATAGTTTCGCCATTTTCCGATATATATCTCGCATTTTCCCTCTGGTTTGTTAACTCGTCGCTACGCTTACGAAAGAGGGCGTTTCGAATATTTTGATTATATATACATATATATATATATATATATATATATATATATATATATATATATATATATATATATATATACTATATATATATATACTATATATATATATATATATATATATATATACACACGTATATACGTATATATTCTATTAGTTGTTGCATAAATGAAAGAATGATAAGTAAAGAATAAGCATTGCCTGAATAGAATAAACGACCTTTATTACTAAAAGGGAGAAAATTAATTAGAGAATTTTTATAAACGTAAAATAAAATTACAATATCCTATATTTTATATGTCAAATTTCACTGTAATCATCACTATTTATATGATAATCTTCAATATCAGAAGGTGCGTTTAGTTGAAAAGATATTAACTTTATGCTTCTCTGAGTTCGGATGTGTTTCTTGAATAAGAATTTAGAAAGTAAAAGATAGATAATCGTACCTATCCGAGCTTTCTAAAAAAGAAACAACTACTAAAAGCCACAAGGACTATGGCGGTAGGTACCCCGAACATATTCATTCCCTTGCATCTTTCAGCATCTGGCCGGCCGTCAAATTTCGCTCCATATAGGATAGCCAATATTTTGTTCCATATTGTACGAAATTGAAGTCACTCGTGTTGTTTAAGCTGATGAGTCAAGCAAATATGGGCCAGAATGACTTCAATTTTGGGCCAGCGGAGTATGACGGGAAGGTGCTAAAGCTCGCGAGAATGTGGGCTCGTGTGACGCCGAATGAAAACATTCAGCAAAATGCCGGAGCTCTATGGCTGACTTTCCGACCATCCGTTACCAAGCAGTGTGCTGTAGATGTGTGACCTTTAGTAGGGATTTTAACAGTAGATCTACCTCCCGGGGGTAGGGAATTACTTTATTTTGTCGAGGCCGTTTCCTGAAGACAGACAGAAATTTTGGAAAAATATAATACCGAGACTGACATCAGCCATCAACTAAAGTGATAGGTGATCGTGTACAGTCTTAAAAAGAAAAAAAATTAAATTACTATATTCTGGAGGGGTGCACTAACGGTTGGCGTATGTATAGTTAAGTGCAAAAATAACAGGAAAGTGATACACTGCATATGACAAACATGATGGCCGTATTAGTGAGGGCTAGGTCACGTGCGTGTGATTACAAGACAGGTGGTCGCTGGATAAAGCTGTAAGTAATCGTCCTCTAGGATACCACAAGAGGTACACCATTGATGTATGTGGGTTTTAAGAACACATTAATGTAGAATGATTGCTGTGGATTAATGATATAACAAGATTTTTTTTCATTGAATGTGTTTACTTTGCTGCCATATGGATCCTGTTAGGAATCTCTCTCTCTCTCTCTCTCCTCTCATCTCTCCTCTCTCTTCTTCATCTCCTCTCTCTCTCTCTCTCTCTCTCTCTGGATCTATTTCACAGGCCAGTATCTTTTGAATGAATTTATAACAATTTTACTTTGATATGATTTGTTAAATGATACTAATTCTCGTTATTTTCATTTTATTTTTTATTTAGAAACCGTGACTGCATACTGTATGAACTGTAAGTCTATGCGTCGAATTCTGTTTTGGATCCTTACAAATAATCTAGACCTCAGTGGTTAAGGAGTGATGGCATCTTAAGAGAGGTCGTTAGGGCTCATTTAATGCTTCTGTGGGAAGCAGCAGGGTTCGCCTCCCCAACGATTTTGTCCTCGAGTGTGTTTGTGCGTTGGTTCAGATATTTCTCATTTTGGCGATATATTTATACATCAGATGTTTCGGTAGGCATATGTGCACCTAGAGTGTGAATAGGGGTGATGATTGAATAGTAGCTTGAGTTACGAGACATGTAAAGAAATCTGTTGTTTTTAAATTCGAATTTAGACCTTTTCCACGCTTGAGTCCAGTTTATTGGGTAGCTTCCATATTTGTTTAAGCATTTTAGAATATATCCCACATTTGCTAATTCCAAAACTCCGTCATTCTCTTATTTCACAAACTTGTGGTAAAGATGTTATAAATTCATGAATATGGATAAAGCGTGGAGCGGCTGGTGGACTGGAACTGGATATAGAGGTATTTGTATGTGTATATAGGAAGCACTTGGAAAGTGCAGAGAGACACAGGGGTTCGTTTACTGTTATCGTTATCAAACGCTGTTCCAATATTGTCACATGCCATTGACAGCCATCTGTCACTTGGACGAGGTATCCGGTGAGTAAGGGAACGACTTTCTGTTTTGTTAGCAACGTTTGCACAATTCAAGGATTTCACACCTCTTTTATTTCTTACCTTTGTGTTTTTGTACCACATGGGTTTAACATATGGAGTTCCATTAAAGTTCATCAATAAAGTTCGAATTTTTTTTTTACTTAAACTTGTTTCTGGGGTCGAAAGGCGCTGTTGAAATTCAGTTATGTTCTTTTGTTTATGAACGGAATAATGGTTTCTCTGCAGAGCGTTCTTTTTCTTTATTTTTGGAAACAGGATTTCACTTGTTTTATTGTAATTCCTTTTGAAAAAAAATTGAATGCCATATATGTTTTATTCACAAATGTTTGCAATTTAATATTGCGTTAATAATGAATAGTTTTAATAAATGAGCCTCATCGGATATTTAGCGACAAACCAAAGGTGTAAATTTTATTTTCATTGTATTGTAGCGGCTTCCTTTTATCATTCTCTCTCTTTCTCTCTCTCTCACTCATGATATTATTTCTCATCCTTCCTCTCCCCTGTTATCCGGTCTTTTGTTGTCAGCGTTTCCCCTTTCCCCAGTATCCGCTTCGGATTCTCTCTCTCTCTCTCTCTCTCTCTCTCTCTCTCTCTCTCTCTCTCTCTCTCTCTCCGCCCCCCACTGGAAACACAATAGGGGCTGTGGATACACGGATGCAACAGCACCTTTTCACACACCTCCTCTCAGATTTTTAGATCGTACAGCCCACTTGCCTCTCTCTCTCTCTCCTCTCTCTCTCTCTCTCTCTCTCTCTCTCTCTCTCTCTCGCTGCGAGATGTAACCTGTTGACCCTTTGTTCAAGATATTGCCGTTCTCATTTCATTATAGAAATCGCCAACGTTTCTTAATGTGATGTCATTTGGTTTATCTCTCTCTCTCTCTCTCTCTCTCTCTCTCTCTCTCTCTCTCTCTCTCTCTGTATGAATTTGTTGGCTTTTACCAGCGGGCATTTAACTGGAGTGCCATGTTTCTGTCCTGGTAACGTTTGCTTTTTCCGGGCACATGATTGTTTTTTTTTAGGTATATATATTTTCTTTGTTTGTTTGTCGTTCCTGAGGTATACGGCTGCTGAATTGATATTAATTTTTCCACTCATATTTCCAGACTCGTCAAATCTGTACATTTTTCTGTGATTCTTAAATCCCGTATCCAGGCATATGGCAATAGATGACTGCCGTATTTTGTTCGCAGTTTTGTCCTTCATATTTACGACGAGATTTTATAATTAGGATGGTAATATATTGGTAATTTATTCATGATTTAACATGGTGACTAAACAGAAAATGTCATTAACGTAATAAAAAAACTTTTTCCGCGTTTTGGCTTTAATTTGGAGGGATGTTGTCAGGGAAGAAATTTTATCTTTAGGTTATATATATAAATTTATTGTGTGTTATATTCTTATATATATAATATTATATTATATATATATATTATATCTTATATGTATATATATATATGTATATATATATATGTATATAATATATATATATATATATATATATATATATTTATATATGTGTATGTGTGTGTGTGTGTGTGTGTGTGTGTGTGTGTGTGTATGTATATAATGATTGCCAGACCCAATATTCAGCTGTGTTCTTTATCAGTGTGAAGGGAAGTCAATACAATATATAAATATAACCACTGATCATGTATATAAAGCAGGTCTTAGTTATAAACAACGCGTAACGATTTGAACTGAACCTCCTTATGAGACAGTGAGTTGCCCGGAAAATTTGGAACTATTTAATGAAGTTGAATTGGAGAGAGAACTTTCATCAAATTGCTAGATGCCACTGCTAGACGGACGAACTGTATGGTTTCATTTGAGTCTGCCTTTTGGGTGAATAGGATTTTTAGTTATTTAACTTTCGATGCCAAGTTATTTGGTAATTAGGTTATCGGCTATTTTAAGTTATAAGATTAATGTCTAAGAGTTGACTATGTTCATTCATAGCCACGCAAAGTAAAATATTCCTAAAATTTCATTCATTACTTTTGAAAATATAGGATTCGTTTATTTCAGAGGGTCTGGGAAGATGTCATTTTCGATAGATAGTGAAGTGTAGAGAGGTACTGTCTTTTTTTATTACCATAATGATTTCTTGTCTCGAAACCACGAATGATAAGTCTTTTGAGTCTCATGTCGTAAAATATTGACGTAACACAGCATGTAGCCTCCATCTTTTTAACTTTGGCTCTGTGTCCCCCCCCCCACCCCCCCAGCCACCACCCCCCCCCCCCCCCCCCCCCCCGCCCCACCCCCACCCCCCCCCCCCCCCCCCCCCCCCCCAAAAAAAAAAAATGTAGTTGTGGCCCCTGTGAACTGATGGCATAAGCTTTGGGGATAATTATTTGTATAAGTTTAAATCTAGGTCATCGTTTTAATTTTTCGTTGGTTAATCTTTATTAGTTCTTGGTAAGTCGTATGCTGACTTCCAAAGCTCCCGAGAGGTGAGCCTGGCATTATAATCTTCAAATATTTTCTTATAGTTTTGTTTTTAGGAGACTTTTCTGATCTGTGGCAGACTGTGTTCTTATGGAAGTCGCAAGAAGCTAGTGTGGCAAATTCAGTCCTGGTGTTAAGGTTTCAGCGTCAGTGGATCATAGAAAGCAGGTAAAGTATAACGTTTCCTGCACGGGAGTTCGTCCTATATATATATATATATATATATATATATATATATATATATATATATATATATATATATAATATATACTACTATATAGATTGATATAGAGATAGCTATATATGTATCCTTAAATCCACGGTAGAAAGTAAATTTAAGGTATTCTTGAGTATGTGTTCCTTCTTGCTACTTATATATATATATATATATATATATATATATAATATATATATATATATAATATATATAATATATATACTGCCAACTAACCCGGCACAGCCCAGGAAAACTTTGAATGGCAATAGATAAACTCTCTCTCTCTCTCTCTCTCTCTCTCTCTCTCTCTCTCTCTCTCTCTCTCTCCTGTTGAGATAGTTACTTCAGTTACATTGCCCAGCATTTTTGACATTTTATATTTCATCCAAATCCCTTTCGGGGTCTGAACTTGGACTTAAAGTGCATCAGGGGTGTCACCATTCATCTCAGTGACCTCAAAAAACTATGGATTAGACAGTAATACCTTTCGTTTTGAGTTATTTTTACATGTCACCATCTTCTTATCCCCCACCCTCTTTGGTGCCAGTGGTGTCTTACCCCCGCATTATTCTTTCCCAGATTGTCAGTCATATGTATGCCAAGGTTGGTTGAAACTACTCAGTGCTTTTCAGAGTTATGCTGGAACACACACATACATACATACATACATACATACATACATACATCCATTTTTGCATTTGGATGTATTATTCGCATCTTAAGATTCATATACCCATCTGTATTGGCCCTTTTTTCTCTTTCCGTTCCCGAGTTCCATCTCATCAGTTGACCTTTTCACATCAACCTTCATCTTTTGTAACGTAAGGCATCATCTCACGCGACCTTATCTCAGAGAAGATGGGTGAAGGTGGGCGATTGCAGATCCAAATCATCCAATTGGCTTTGGTAGGGAGTAAGTAATTCAGGAGATGGTGGCGAAGGGAGATATTTTTGCCTGAATATCGACCTCGTTCTCCTACATCGCCTCTTCCCTCTTCCCTTTCCTAAAAGCTTTTATCTCATCCGCCGTAATACTCGATTCACCACTTCCCTCCCCCCCCTCCCCCACCTTTTTTTTCTGCCCTTGAAGACGCCCTGGATTCAGACGACCAGCATTTTTGTTGCCGCCTCTCTCTCTCTCTCTCACACACACACAGAGTCTAACAGTAAGTAGTCCAGTGAATTTCCATATCTTACAGCCGTTATGATTATGCCCCGTATACCATTTGCACTCGATCTGTATATTTTGTTATTGATTGTCCTTAATGTAGAAGCCATTCCCAGTCATTTGTCAAAGACACCCGTTCAGGGGTTAGAATCGACTGCAGTGCCGGAGGCTGTACATCTGGCCCTTAGTATGGTCGAAGTGATTAATTGCCTTATGGCTGTTCAACAACTTGCGTTATAGCCCCTGCTATAACATCTGCCTTGGAGATAAAATCTCATGGTCCACTTAATTGCTGATATAATTTTATTACTAGTTATTTTAATTTCATTCTTTCTGTAAGTCTTCAACTGAAAAACCTGATGGACAGTCAGTGGGAAATCAGCCTCCAAAGAGATTAAAGTTGTAGGAAAAGGTGATAAGAAATGCATTGACGCGACATCATCAGAAAAGAAATTAATATACTCTTCGCTTAAATATTTGTAGATCATAAGATTCCACAACTGCACTTGGCAAACTATTGCACATTGAGGTTGTGTGGCCAAGATTAAATTCCTAACAGAGTGAGTAGTATTAAAGAGAAACAACACATATTTGCAGCAGCAACCTGCGAACAAAAAGAGCTAGGTCAGGTAAAGGAGAGGGCCCAGGATGTTTGTCGTTGGAGTACATTCTATGCAACAGATGTGATGAACTCACTGTACGCCTATCATATGCCAAAAGTCAACGTAAAGAGTTGGCAAAATAAACTTGGCTGATAACGTAACTCTATCGAAGAATCATTGAGATGAGAATCAGCACCAGAAAGCCACACCTGATATCAGTACTCCAAGCAAGAATGAAGAAAAGTTACAACACTTGAACATAGTAGTTTCATCCCGAAACATTCGAAAACATTTCATCAAAAGACCAACTTTTAGGGAAACAAAGGAAACAGTATTATGTATAGGCTTCTCAAAAGTCAATTTGTTATCAGAAGTTGCACCTGAAATCCTGGGTCACTCACATTATAAACCGTTCCCTTTAAATGTAAATCAGGATGCAAGAGCAAAAGCGTTTTGCATCGATTAGCTGCATAATTATTCCGGATTTATTGTTTATAATTCGGTTACAGAAATGTTTCTGTAGAGGTAAATCATACCGTCAACAGCAGATAGTGTGAGCGCACTGTTATACCAAAATTGAATGGAAAAGGTTGAAAAATCACCCCTGTAATGATTTAATGTAATATGTTGACTCATTTTTTAAATGACGGGCTATTGACATGGATATAAGGTTTTATTTTTAGAGCACGATAAACAATGTGATACAGTGCCGTTCTGTAAAACAGGTTTATTTTTCATGCCGTTACATTTCCTTAGTATTTTTTTATGTATTTTATTATTTGCCATTATTCCTTTTTGTGGTGTCCAGGCATCGAAGCTTGGAATACAGGCGTCTGTAAGGATGGAAGTTGCTGATGATGAAGTACTGCTATTTAGGTTTTACGAATGTGGAGTTGTTGTTTGTTGTTTGTTGTTGTTATATTATTATTCGCCGTATGTGTATATTTTTACAGAACGCTCATACCAAAGCTCCACGTCGTAGAATTTTTCAAGAGAAAAGGAAGAGTAGCTTGACTTGGTCTAATCTCTCTCTCTCTCTCTCTCTCTCTCTCTCTCTCTCTCTCTCTCTCTCTCTCTCTCTCTCTCTCTCTCTCTCTCCGGCGAAATTCTGTTCAATCGGAACCGATTCAAATGATAATCACGCTGTGGGTTGTCCCTTTCCGCCTCGTGCTGTCGCACACACGTGTGTACATGTATGGGTGTTTTTGTGTATGCACAAATGTATATAGGTAAATGAGTATATATATATATATATATATATATATATATATATATATATATATATATATATATATATATTATGTATGTATGTATGTATATGTGTATATATATATATATATATATATATATATATATATAATATACATACATACTACTATATGTGTGTGTATGTGTATATATGTGTGTGTGTTACAGCTATTGTATTACCCTTATTTTAGGGAAATTCTTGGGATATTATCATCAATGTGTAGATATGTATACAGTGTTTAGTGATTATTTTCCCCAAAAACATGATCTCATATTTACCCTTCAAAGTTTGCTTTGTTTATTTTCATAATTTTGATTTAATGTACAAAACACAATCATAATGCAGTTCGTTTGATGATATATTTGGTTATTTAGATCATTTGATTGAGGATTCCTTTCGCAGACGTTTCCGTTCATGTGATTTACGGTCAATGACGCTCTGTTTCCCCATCAGTTTGGGGACATCTCACTTGGTATTGAAATCGTTGCATAGTTAATAAAAGTGGTGTATAATTCTGAAGTTATGAGAAGGATGTGTAGAGAGAGAGAAACGCTGTTAAGTGTTGATTCCACTTGTGGCTTAGGTGTTTGAAGAAAAGAACATTACAATCTAAGGAGAGTGAGTGAGGGTCTTCAGTGTTAAACCTTTTGCGCTGATTCTTATCCATGTTTTCTCTTTCTCTGAGGCCATCGTCGGTGGCCGAACGAATAATTCTGAATGAATTAGTATTGCATATACATGCATGCATACGTGTAATGTGCATCACTATTATATATTGGAGGTCCTTGGGAGGAAGGAGGAGAGGAGTGCGAGGAGACTATGATAGCGTTGGTGGGAACACAACAGGTGGAAACGGGTCATTCTGTACCAACAATAAACTGCACCTGTCTGCTGCTGCTGCTGCTGCTGCTGCTCCTGTATCCCCTCACCCTCATCCCCTCTGACCACCTCCCCTTCCTACTCCCCTCCCCCTTTTCACTCCTAGCTGTTTCTGCTGAATTTGTTATTCTTTGCTTCAGCCCTTTTACCGTGGATTTATTGTACGATTTATATGATGTTCCTCATTCTTTGAATTATATTACAGTAAATTTCACCCTCTCGTTATTCTCTGAACCTATTTATTGGTTTCACTAATGTAGTTGTAATTTGTACTTTGTCTCTTGAAAATATTCAAATCTTTTTTAATCTGTGGACACTTTTGGTTTACAGTTATTGGTAAAATCTTTTTTAATTTGTTGACATTACTTATTTGCGTGTACAGTATTTCTCTTATTCGAAGTTCCTTATTCATTTAGCGAAATCGGATGGGCAGTCCCTCCGACGCGATGCTGTAATTCTTCCATCCTAACTGTTTGCTCTTCAAGATTAAATTTAGTTCAGCATATAGAGTTGCCACTTAACAAGAAACCCTCCTAATATGTTTTCAATACCAAATTTCCTTTAAAATTTTCCCTCCTCTCTCTCCTCTCTCTCTATCTCTCTCTCTCTCTCTGTCTCTCCTTCAATCTCTCTCTCCTCTCTCCTCACGCCATTTATATATATATATATTATTTATATATATATGTGTGTGTGTGTGTGTGTGTGTGTGTGTGTGTGTGTGTGTGGGGGGGGGGGGGGGGGGGGTAGGCAACTTTTTTAGGGGTGAGGTGGCTATCACCATAGCCTTCTCCGCCCTGGCTGTCACCCACTATAGTGGCCAACTGCAAGGTACCTAATATTCATCGTACACAGTGGTAGAGTAGATACAGGAGACGAGTATGTTATTTTGAGGATAAAAACAAAAGTATAAATACACTGATTGACAGAAATCGATCCTTATAAAACAGTTGTGGCTTCTGGAAACTTTATTCCGAGCATCTTCATGAAGACGAGGGTTCTGGTCTGCGCTCATTATTACTTGATTAACTCCTTAAGTGTAATTAATGGATATATTCTCTTCATGAGTGGCCAACCTCGCTCATTAGCCTTGCGTCACCGTTTGGACGATTTTCAGGGATTTATTGATACGGATTAATAATACCTCGTGTGTATGCCCAGGTAGAAGCGACAGTCTTGTTGTGTGGTTGATTAATAAATGTGCGATCTTTGGCCTTCTGGTCGACTACACTCGCTGTTGGAGGTCGATTCAGTATCGATTGAGAATCAGTAACAGGCTTCTGTCAAAAGGGCATACACACACACACACACACAGGTTTTTCCACGAGAGGAAATTTAGCAGCCAAGCGGTGTAATTGCAGCGGAACTTGGTTGTTGTTATCGTCGTCCTTTAGCCTGTTAGGCTTTACATTCAGCCTCGTGTTTTATCTCGGTTTTATTTTCCAATTTCTAGTTTAATTTTCTCGGTGCCATTGATCAGTGGGCGGGATGCTCGGTTCTTTTTTGGTCAGACAATTCTAAAGCGCTACTTCAAAGAGCCGTCTTCAACACTGAACGCATAGCGAAATCAATCTGTCTGTGAGGGCTGGGCATTAAAGTTGGGGTCTCCGATGCTAGACAGAGTGACTCCAAGTTGATGCCAGACTGGGATGTGTGTGTGCAAGGCCGTACTATTATATGTCTGTATTCAGTCGTGCACTCATGAAACTGGCTTAATATTACAGTGGCACTTTGTCTGGTAACATCACGGTCTTTATTTCTCCTTCCATTTTTGTCCCCAGTTTTCCCATCTTGTAAAATGTCCCAGACAAACGGTAGTCGTTAAATTTGCCATCTCATGACAGTTTTCTTTGATTTGTTAGTTTGAGTGTTGAGGTTACTTTATGTAATGTATTTTGTTCATATTTTTTAATGTAACGTTTGGACGAAATACCGAGAAGTATATTTGGTCAATGAATCCTATACAATTCACTCATCTCTCTCTCTCTCTCTCTCTCTCTCTCTCTCTCTCTCTCTCTCTCTCTGTGTGTGTGTGTGTGTGTGTGTGTGTTTGTGTTAGTGAGATATTCTTTAAAAGGACGATGATAGATAATTTTTATCAACTATTCTCATGAATAACTTTAGGAGACCTATTTCGTAAACAAAGAACTGTGGGATGGAAAGTACTTTGCAACCGAAGCTCTCTTTTTTT